>NC_084736.1:37406785-37409622 GCF_033978785.1 Entelurus aequoreus | reverse complement strand
TGCATTCGGGCGGAAGGCGGGGTACACCTGGACAAGTCGCCACCTCATCACAGGGCCAACACAGATAGACAGACAACATTCACACTCACATTGAACCTGCTAAACATTTTGCAGCTAGTGGGGTCCATGACGATTACTTCTATTTTTTTTTTTATCAGTCGTTTTGGTGCCGCATAACAGGCACCGTTTGGAAACAATAAAGATATGTAAATAAACATTTCACAACGTGTATGTCTGCAGTTTATAGTCCGTTGGGGCTAATACAGTATGTGTAAAATAAATGCTTTCCCCTCAAATTTAGTGGGTGCGGCTTATATGGCGGTGCGCTCTATAGTCTGGAAAATACGGTAATTTATTTTGACCAATGCGGTTCCTCTGGATTATCAAAGCCAAAACGCTGGAACAGCATCTAAAATTCAGCAAAAGTTCAGTTATTGGTACAAACAATATTCAATCGCCATTAATCACAGTTTGTCAGAGTGAACTCAAAATGAATCGTGATTAATTGCAGATAAAAATAATTTTTCATCATAATAAGTGTACTCTAGGTGGATACATTTCAAGTTTCTATTACCATGACTGACAGGACAATATGCTTTAATTAAACACTTTTTTCTTTTTACATTATGCTAACATCTCAACACAAAATGGACATAAAAAAAAGACCTGCAGTGCGTTGGTGTCTTACCAGATTTTGTATTGTATAGGAATACAGAATTTGTATCCCTGCTGTAGGACCACTTGCATTCAGAGGAGGAGCTACACTTCCATGTTTAGATACCGGTTTCACGCCTTAATATCACCAAATGTGTATCGTTACAATCATGGTTTGATAGTCAAAGATGTTTGGAAATGTAATCTTTGATAATTTGTACCTGAATAAATGCTTCTGATATTCTGTACATTAGATGTTGTACAAGTTAATGGTAATCATATATCTGCAGAGACAATGTTTTATCCATCTACATTTTTTAATACTGTATTGACAATAAAGATATGTAAATAACATTTCACAAGGTGTATGTCTGCAGTTTAAAGTCTGTTGCGGCTAATATGTGTAAAAACCTCTACGTATGATGAGATTATCGCAGATCTTCAAGATGCAACTTTTTAATCAAATTTGAATAATAGAATATTGAGACTGATTTGGTGCATTTGAAGATTCCTTTTTCATAAATGTCAACCTTTTGGTATGAAAGTGTAAATGGCTATTTGGTGGGTAGATTTTGAAAGGAATTGTATTGTTCTGTATTTTGTGTATTATATGATGATGTATATTTTAACTGTCCATAAACTGTGCACTTCTAGAGATTACCTTTTTTGCAGAACGGACTCTGATAATAACCAAAGAAACAATAATGTCATGCAAAATTATGTCTGTAAACAAATAAAAAATAATAATAATAACAAAACTAAATACAAACATTTCCCCTAAAATGTAGTGGGTGCGGCTTATATACTGGTGCGCTCTATAGTTGGGAAAATACGGTAATTCCTTTTGACCATAGGTGGTTCCTCTGGATTATCAAAGCCAAAACAGCATCTAAAATTCGGCAAAAGTCCAGTTCTTGGTAGGTTTCAAATGCGAGTGCCATGCGACATTCCAAACAAAGTCCACTCACCAAAGCGTGTACAAGGGGAAGGTTAGAAAGGCCGGATAACACAAATGCTTCCATGCCCACGCACTCCCCTCCCTTCCACACAAGCCCTGTGATGTCACTCAGGGACCCTGCAGAGTGGATGAAATACACATCTGGGCCACCAGATAGAAAAGACAGAGGAGAAAGGAGAGGCAAGATGAAGGTTTTTTTTTGTGTTTGTTTTGTTTTTCCGCACATTTTAAGTACAGCATTGCGGCCTAATGCCAAGATCTTAAATAAGCAAGAACATCCATTAGTATTAACACTCTCCTAATTCTCCTCAACACAAGATCACTAATAGTATTCACATTCCAAGTAAACAATGAGGAAATATTCATTAGAGATGGACTAATGGAGTCTTAATGGCAGCTTTTAGGCAAGATGTTTCAACAAATAAGAGTGTTTGCTAATGAAGAGGTGACATTAAAAGTTTCATCACATAAATGTTGGACTTATGCTGGAGAGCATGCACCGTCTTGTGACACTTCTTTCTCAAGCCCTGCACTGCTCTGGGCCCAGGAAGCTGGGCCCTTTGCCATATAGTGAGCCGGCCCACACGTCCGCCTGCCGCCCACCAGGAAGAGGAAATTAGAACCATTCCATCCTGTCACTGTTCCGCCACCAGAGCGAGACCACAAAGGGGAGTGGGGGGACTTGTAGACTTTCACTGATCAAACATCCTTAAAGTGTCCACTGCACACACGATTTATTTGTTTTAAAGAGCTGCTAGATGTCATTGCATGAAATGCCTCTGTGGGAAACATCTCTCTTTAGAAAGATGGGAGGAGCCACAGGAGGAAGCACAACCTTAACAAGCCCTCCGGAAGATGAGTGGGAGCATCAACCACTCCCTTAAGTACCTCTGCTTTGCATGCGTGTCTGTTTAGGAAAAAAGAAAAAAATCGGCTGGAGAAATGGAATTGCACTCGCTGGTGCTCAGATGGGGGCGACTATTAGGAATAAAACCATATAAACTGTCTTCCAGACACCACAATGTTCACTTTTACCTTCACTACACTCATCACATAGACCAGTGGTTATCCAACCTTATATACAGTATATATATACAAAACCCAAAAGCAGTTGTCACGTTGTGTAAATGGTAAATAAAAAGAGAATACAATGATTTGCAAATCCTTTTCAACCTACAGTATATTCAGTTGAATAGACTGCAAAGACAAGATATTTAACATTCGA
>NC_084736.1:37334285-37401785 GCF_033978785.1 Entelurus aequoreus | reverse complement strand
GTCAACAACAATGTACATCTCAAACACAGCACTCAAGAAAAAGGAAAAAGGGGGGCTGGCAAATAAACTTTGGTGATGATTTTATTGCGCAAAAAACCCCGAGGAGAAAGCCCTGAATATTCATCAAGCTTGATATACAATACAACTGTCAGGGGACGCACATGAAAGCCAAGCCCAACTGATTTCAAATCCTGGGGAAGGTGGGCCGCCATACAAGATGAAAGTTATTCGCAAACAAACATTTTAAACAATAACAGTTTATCTTTTTCTTTGTTACATTTGACTTCTGGTTGCCTGAATTAACAGCGAAAAGGAAGGGAAGTGTGGTGGTGTGGGGGTGTTAATTGGAGGTAAAGGAACATCTCAAGGCCTTTACATGACAGAGGAAGCTTGGCAGAAGTTCACAAAGTTTCTTCTGGAAGACTGAAAATGACCTTGTTTACACAAATCGCTTTTTTTTTCTCTGGCTGACTCAAGTATAAACGCGCACAGGCCCCAATGTGGCCCCAATGTCACTTGCATGCGCAGTTCGATAGAGTGAAAACAAAGGAAGTTGATCTGTCGAAATGAGCTACCTCTTGTAGATGTAGAGTTGACTGGTAAGTTGATCTGTCGAAGTGAGCAACCTCTTGTAGATGAAGAGTTGACTGTAAGTTCATCTGTCGAAATGAGCTACCTTTTGTAGATGAAGAGTTGACTGGTAAGTTGACAAGTGATAATTTTATTATATATTTCATTTCATATTTAAATCTGTGTTTCAAAACTTAAGGTATTATTTTTGATGCAGCAGCAAAATCGATAAGACACTAGTGCTGCGAATCTTAGGGCACCACACAATTATACACAATATACAGTATATATACATATACAGTATATTTGTATGTATTTATTTGACAGGGACAGTACAATGAAACAATGCTACCCACAGGTAACCCATGTCAAAGTACATAAGACTTTTAGCCACAGGTTAATTTGCAGCCCTCGTCCCTGGTTAGGCTTTTAAAAAAAGTAGAGAAAAGAATAAAACACATACAAAAATATGAAGAAAAGTACAAAAATAAAAACACATTGAAAATAATTGGCCCCATTTATCCATATTACACCCAGTTCTAGAGCTCACACTTCTGATTTTCCTTAAGCCACTTTTTCAGTTTTGTAGAGACAAGTTTAATGTCCGACTGTGACTTTAACTCCAGTGGCAAAGACTTCCACAGATGTGAGACCTTCACTGAGAACGCAGACTGACCTAGAGTGGTCTGCCACCTTTTCACTCTGCAGCTCCCACCGACTGCACACCTTCACTACTGTATCTTTGTACTTCTTTACACATCACATCAGGGGCTAATCCATTAAGACACTTAAAAATAGCTTTTAAAAATGAGAAATGTATAAAATTAACAAAGCTCATCATGTTATATTGTTGGGTAATATAGCAGTGATGATGCTTCATTGGTTTTTGGTCAAATGTCTTTAGTGTTTGTTTATATAATGACAACAGAGGCTTATATATACAGTATATATGCATATACATATACTGTACATGTATATACAGTCGTGGTCAAAAGTGTACATACACTTGTAAAGAACAATGGCATGGCTGTCTTGAGTTTCCAATCATTTCTACAACTCTTATTTTTTTTGTGATGGAGTGATTGGAGCACATACTTGTTGGTCACAAAAAACATTCATGAACTTTGCTTCTTTTATGAATTTATTATGGGTCTACTGAAAATGTGAGCAAATCTGATGGGTCAAAAGTATACATACAGCAATATTAATATTTTCTTACATGTCCCTTGGCAAGTTTCACTGCAATAAGGCACTTTTGGTAGCCATCCACAAGCTTCTGGCAAGCTTCTGCCTGAATTTTTGACCACTCCTCTTGACAAAATTGGTGCAGTTCAGCTAAATGTGTTGGTTTTCTGACATGGACTTGTTTCTTCAGCATTGTCCACACGTTTAAGTCAGGACTTTGGGAAGGCCATTCTAAAACCTTCATTCTAGCCTGAGTTAGCCATTCCTTTACCACTTTTGATGTGTGATTGGGGTCATTGTCCTGTTGGAACACCCAACTGCGCCCAAGACCTAACCTCCGGGCTGATGATTTTAGGTTGTCTTGAAGAATTTGGAGGTAATCCTCCTTTTTCATTATTGTCCCATTTAAAGCACCAGTTCCGTTGGCAGCAAAACAGGCCCAGAGCATAATACTACCACCACCATGCTTGACGGTAGGAATGGTGTTCCTGGGATTAAAGGCCTCACATTTTCTCCTCTAAACATATTGCTGGGTATTGTGGCCAAACAGCTCAATTTTTGTTTCATCTGACATCACATGGACAAAGATAAGACCTTCTGGAGGAAAGTTCTGTGGTCAGATGAAACACAAATTGAGCTCGCTAAATCAGGCCAGAATGAAGGTTTTAGAATGGCCTTCCCAAAGTCCTGACTTAAATGTTTGGATAATGCTGAAGAAACAAGTCCATGTCAGAAAACCAACACATTTAGCTGAACTGCCAGTCTACTATAGGCCTTCACAGCAGCTGTTAGCGTCGCCTGCAGAGCCTCTGAAGTATGTGCCACGAAGGCACAATCATCAGCATACTGTAATTCCACAATGTTCACACTTTTGACCTTGGTAGCCGCCTGCAGCCTTCTGATGTTAAATAAGCTTCCATCCAACCTGTAATCCACCAGCACACCACTGCTTCACTCAACTTATTTGTGCAGTAGCTAGGTGACACTCATGAGAAATATGTTGAATAGTACAGGTGAAAGCACACAACCCTGCCTGACACCTGTGCATACCTTGAAAGGCCTAGACTCCTGTCTTCCTGTTGTTACCTGAGCCATCATCCCCTCGTGGAAGCTTTGCAGGATGTTTACAAACTTCTGCGGGCAACCAACCCTGAGAAGGACCGCCCAGAGCAAGTCTCTGTTGATCGTATCAAAGGCCTTTGATAGGTCCACAAACGCCATGTATAGATCTTGATGTTGCTCCCTACACTTCTCTTGTAGCTGGTGTGTTGTGAAAATCATGTCTACAGTGCTGCAATTTTTCCTGAAGCCACATTGAGTCTCAGGCAATAGGTGTTCTGTTATGCTCTGTATGAGTCTTGACAGCATCACTTTGGCAAGAACCTTGCCGGCAGAAGACAGGAGGGATATTCCTCTACTATTGCCCCAGACAGACTTCTCACCCTTCCCTTTATATATGGTTACAACATTTGCATCCCGCCATTGTTGGGGGACTGCTCCGCGCTTCCATATATCAGCAATGTAGTGGAAAATTGCTCTGGTACAGAGATAGCCTCCCTGTTTAAGGATCTCTGCAGGGATGCCATCCGGGCCAGAGGTCTTGTTGTTCTTCAGTGACCTAATTGCAGCCCAGACTTCAGAGAAGGTTGGTGGAAGATCCAGTTCTTCAATAGTTGGGTAGCTGGGCAGCTCTTCCAGCACTGCCAAATCAGAGGTGGCAGGTTGGTTTAAAAGTTTCTGGAAGTGTTCCACCCATCTGTCCACAACTTGTTTCTGGTCCTTTATGAGTGTTGAGCCATCAGCCGACTTCACAGGTGAGAGAGAGGAGTTCCTGGATCCATGGATGGTTTTCATAGCATTATAGAAGTTGTGCATGTCGTTCTTCACTGCAAAATGTTCGATTTCTTGAGCCTTGTCAGTCCACCAGTCATTTTTCAGTTTTCGCAGGACAAACTGTACCTCCTTCCTTGATGTTCTCCAGTGCTGCTTTAGCCTGACAGATGTAGGTATGTTCAGGGCTGCGTTATGGGCCTTGTGCATGGTGTCCAGTATGGTTCTGATGGATTCTGAATTTTCGTCGAACCAGTCCTGATGCCTCCTACGGCGGTAGCCAATAGACTCGGCTGCGGCCTCATAGAGCTTTGAGCTAAGGCAGGTCCAGTTGTCATCAACACTGCCTTCAGGGCTCAGGAAGGGGTCGATTTCCTGCAGCTTCCCTGCAATGGAGGATCGAAGGCTATTCCGGGCCTCGTCTGCTTCAAGCCGGGCACAGTCCAACCGCTTCTTGCCAGTTTTTCGGAGACAAACAGGGGGACGTACTGACGCTCGCAACTTGGAGATAATCATGCGGTGGTCAGTCCAGCAGTCAGCACCTCGCATTGCACGGGTTATGTGCACGTCCTTGGTGTCCTTGCGTCTCACGATTACGTAATCCAGCAGATGCCATTGCTTGAATCGTGGGTGCATCCAGGAAGCCTTGTTTATTTTTCTGTTGGAATATTGTGTTAGTGATTGTCAGTTCATGCTCAGCACAGAGACTGACTAGCCTCATGCCATTGCTGTTGACCTTCCCGATACCATGCTTCCCAATCACTCCTTTCAATATGAGGTGTTTTTTTCCAACCCTGGCATTAAAATCACCAAGCAGGAGGATGTTGTCCCTGCTTCCGGAATTGGACTCTGGAGTCTTTATACCAGGCCTCGAATTTTAACTTTTTAAGGTCAAGGCGAGTGTTGCCTTAAAGGAGGGCTCATATTTTAGAACACCAAGGAAAGTTAGAAGGGCACCAAAGCAAACATTATTTTATTTCCAGGCAGGGGCTCCAAAGCATGCATATATATATATATATGTATATATATTTATAATATATATATATATCCATCCATTTTCTACCGCTTGTCCCTTTTGGGGTCGCGGGGGGTGCTGGAGCCTATCTCAGCTGCATTCGGGCGGAAGGCGGGGTACACCCTGGACAAGTCGCCACCTCATCGCAGGGCCAACACAGATAGACAGACAACATTCACACTCACATTCACACACTAGGGCCAATTTAGTGTTGCCAATTAACCTATCCCCAGGTGCATGTCTATATTATATATATATATATATATATATATATATATATATATATATATATATATATATATATATATATATATATATATATATATATATATTTATGAATTTTCCAAGTGAAAGACCCCATCAAGTCATAAAAATGGGGTCCCACAGTATATTTCTGGGGTCCCACTTTTTGTAAGCGTTTTGAAAATAAATGATAAATGTATGCATTATCCTGTTGTATGTCACATTCTATATTGTGTTTTGGAAAAAGGTTGTCATAAACGTTACTTCATTCATTAAAAATATATTACAAAAGAAAACTCATTTTTATGCATATGTAAGTGTATTCAGTTATAAACATTCATTCGCTTTCTTCTTTCGTTCATGGATCTAAACTTTGCCGCTGCCGGTAGTTTTTTCTATATTTGTATTTAATAAGTTGTAGGTGTGAGTTTGCATGTTCTCCCCGTGACTGCGTGGGTTCCCTCCGGGTACTCCGGCTTCCTCCCACCGCCAAAAACATGCACTTGGGGATAGGTTGATTGGCAACACTAAATTGGCCATAGTATGTGAATGTGAGTGTGAATGTTGTCTGTCTATCTGTGCTGGCCCTGCGATGAGGTGGCGACTTGTCCAGGGTGTACCCCGCCTTCCGCCCGAATGCAGCTGAGATAGGCTCCAGTACCCCCCGCGACCCCAAAAGGGACACGCGGTACAAAATGGATGGATGGAAGTTGTAGGTGTATTTATTTCAGTATAAAAATGTAAAAAGTTTTTTGCTTGGGTCATGAAAGTATGATAATGGTCTGCCAGGGCATATATGCATATGACGCATTTAATAGATTATTCTCACCTGTATGTAGATCATCAGTCCTTTAAAAACCGCCACATCTACACTTTCATGGCAAATAATGCCAACAAACTTAGAATTTTGCAAGTTAGTTTCAATGTCATTTAATAGAGTGACACTCTAGCATTTCATCTCTGGCTTGGTGATGGCCATAAGCTGTGTGTTCCACTTTAAGAATAATAATAATAATAATGGTTTAGATTTATATAGCGCTTTTCTAGACACTCAAAGTGCTTCACAGAGAAGTGAGAAGCCATCATTCATTCACACCTGCTGGTGGTAAACTACTTTCATAGCCACAGCTGCCCTGGAGTAGACTGACGGAAGCGTGGCTGCCAGTTTGCGCCTACGGCCCCTCCGACCACCACCCATCATTCATCATTCATTCACCAGTGTGAGCGGCACTGGGGGAAAGGGTGAAGTGTCCTGCTCAAAGACACAATGGCAGCGATTTGGATTGTAAGAGGCGGGGAGCGAACCTGCAACCCTTAGGATTCTGGCACGGCCGCTCTACCCAGCACGCCATGCCGCCTCTAAAAAGTTAGGAGAGGGAGCGCAAGCATGTTCAGGAGTGTTACTAGCATAGTGGATGTCCGCTTGGCTTTGTGGAAAACATCAATAAAGACTTGTAACAAATCGTCATTCCGATCAAAGAGCGGAACTGTAGGGACCCACTGCCTGGTAAAGTGGAGGGTCTTACCCCCGACAATATATCGGCCCTGGAGGGAAGGTTTCGGTCTCCCCCGTGCTCCTGGACCACGGTCTGGGAGCAGACAAGCAGGAAAGGTGTAACATGATATTTCTTGGTGCCTGATGAGGCTGGATCTTTGAAAATCAGTGCACCCGGTTGTAAAGGTGTTCTTGTCATTAGACCGTTTACATGGCGTGCAAAACATCTTTCCATCTTTACAAGTCAGCCATTTGCTGAAAAGTGGCTCCTGAAGACACTTTTCATTGAAGCTTCACTTCTTGGGTTTATTGCTTGCCATGACCAAATCAATAACACGCGGGAGTCCTAATACCGCAAATGCAGTATTTGTGATTGATAAAACTTTAAGCGAATCAAAATTTAAGAAATTGTACCGAAAAGTTCATTACTTTGAAGTCGACCAACAAAAACGCAATAAACGGGGACGGAAATTTGACTTGGCAAATATAAACAAAACAAAACACAGGCGAAAGAGATAATCCCTAAAAAAAAACGAGTAAACCGGAGTTTTGACCCGTAGAAGGCAGGGACGGTTAAAAAAAAAAAAGATCCGCGTCCCAGGGACGAGCGGACTTCCGGAAATGCGCATCCTTTCTGATTTCAATGCGTAAAAAGACAAAAAACGTTTTTTTTTTTTAATTAATTAATAATATCAAACAACTTTTTGTCATTACATGATGCTTTTATCTCCATATTTACATTTTGATAGAGGGAGGTATTTTGTTTATTACTTATTATTTATTCAAGTTATGTACATTTATATGTACATGTAGATGATGTTTCGGGACAGATCCATTAAGAGTTTGAGCAGAAATATGTCATATAGGAATTAACTATACACAATAAAACATTAACAAAATGATGTGTCAAATGTTTTTTAAAGTAATACCTTTGTGACATGAAAAAAACACAAGGTAAAAAAACATACTTTTTGATTTCAATATAAAACTCAAAACAGTTTGGCAAATGAAGACGAAGTCTAATAAACAAGCTTTGTTCTTCTCCAATGCCTCCTATCAGTACAACAGTTTGGTCAACAAAAATAAAGAGGAGTGACACTTCTCACCTCGAATACACAATATTGCCAGCCTGCGTTCAATTCGATGAAATGACAAAACATTTTACTGATGTTATTTGAACGCTAATACAGTTAAATAAAGGAGGAGTGAACATCCCAGTCAACAAACTAAAGACTTTATAACCATGTTGTGACAACGTTCACGACACATCACCTGCTGCATGTTTCCTCACATCATTAACGCTCGGTCACAGCAGCTGATGGACGATGTATTGAAAAAATTAAAGCAACATCAAATAGTTTTCTGTATACTTTTAGTGTGGGGACAAGTGTTTCCAATATTGTCCACAGCTGTCTCCAACTAAATACAGCAGTGCACTCTTAAACGCACAGCGGGAAGCCAGAGAAAATTAGGTTAAACCAAGCGCTTGGCTCCGGAGCAAAGTCTGCGTAGTTTGTCCACCATGATTATCAAGCCAAACGACGCTAGTGCGCATGCGCCTGACGTCCTGTTGCCTAAAATGCATTAATAAATGACAGGTTTTCGGTAATAAAAAAATTAGACGGTTGCTAACCGTCTGGAATTTTATCGCAAATTATCATTATACCGTTTACCGTTACATAAATAAATGATAAATGGGTTATACTTGTATAGCGCTTTTCTACCTTCAAGGTACTCAAAGCGCTTTGACAGTATTTCCACATTTACCCATTCACACACACATTCACACACTGATGGCGGGAGCTGCCATGCAAGGCGCTAACCAGCAGCCATCAGAGGCAAAGGGTGAAGTGTCTTGCCCAAGGACACAACGGACGTGACTAGGAAGGTAGAAGGTGGGAATTGAACCCCAGTACCCAGCAACACTCCGATTGCTGGCACAGCCACTCTACCAACTTCGCCACGCCGTCCCTCGTCCATTAACAAGTAAAAGTCAAGGGCGGTCACGGCATGTGCAGATGTTGGTAAATTTTTTAGGGCATTATGGCAAATGACGAGGGCGGTCGCGGCTTTTGCCGCTGTTGCCGTGGTTAAATTCAAGCCCTGTTAGACTGGTATAAAAAAATCTGATCTGTGTCACTTGAGGGCGAAACAAATCAGATTTGGTGTGCAGTGTAAACATCTCCAAACATGGTTGGGTAGAGTCAATGAAGTCAATTTAAAGCAGCGATATGCGAAGAGATATGCAAGGCTGCAGGATGATGAGCTAGCATAAGTTTGCTGGCTATCGGAAGGACAGCTGATATCGCTATCTAAAAAAAAAGAAATGGAGGCGAGGTCGCAGCTGTGCGATGTGAAAGTGCCCTGACGGGCTAGGAGAAGGCATTCTGCTTGATTGTGGTTTGAGGGAAAACATAACAACAACAAGTGTACGGGAATTCACATTGTCTTTGTTTTACATATTCACAGCTCCCTCCTCGGCGCTGCTGCTCCACAAAGGTGAGAGCATGTGGCGAGGAGGGAGAAGAAGAGCGGCAGATTTGCTTAAGCATGCTGGCGCCCTCTACCCTCTGCCCCTTCCCACAGAGAGGAGGGGCCTAGCTATTCCTCGGAGGGCCCCCAGGCCGACGCTCCGTCTCCATCAGTGAGTCACGGGGCAGAGGCCATCCCAACACACAGGCCTCCCGAAAATACACGCAGATCGCAGAGGAAATCAATATCCCTCCAAACGGAGCATCCTCCACCACGCTGCCGCCATCTACACCAGGGCTCAGCCTGGTGCGCCGGCGGGGCTGCGCGCCCTTCCTCAGCCCCAGAAATAAACACACAGACCTGGGCCACTGCTGCCTTCATTATCGCTCGGCGTTTCAAGTGCTGGCTGCTCGCTGACTCGCGGGCCCCCGCGGCGCAACATCTCGTCTCCGCACCAGGAAGAGCCAAGGGTGGCTGCTTTTGTGTCTGTTTCGCAGGAGCGGTGTTGGCTGTGGAATCAGCTGGAAACACCTAGCAAACCTGTGTGATTTCCACTCGAGCCCGCGGCTCATGTTTAGCCACTTGACAAAAAGTGAAGGTGAGGAAGTTTATTTAGCAAGACTTAAAGAAGTGGAGGGAATATTAGGTTTGAAGAGCTGTCAAATCCTCTCTGGATGACAATGTAGGAGCTACTGACACGGAGCATATAGTGTGCAACTTCAGAAAAGTTGCACCCGCTGTGGAGTTTGCTCCTTGATTGCAGGCCACTATAACGAGACAGCTTGAGTGGAGATGGAGAGGAAAAGGAGTGAGTGCAAGACAAAAATAAAAGACAATGCACTGACTGCAATTCAAGGCGAAGAGAGTCCTGGTATGCAATAGACCCCGGTGCTTATACTGAGCTCAGAGCAAAGCCAGTATGAAACAACTGCTGTTCATGTAGTGGCCATGGTTGAATAATACACAGTCAGGCCTTGAGTCATTGTTCCATTTACGTGCTGTGATCTGCATTTAAAGGTATGGCCACCTTGTTATTGTGAGAAGAACTGTAGTGACACTGCACCTTGCTGACAGCCCACTTGCTAGAAGAAAGTTAGCTGGTGAAGAGGTTTATTTGGCCTACTAATGTGTATTTATAAATGGTTGATTTGTATAGGCTAGTAAGGTAAAGTTTTGCACCTCACAAGTTTCGGCAGTTTGTCAGGTACAAAACTTTACCTTACTAGCCTATATAAATCAACCATTTATAAAAAGAAAGTTAGCTGCTGAATGCTGCTGCTAAATCGTCACCGAGTCGGGAAAAGTTGGCGGTGGATTATAAATCACGCCTCGCACCTGTATTGTTGTGTCCATAAGACATTGAAACAATGTTGAGAACTTGTTGAATTAAATCCTGATGTGGAACAACTCAAAGCTAACGTTGAAACAACATGCTTTTTGACAGTGTTTCTTCAATGTCAGGTTGTGACGTTCATTTGACCAATTAAATTTGGTCATTTCCCAACCAATATTCTACAACACATGTACAACGTTGAAACAACATGCTTCTTGACAACTTTGTTCAATGTCAGGTTGTGATGTTGATTTGACCATTGAATTTTTGGTCATTTCCAAATCAATATTCAACACAAATACAACGTTGAAACAACATGCTTTTTGACAACGTTTCTTCAATGTCAGGTTCTGATGATTTGACATTGAATTTTGGTCATTTCCCAACCAATATTCCATCCATCCTTTTTCTACCACTTGTCCCTTTCGTGGTCGCGGGGGGTGCTGGAGCCTATCTCGCATTCTACAACACAAATACAACGTTGAAACAACATGCTTTTTGACAGTGTTTGTTCAATGTGGCGTGGCGAAGTTGGTAGAGAGGCCGTGCCAGCAATCGGAGGGTTGGTTCAATCCCCACCTTCTACCATCCTAGTCACGTCCGTTGTGTCCTTGGGCAAGACACTTCACCCTTGCTCCTGATGGGTGCTGGTTAGCGCCTTGCATGGCAGCTCCCGCCATCAGTGTGTGAATGTGTGTGTGAATGGGTGAATGTGGAAATACTGTCGAAGCGCTTTGAGTACCTTGAAGGTAGAAAAGCGCTATACAAGTATAACCCATTTATCATTTATAATGTCAGCTTGTGACGTTGATTTGACCATTGAAATTTGGTCATTTCCCAACCAATATTCTACAACACATGAACAATGTTGTAACAACATGCTTTTTGACAACGTTTAATCAATGTCGGGTTGTGATGTTGATTTGACCGTTGAATTTTGGTCATTTCCCAACCAATATTCTACAACACAAATACAACGTTGAAACAACATGCTTTTTGACAGTGTTTATGCAATGTCAGGTTGTGACGTTGATTTGACCTTTGAAATTTGGTCATTTCCCAACCAATATTCTACAACACATGTAGAATGTTGAAACAACATGCTTTTTGACAACGTTTAATCAATGTCGGGTTGTGACGTTGATTTGACATTGAATTTTGGTCATTTCCCATTCAATATTCTACAACCCAAATACAACATGCTTATTGACGACATTTATTCAATGTCAGGTTTTGACGTTGATTTGACATTGAAATTTGGTAATTTCCCATCCAATATTTTACAACACAAATACAACGTTGAAACAACATGCTTTTTCACAGTGTTTATTCAATGTCAGGTTGTGACTTTGATTTGACATTGAAATTTGGTCATTTCCCATCCAATATTCTACAACACAAATACAACATGCTTATTAACAACGTTTAATCAATGTCAGGGGTTGTGATGTTGATTTGACCATTGAAATTATATATATATATATATATATATATATATATATATATATATATATATATATATATATATATATTTATATATATATATATATATATATATATATATATATATATATATATATATATATATATATATATAGTGACAGAGGTGTAAGGTGACAGGTTATTGCACATTATTCTGTTTCACAGTCCAGTATTATTGCACTATCTAGAGGCCATTTGGGATATATTGCACAGTCCAACATTGTTGCACATTATAGTCAGGTTATTGCACATTATTCTATTTCACAGTCCAGTATTAATGCACTTATCAAGAGGCCATTTGGGATATATTGCAAAGTCCAAAATTATTGCACATTATAGTCTGAAAAATAAAAGACATGACACATGAGGACACATTGTGCTCACTCAGGGCCTGTTTAATGCTACTATGGCTCTTGGGTAAAAACTGTTTTTTAGTCTATTTGTGCCCGCTTTTAGCACCCTATAGCGTCTGCTTTTAAAAGATTTGTATGCATAATCAATGTTGTATCAATGTCTTGTGTCTGCTGGGGATGACCTAGAACAGGGGTCACCAACCTTTTTGAAACCAAGGGCTACTTCTTGGGTACTGATTAATGCGAAGGGCTACCAGTTAGATACACACTTAAATAAATTGCCAGAAGTAGCCAATTTGCTCAATTTACCTTTAACTCTGTTATTATTAATAATTAATGATATTTATCTTTGTGGAAACACTGATCATCTTAATGATTTCTCACAATAAATATATATAGAAACAGATAAATATCAATATGCAACACTTTATTTTTATATTTTCTCTAAGTGCACATTTTTCAAATTGAACATTTTCAAATGATCACTTCTAAGACAGTCTTGTGAAATCACAATATCCCATTTTAACTAGCTAGCCACTAACATTTTTTAACAAATCATGAATTACTTTGCACCATGTTTGTACAAATAATAACTCATGTAAAATACAAAAGTAAACTCTCAAATTTTTAAATCATGTCACACTTTGAACTGGACACCAAATCTGTTATCTGTTTCTTTGTCAGTTAGTGGGAAGCCTGGCATTGCATGCTGTTAACTAGTGTGTTGTACTCTGGTGTGTAACTTGACACTGCAACTCTGAGTGAGTCTTGCAGATGTGCATCAGTGAGGCGTGTTCTGTGTTTGTTCTTGATGAAGTTCATGTCAGAAAAGGCTGATTCACAAAGATAAGATTTTTCCTCATTGTTTGCGGAACCTTCTTAATCTTTTGGACATATTTTCACAGCAATCTGGCCTTAAGCTTAATTATGATAAATGTAAAATGTTAAGGATCGGAAATCTAAAGGGAACGTCCTTTCGAATGGAATGCAAAGTGCCTGTTTTGTGGACAGATGGACCAGTTAACATACTTGGTGTTGTTGTCCCAGAAAATCTTGAAGATCTAGGCTCAGTAAATTATGATAATCGACTAAGAAAGCTGGACAAAATTATGCAATTATGGAAAGGGCAATCCCTAACCTTGTATGGTAAAATGTCTATTGCCAACTCGTTAATTATTCCTCAATTTATTTATTTGTTTTTGTCATTACCTGCTCCATCACAAAACTTTTTTAAGATTTATGAGCGGAGGGTCTTCGATTTTGTCTGGAACGGCAAACCAGAAAAGATTAAAAGAAAGGTTTTGTACAAAGAGTATGAATATGGGGGCCTGAAACTTCTCAACCTTGAAGCTATGTGTCTGTCTTTAAAAGCATCAATTGTTCCAAAGATGTATTTAAACATTGAGTGGTACACAAATGTCCTGTTGGACAAAAAACATGTACTGTATCAAAAGAAATTGTATCCTTTTTTACAAGTGATCCCCTCCCAGAGAGTCTGCTGGGAAACATGGCGGGGTTCATAAAGGAAACAATCCACTCATAGTGGTGTTTTCAATTTTATGTGCCAGAAAAAAGAGACGATATTTTGCAGCAGTTAATATGGATGAACTCTAATATTGTAATAGATGGAAAGCCTTTCTTTTGGAAAAATATGTTTGAAAGAGGAATCATTTTTGTCAATGATATTATCAATGAGAATGGTAAAATTATGAAGTATGATGAATTTAGAGCTATGTATGGTGATGCTTGCTCAAGCTTTTCATTTTATCAACTAACTGGAGTAATTGGGAAAAGATGGAAACAAATAATTAATTATGGAACTACTAAATTATTAGTTTGTAAACCTCTAATAAGAAATTCTAGTTGGCAAAAAGGAACTAAAATAAATAGAAAAATATATAATTTTTATTTAATAAAGAAATCTTTGAAGGCTGCCTCATACAACACAAATGGAAAATGGGAGGACTTTTTTGACTGCCCGTTGCCATGGGATGCCATATTCAAACTAATCTATAAAACCACTATCGATGTGCAAAATTGTTATTTTCAAATTAAAATTATTTATAACTTCTTACCCACAGGGAAAATGTTAAAATTATGGAATATGACAGAGTCAGATGATTGCCAATTTTGTTGTCAGGAGCCTGAATCCACCCTGCATTTGTTTTGGTATTGTCATATTGTGTCTTTGTTTTGGGTGGAAGTTGAAAAAATGTGTTTAAGGATTGGTGTGTTTATGAAGCTTAATGTGGTTTCTGTTATTTTAGGAGAGTTCATTGACAATCATGATTTAGTCAATTTAATTATAGTACTCGGTAAAATGTTTATTTTTAAGGCCAAAAACAGATATTCACTTAGTGTTACTTTCTTTAAAACATTTATTCAGTATTTTCTAATTTTAGAAAGTTACATGGTTGAAAACGATAATGATGCCAAAAAACATTTAAAAAAAGAGGAGAAGTCCTCAAAGGCTTATTTTGAAAGTATAATTATGTTTATAGATTATATGATATCTGTTGTTGTGTTCCCTAATTTGAGTGACCTGGACATAATCTGGACTGTACATAAATGCTTATTTTGAAAATGTAATTTTGTTTATAAATTATATGCAATCTGTTGTGTTCCCTAATTTTTTTCTGTGTACATGAATGAAGGTGTGTGTTGCTGAGTCCGACTTGGACATTATCTGGACTGGGCCTGGTTTAAAAAACCCTTTAAACAAATCTAATTTCATTGACAACCTGGTCTGTTGAAGATAAGGCCCTTTTTTAAAAAATAAAATAAAATAAGATAAATAAATAAAAAACATTTTCTTGGAAAAAAAAGAAAGTAAAACAATATAAAAATAATTACATAAAAAATAGTAATTAATGAAAATGTTAGTGGACCAGCAGCCTATACAATCATGTGTGCTTCAGGGACTGTGTCCCTTGCAGATGTGTTGTCTATGTTGTGGGAACCAGAATATTGGTAGCAGAAAGAAATAACCCATTTTGTGTGAGTGGATGTGGATGAGTGTGCATGGGGGAGGTTGTTTGGGTTGATGCACTGATTGAAAGTGTATCTTGTGTTTTTTCTATGTAGATTTAATTAAAAAAAATAAAAAAATAAAAAATATTTTTTTTTTTTTTTTTTTTAGAACAGGCCCGCGGGCGACTCATCTGGTCCTTACGGGCGACCTGGTGCCCGCGGGCACCGCGTTGGTGACCCCTGACCTAGAAGCACTTCCGGATCTCAGGTGGAGTCCCTATAGGCTACTCGGGCATATTTTGAAAGGTTTTAAGGCAAGTATACGAGCTATCATTTAAAAAAATATTA
This sequence comes from Entelurus aequoreus, assembly GCF_033978785.1. NCBI lineage: Eukaryota > Metazoa > Chordata > Actinopteri > Syngnathiformes > Syngnathidae > Entelurus > Entelurus aequoreus. The sequence continues at coordinate 37,386,489 of NC_084736.1, read as the reverse complement.
AAATTGTATGGAGTGGAGTTTAACACTTTAGAAAAATAATTGTCTAAAGATTTAAACTGTTCATCATCATCGGAGACAACTAACACTCACAAGGATATAAAGCAGAAAAGATTGGATATACATTATGTCTTTGAATCTAGATGAGTCCACAAGTTAAGCATTAATCAGTGGAAGACGATATTGAATTTATTTGTGCATCGTAAGTAACGTATTTGATTGACATTAACTAGTGTCGTATTGCTGTGGTCGTGATGCTTATGAGAAAAATAATTTTGTTTTTGCAGTTGATTTCCTGGCACAAATATTTGTCTGTCATCTACAATTTGTGTCTGCAATTGGTCTTATGATGTGAAGTTCGTATTTAGTCTAATTGTTTAGCTAGATTGCAATGTTTGGTTTTCAACAATATTTAGCCATTTTAAGATTCAGTGTGTGAAAATCCAACAATCACACTATTTATTACTGAAACTTAACATGACATTAGGTATTGCATATGATGTCACGTCCGCTTGGCTTGGTTGCGGTGTATGTACATGGAGGGCAAACAACATGGTCCCTAGCGATAAATGAAGAACTGAAAATGCCGCTTTGCTGTGCTGTTCCAATTGTTCAAACAGAGAGATACAACAACAGGTCTTCGAAGCTATACTTAGGCATAGCAACCATAACTTAAAAGAACACAAACAAACAAATGCAATCTCTTGTCCTCAGTTTATGTGTAGTTCTGCTCTCAAACACTACTTATGTAGTAGAGAATAAACCTGATTAAATCACAAAAAGTCAAATGTTTAAACAAACATGGTCCAAGCAGAAAGCAACATGTTTGAGAGCAACTTTCCTTTCATAATTTCCCGGACTTCATTATTTTTATGAAGCCCTTCTTTCAGGACTATTAAAGCTCTTTCCTATCTCTCCATTTGAACAATTGGGACAGCACAGCAAAGCGGCATTTTCAGTTATTAATTTATCGCTAGGGACCATGTTGTTTGCCCTCCATGTACATACACCGCAACCAAGCCAAGCGGACGTGACGTCATATGCAACCCAGCAATAGGCCAGCCCCTGGCAAACGTTGTGGAATCATCAGACCAGAGGATTTTCATTCAGTTGTTTCATTTTGTAGAAGACAGACATGACACAACTATAGTCCTTTCAACTTTCTGGCTTTAAGAAACACTCAAATAAATGATTGTGTTAGTCCATAACAGTTTTATTTTCAGATCATGCAGAGTGAAAAAAATTATGAAATCGCTCAATTCAGAGGAGAAAAATTATGGAATAGTGAAAAACAAAAAAACACTACAACACTAGTACTTTGTTGCACCACCTCTGGTTTTTGCATGGACTTAACAAGTGCCAGACAGAACTCTTTATCCAACTTTCTCTGATTGCTGTTGTCAGATCAGCTTTGCAGCTTGGAGTCTTGTCATCCACCATTTTCTCCTATGCACCGAGATCGGGACTATTTGCAGGCCATGACATTGACCTTAAGTATTTTTCTTCAAGAAAAGTTTTTGCTCTGTGGCAAGATACATATTGATCTTGAAAAAGGGAGTCATCATCCCCAAACATCCTTTGCATGGGTGGAATAAGAAAATGTCAAAGTCAACTCATATCATCAATGAGTCTAAAAATGGGCACATTTTCTTCAGGCAGTCATCTTCAGAAATCTCACTGGAACGCCACTAAACAAAAGTTGCAGCATCCTCACCTTGCCCTTGCAGATTCACATTCATCACTGAATAGGACTTTCATCCAGTCATCCAAAGACCACCATTGCTTTTCCTTAGTCCATTGGAACGGTGTTGTTTTCTGTCTAGATGTTAACGACGGCTTTTATTTCGCTTTCTTGTATTCAAATCCAATTTCCTTTTGGTACTTTTTCTTACAGTTGACTCCAGTTTCCAAACATTTGCTCTTCATTTGTTTTGCTGTGCATTTTCTGTTTTCAAGACATATTGCTTTAAATGTTCTGTCTTGAAGCTGTGATATTTTCCTTGGTCTACCAGCATGCTTGCCTTCTACCACCTTCCCATGTTGGTCCAGGTTTTCCACACAGCTGACTGTCAACATCTTTGGCAACATTGCCTGATGATTTACCTTCTTGAAGAAGTTTGATAAACCTCTATTTTGTTTCAATTGGCTACTGTCGCGTTGGAGCCATGATTCATGTTAATCCACCTGCTGCAACAGCTCTCCTTTTTAACTGCAGACTAATGAACAGATTTAATCTGATGCAGGTGTTCACTTTACAAATGAAAATATACAGGCCATTGCCATAATTTTTTCCCTACGATTGAATTATTTCATAATTTTGAACTCTGCTTGATCTAAGAATGAAACTGTTACTGATTGCCACAATTTATCATATTGATTTATTTTCGTGTTTTATAAAGCCAGAAAGTTGGCATGTGAAATAATTATAATTTTGTGTCATGTCTGTTAACTACAAACCCAAAAAGCAGTGAAGTTGTCACGTTGTGTAAATGGTAAATAAAAAGAGAGTACAATGATTTGCAAATCCTTTTAATCTTTTATCATCAATTGAATAGACTGCAAAGACAAGATATTTATTGTTAGAACTGGAAAACTTTGTTATTTTTTGCAAATATTAGCTCATTTGGAATTTGATGCCTGTAACATGTTCCAAAAAAGCTGGCACAAGTGGCAAAAAGACTGAGAAAGTTGAGGAATGATAATCAAACACTTATTTTGAACATCCCACAGGTGAACAGGCTAATCGGGAACAGGTGGGTGCCATGATTGGGTATTAAAGCAGCTTCCATGAAATGCTCAGTCATTCACAAACAAGGATGGGGCGAGGGTCACCACTTTGTCAACAATTGCCTGAGAAAATTGTTTAAGAAAAACCTTTCTCAACCAGCTATTGCAAGGAATTTAGGGATTTCACATCTACGCTCCATAATATCTTCAAAAGGTTCAGAGAATATGGAGAAATCACCGCACGTAAGCGGCAATGCCCGTGACCTTCGATCTCTCAGTCGGTACTGCATCAAAAAGTGACATCAGTGTGTAAAGGATATCACCACATGGGCTCAGGAACACTTCAGAAAACCACTGTCAGTAACTACAGTTGGTCGCTACATCTGTAAGTGCAAGTTAAAACTCTACAATGCAAAGCCAAAGCCATTTATCAACAACACCCAGAAATGCTTCGCTGGGCCCGAGCTCATCTAAGATGGACTGATGCAAAGTTAAAAAGTTTTCTGTGGTCTGACAAGTCCACATTTCAAATTGTTTTTGGAAACTGTGGACATCGGAACAAAGAGGAAAAGAACCATCCGGATTGTTCTAGGCGCAACGTTGAAAAGCCAGCATCTGTGACGATATGGGAGTGTATTAGTGCCCAAGGCATGGGTAACTTACACATCTGCGAAGGCACCATTAATGCTGAAAGGTACTTACAGGTTTTGGAGCAACATATGTTGTTATCATGGACTTATTATTTCAGCAAGACAATGCCAAGCCACGTGTTACAACAGTGTGGCTTCATAGTAAAAGAGGGCAGGCACTAGACTGGTCTGCCTGTAGTCCAGACCTGTCTCCCATTGAAAATGTGTGGTGCAATATGAAGGCTAAAATAGCAGAAGGGAGACTGTTGAACAACGTAAGCTGTACATCAAGCAAGAATGGGAAAGAATACCTCTTCAAAAATGTGTCTCCTTAGTTCCCAAACCTTTACTGAGTGTTGTTAAAAGGAAAATCCATGTAACACAGTGGTAAAAATGCCCTTCTGACTACTTTTTTGCAATGTGTTGCTGCCATTAAACTCTAAGTTCATGATTATTTGCCAAAAAAATGAAGTTTCTCAGTGTGAACATGATATTTCTTGTCTTTGCAGTCTATTCAATTGATTATAAGTTGAAAAGGATTTGCAAATCATTGTATTCTCTTTTTATTTACAATTTATGCAACATGACAACTTCACTGCTTTTGGCTTTTGTACTTTTCCCCCTACAAAATCAAACAACTGAATAAACATCCTCTCCAAGACGGGTGATTACATCATTCACCAAGGGTTGCAGAAGGTTGTGGACAAAAGCTGAGAAGTTGGTCAACTTTAAAATCCAACTTAAACTTGAAGACATCCTAGTAAGATGCTGAAAGCTTGTTCCATCACAGCATGTTTTACCTGAGGAGTGAAGCTCATGCAGTCTTGTGCTGAAAGATATAAACATCCCACCAAGAGCGGACATAGCAAGTAATTGTTTTGTTGTATTTGTATCTAATCTTTAACACTCGGCGCGAGAGCGACATTATGATTTAGTGCAGATGTTCTTAAATCTTTTTGACCTCGGGGCCCAACTTTTCCACTACAAAGAGGCCTGAAGCTCACTCAAATATTAACACTGAATTAGTAATCCTACTCTTGATTTTAATCATATTCAATAATTATATCTAATAGGGCTGTGAATCTTTGGGTGTCCCACGATTCGATTCAAAATCGATTCTTGGGGTCACGATTCGATTCAAAATTGATTTTTTTTACAATTCAACACGATTCTTGATTCAAAAACGATTTTTTTATTTATTTATTTTTTTTATGAAAACAATACACAACCAATCAATCAATCAATGTTTATTTATATAGCCCTAAATCACAAGTGTCTCAAAGGGCTGCACAAGCCACAACGACATCCTCGGTACAGAGCCCACATACGGGCAAGGAAAAACTCACCCCAGTGACACCATACAGTGTTTCCCATAAACTGCCAAGATACCTGTGGCGGTGGGGGCGTAGCTATGGGCGTAGCTATGGGCGTGGTCACCATGACATCATCGAGTATTTCGCATAATTTACTACAATGATATGATTTTCTCTAAAAAGGCTCAAAAAATGTATACTTACTAATTAATAATAACAGTTTTGTTTTAAACGTCCATCCATCCATCCATCCATTTTACAATATAATTACAACACTTTATGTACATATTTATATACAGATTTGAACAATAAGTTATTCACTGAAATATATTTATTAATTGTGGTTCCTACAAAAAATATATCTTATAAAAATATAAAAGCTAAGATGTCTCTTAAAGCTCTGCCCCTTTAATTAGTGCATACTAAATAATTTAACTTTAGCCTACTACTACAAACATATTATTTACCAGCAACATAAAGTGAAACAGAGGCAGAGGTGTCCTGCCACAGTCAGTAACAAATAAACAGAAAACAGTAGTGGTGGTAGATAGACACAAAGCTTCATCAAACATCTGATCCACTGAACAAAGAGCTCCAAAAATCTTGATCCTACACTTCTCTTTTGTAAAGTAAATCTGAACAATCGATATGGGCATCTACATCAACTATATGATTTGCCTGAGAAGCTTGACAGGACACAAAAAATAAAAAATAAAAAATAAAATAATTTTTTTTTTTTTTTTTTTTTGTGGCGGCCTTAATTCTTTCGTGGCGGGCCGCCACAAATAAATGAATGTGTGGGAAACACTGCCATAATAATGCAATACAATTTCAAAACCAAACCCGACCCAGCAACATTCAGAATAGCAATAAACAGAGCAATTGAGGACACACAAACATAACACGGAACAACCTAAAAGTAGTGAGACAAAAATTAATATTTATTATCAACAACAGTATCAATATTAGTAACAATTTCAACATAGCAGAGATTAAAAATCCCTCATTGATATTATCATTACAAACATTAATAAAAAAAAATTAAAAATTAACAATAGTGTCACAGTGGCTTACACTTGCATCGCATCTCATAAACTTGACAACACATTGTGTCCAATATTTTCCACAATGACATAAGTCATATTTTGGTTAATTTAATAGTTAAAACAAATTTAAATAATGGATCCCATATTTCAATATATGACTCATTATTATGTAAACTAAATGCAGTTTTTTCTACTGATATCATCTCCATAGCTTGTGTGTACCAGTCAGTCAGAGTAAAACAACTTGCACTGAGCCTAGTCTATCAAATCCGCTACACCTCCCTGATACCGAAGTACATGTCAAACTACTTCCTTAACGTAAATGACCGCCATAACCACAACACCAGGGGGAGCTCCACTAACCACGTTAAACCCAGATTCCGAACTAACAAAGGTCTTAACTCATTCTCTTTCTATGCCACATCAATGTGGAATGCACTCCCAACAGGTATAAAAGAAAAAGCATCTCTATCCTCCTTCAAAACCGCAATAAAAGACTATCAACATCTATCCATTTTTTAATATTACCCTTTTTGTTATTATGCATATTGAAAAAAATGCATTTTTACTCTTTGATGACACGTTACTAAATTGATGGAAATCCCCAAGAATACAAGTTTGCAGTGTCATTGGGATATTTATATTAAGGACTGTGATTGCTTATTTTGTTGTTTTCAACCATAACTCTTTTATTCTCTGACATTCCCACAATAAATGAACAAGAGTTGCCTCGGCTACCCAACACTTCATACATTACTTGCTATCTACTACACCAATTTTAAACAGCGGAGAAGATGTAAAATACATTCTATTCAATATCTTAAATTGAGTCGGTTTATCTTTAATGCTTCTAAAGGGCTTATTGGCATTTTTCCATATATCATTCCATGATATGTCTCTTTCATCTAAAATGTTTAAGTCCATCATCCATTTCCGAACACATGCATCATTTGCATTTCTAGTGTGGTGTTCATTTATTATTCCATAGAATAGTTTAATTAATTTCTTAAATGTATCTTGATTAAAAAGTGCATCTTCCAGTTCATGGCTATTTAAAGACATACTTTCAGAGGATATGCATTTATTTACAGCGTGTTTAAAAAGGTAAAATTTAAAAAATTATTTCTGGGTACATTATATTGATCAACTAAATCATTGAACGGTTTAAAAGAGTTTTTATTAATAATATGATGAGGTTTAGTAATACCTCTGTCTTTCCAAGTTGTCCATTTAACCACATTTTTATTAATTATTATATTAGGATTGTACCAAAGCGGTTGATTTACAGATGTCATTGACGTGATTCCTAGTATTTTCTGGCACAGTTTTAGAATGTTAAAGGTGGCTTCTATTGGGCTCTGCCTCAATACATTAGGTATTTTTTTAATATAAACTCCCCACATCAATGTCCAAATTCATTAACATATTTTTTTCTATGTTGATCCAGTCCTTATCTGCAGAAGAATGAAATAAGTGGCTTGCTTGTTCACAACCGAAGGAGATATAATAATGTGAGAAGTTTGGTAATTGTAGTCCTCCTTTATCTTGTGTACAAGACAACCTTAAGTATGAACATCTGGCCTTCTTTCCACACCATATAAAATGTGATATCATTGTATGTATTTTCTTAAACCAACTTTTATTAATTAGGACAGGCATCATTTTCAGTATATAATTAACTGCTGGCAGTATACTCATTTTTACTATGTTCACCCGACCCCAAAGTGATATTTGGAGACGTGACCAGCGTTCCATTTTGGATTCCATCTTATCTTTTAAATGTTTAAGATTTAGATCTCTGCTTGTATAAAGGTTTGGTGTAATGTGTAGTCCTAGATATATGATTTCTGCCTCTTTCCATTCAATTTTGGAGTTCTGAACTTGTGATTTCTTGCAGTGTTTATTAAGTGGTAATATGTCACAATTGTCCCAATTGACTTTATACCCTGATAAACAGCCATATTCAGTGATGACATTATTGATATAGTGAAGAGAGGAGTTAACATGTGACAGGTAGAGAATTATGTCGTCACAACACATTGATAGCTTATCATACGGAGAGCCAATTTTTATACCATGAATATTATTTTCACTTCTTATTTTTGCAGCTAAGGGTTCAATAACCAAATCAAATAATATTCCAGATGCAGGACATCCCTGTTTTACTCCTCTTTTTAATGAAAAAGGTTCTGAAATATGATTATTGGTTTTGACTGATGCCATGGGCCTTGTACAAAGCAAATCCATTGTATAAAATGATCTCCAAATCCAAATTTACGTAATGTGCAAAACATAAATGAGCAGTTTATGCGGTCGAATGCCTTCTCCGCATCAACAGTACATACTGCTGTGGGATAAGGGAGACTTCTAGCATAGTAAATAACATTAAACAATTTCTTTGTATTGTCTGAAGATAGTCGACCTTCCATGAAGCCAGTTTGGTCAGTATGAATTAATTTTCCTATTACATTTGATAATCGTGTGGCTAAGATTTTTGCCAAGATTCAAAAGGATTCTCTATTCATTCAATACATAGGATTTCAGCAGGATCTACCCCAGTCTGCTGACATGGAAGCAGAGTAGTAGATTTTTGTAAAAAGCTGTTATAATTGTAAAGGACAATGTTTTATCACCTGATTGCAATAATGTACATTTGTTTTAACTATTAAATGAACCAAAAATATGACTTATTTTATCTTTGTGAAAATATTGGACACAGTGTGTTGTCAAGCTTATGAGATGCGATGCAAGTGTAAACCACTGTGACACTATTGTTCTTTTTTCTTTTATAAATGTCTAATGATAATGTCAATGAGGGGTTTTTAATCACTGCTATGTTGAAATTGTAACTAATATTGATACTGTTGTTGATAATATTCATTTTTGTTTTACTACTTTTGGTTTGTTCTGTGTCGTGTTTGTGTCTCCTCTCAATTGCTTTGTTTATTGCAGTTCTGAGTGTTGCTGGGTCGGGTTTGGTTTTGGAATTGGATTGCATTGTTATGGTATTGCTGTGTATTGTTTTGTTGGATTGATAAATTTAAAAAAATAAAAATTAAAACAAATAAAAACAAATAAAAACAAATATTTTTAATGAATAATTTAAAAAATAAAAATCGATTTTTTTAAAAATGAGAATTGATTCTGAATCGCACAACGTGAGAATCGCGATTCGAATTCGAATTGATTTTTTCCCACACCCCTAATATCTAACCTACTTACAGTTTACAACCTTGTCAATTGATATGAAAGCATAAGTGAATCACAAAGATTTGTATTTATTTAACACAAACCTTCGGTCAGGCTGATTAGACAAATAAGTACTTACCAAATATACTGCATAAAAAGGGACTGACAAATAACTGACACATGCAATTATATTGTGACAAAAATACATTTACATACAATTATGTTGTGTTAAATTAAATAACTCAAAATAAGATTGAATGTTTTTTAACCAAACTGTCAATAAAATTAAAGTGTAAATGAAAATACAGCTTCACTACTTAAGTCATATTTTTTGCGCTGAAGAAACTTCTCTATTACTTTAGCTCCAGACTTCTTCTGCTTGATATTGTCATTACTGCCAAAAGTGGTGGAAAAGAGTATTATAGCTGAGATAGGCGCCAGCGCCCCCCACGACCCCAAAGGGAATAAGCGGTAGAAAATGGATGGATGGATAGACACTTTTTGTCGGCCCTCTAGGGGGCACCGGCCCTAAAGGTACAACTTGTAGCTCATTCTCTAATATAAAGAAGTTCCAATAATGCTTAATGTGCATGTTACTACTTTACAAACGTACTTGCATAAAACCATGTATGAGATTTGGGGAAGTTTTTAAGGGGCTTGATAGGTCAGTCCCCATTGCCTGCATTGTTAGCCACCTCTTGCTAGCAGTCTTTTTACCATTTAGAACGCACAGAAAAGACAAATATATGTGTCTTCGTGTCTCACATAGGGATTGTGACTGAGAGAAAAGGTTAAAAAAAAAAAAAAAAGTACAGTTGGACTTTAGAATGAAATGCATGATCAGAGTAGAGTAATAGTGTGATGAGTGGCCATGATTCAACTCAAAAGAACTGAGTGAGAGAAGATATACTGATATGAAGAAAGGAACATGGTTTGAAACGACCTTCGTTATCAGCAACTTCCACCTAGCCTGCGCTGGATTTCTCACGGCACATTGTTTTCTCTTATTGTGTCTGTCCTGGCCCGATTGGAAACAAAACAATGTGAGATTACACTGCACTTCTATTTGAACCCTAATCGTCACTTTTACACTCCAAGATAAAAGTAAGTGAAACTTGCCTGTATTGTCCTTTCTCATTTCTCAAATATGAAATACTCTATATTAAATAGGCATAGTACATATCGCTTATTTCACTCACCACTAGCGCTAAATAAATGGTTTTCTTTCTCTTTGTGCCAAAATTATGCTTTTATATCAGGGGTAGGGCTGGGCGATATACGGAATATACTGCATATATCGTGGGTTTGTCTCTGTGCGATATAGAAAATGACTATATTGTGATATTCGAGTATACGTTCTCACGCAGTTGCTTTTAGCTGCGGGCATTACACTACATGCGTTTCTCACTCTTTCTTGTCTCTCCTTCTCACAGAGGGATAAAACAAGCGCACCTTCTTACATACGTCACATACTGTCACACGTGCAACGTCATACGCCCCCGCGGAGCAGAGAGGTAGCGGCATGGGTAAAGTTAGCTGTGGCAGGTGGTACTAGCGGAGCGGTGCGAGTGGTAATACGAGAGAAAGAAGGTGCGAATCTGGTAACAAATGGAGGAATAATTAATTCCCAAGAAAAACAGCACAGGGTCCATCGTCTGGCGGTGGTTTGGCTTCAAGCGGGAATATGTTGAACAGACAATCGTAATATGTCAAATATGCGGCAAAAGCGTTGCTACAAAAAGTAGCAGGACTGCTAATTTGTAACATCATTTGAAACTCTGCATGTCAACATCTCCGGCCGGTACCACACCCACAAAATGCCCTAGCAACCATTTCCACATCAACACCGTATGAAAAAATGTCAACAACAGAAGGAGATAACGTCCGCAGTAAACTACCACATAGCGAAGGACATACACTATTTGATTTACTATTATGCAGCTCATTTTGATTTTAGAGTTTTTGAAATATCTTGTGTGACATCATGCACAAAAGTTCACTTTATTTGTTAAAAAATATTGTAGTGGCGTTCTGTACAAAAAGTGCACTTTAATTTAGTGTTGTTTTGATATGTCATCTAAGTGACATCATGCACAAAAGTGCACTAATAGCTTGTTTTAAAATGTCTATGACAATTTTGCACTTTCTGTTTTGGAAATGACATGAATGTTTGTGCCACTGCTTAATAACTGTTTAATAAATACAGTTGTGATTTCCCTCTCTGCATGAATGTGATTTAGGGCTATATAAATAAACATTGATTGATTGATGAAAGTTTAAAATTAGCATATATTAATGCAGTATGAAGAAGAATGTTTTAATGTAGACACAGAATCATCATACTGCTGTGCTTATATGCATCAAGTGTTCATTCAAGGCTAAGGCAAAATATCCAGATATATATCGTGTATCGTGACATGGCCTAAAAATATCCAGATCTTAATAAAAGGCCATATCGCCCAGCTCTAATCAGGGGTATCCAAAGTGTGGTCCGGGAGCTGTTCGTTACCTGCAGCTAATTTTCCAGCATTCTAATAATACTATTTAAAAAAAACAAGTGGAATAAAGAACAAATAGTGAGAAAATGTTGCAATGTTGACTTTAATAACACCGTTTTTTTTAAACTGTCATTTCTCAACAAAAAAAAAAAAAATGAATCAAAATCATTATTGACTTATCCAAGACTCCAATAACTTCACATCAAATAGTCCACTTTGACATTTTTTTGTGGGAAAATATTCCATATTTCCTGTGTTTGCCATATAAACATATAACTAATTAATTGATGTATAGATCTGAAGTTTATCTAGAGACTTAAGTGTTGAAAGTAAAAAAAAAAAAAAAAAAAAAATGTACAACTTGTTTTTTTAACACTTTTATTAGTGGAGCCCTTTTGGAACGTTTTTTTTTTTAACTTTGATTGCTCAAATTTTTTTTACAATCAGTGGTGTAATTATTGACCTATTTAAGGTTCCAGTTACTTCACATCAAATATTCCACTTTGGGGAACATTTTTTGAATATTTTGTGTTTTAACCATAAAAAAACAAGATTTCCTTAAAAAAAAAAAAGGGCACAACACACTAAAAAAAATGGTTTTACTTTATATCGAAGTTGATTTTGAAATTGAAGTGGTGAATAATAAGAGTTTATATAATACACAACTTATTTTTAACATTTTTATGACCTAGACCAGGGGTCGGCAACCCGCGGCTCTAGAGCCGCATGCGGCTCTTTAGCGCCGCCCTAGTGGCTCTCTGAAGCTTTTTCAAAAATGTATGAAAAATGGAAAAAGATGAGGGGAAAAAATATAAACTTTTTGTTTTAATATGGTTACTGTAGGAGGACAAACATCACACAAACCTCCCTAATTGTTATAAAGCACACTGTTTATATTAAACATGCTTCACTGATTCGAGTATTTGGCGAGCGCCGTTTTGTCCTACTAATTTTGGCGGTCCTTGAACTCACCTTAGTTTGTTTACAATGTATAACTTTCTCCGACTTTCTAGGACGTGTTTTATGCCACTTCTTTTTCTGTCTCATTTTGTCCGCCAAACTTTTAACGTTGTGCGTGAATACACAAAGGTGAGTTTTGTTGATGTTATTGACTTGTGTGGAGTGATAATCAGACATATTTGGTCACTGCATGACTGCAAGCTAATCGATGCTAACATGCTATTTAGGCTAGCTGTATGTACATATTGCATCATTATGCCTCATTTGTAGCTATATTTGAGCTCATTTAGTTTCCTTTAAGTCATCTTAATTCAATGTATATCTCATGACACACTATCTGTTTGTATTATGGCTTCTAATTTGTTGCGGCTCCAGACAGATTTGTTTTTGTATTTTTGGTCCAATGTGGCTCTTTCAACATTTTGGGTTGCCGACCCCTGACCTAGACTCTTCCGGGTCCCTGGGACCAAACTTGAGGGGAGCCCTACAGGTTAAAAAAAAAGATGTATGTTAAAACAAAAAATATCACAATGGTCCCCACATGCTTTAATTTCAATGGAAAAGGTTCCATCCATCCATCCATCCATCTTCTTCCGCTTATCCGAGGTCGGGTCGCGGGGGAAGCAGCCTAAGCAGGGAAACCCAGACTTCCCTCTCCCCAGCCACTTCGTCCAGCTCTTGCCAGGGGATCCCGAGGCATTCCCAGGCCAGCCGGGAGACATAGTCTTCCCAACGTGCCCTGGGAAGACTACCAGTCGGACGTGCCCTAAACACCTCCCTAGGGAGGCGTTTGGGTGGCATCCTGACCAGATGCCTGAACCATCTCATCTGGCTCCTCTCGATGTGGAGGAGCAGCGGCTTTACTTTGAGCTCCCCCCGGATGGCAGAGCTTCTCACCCTATCTCTAAGGGAGAGCCCCGCCACCCGGCGGAGGAAACACATTTTGGCCGCTTGTACCCGTGATCTTGTCCTTTCGGTCATAACCCAAAGCTCATGACCACAGGTGAGGATGGGAACGTAGATCGACCGGTAAATTGAGAGCTTTGCCTTCCGGCTCAGCTCCTTCTTCACCACAACGGATCGATACAGCGTCCGCATTACTGAAGACGCCGCACCGATTCGCCTGTCGATCTCACGATCCACTCTTCCCTCACTCGTGAACAAGACTCCGAGGTACTTGAACTCCTCCACTTGGGGCAGGGTCTCCTCCGCAACCCGGAGATGGCACTCCACCCTTTTCCGAGCGAGAACCATGGACTCGGACTTGGAGGTGCTGATTCTCATCCCAGTCGCTTCACACTCAGCTGCGAACCGATCCAGTGAGAGCTGAAGATGCTGGCCAGATGAAGCCATCAGGACCACATCATCTGCAAAAAGCAGAGACCTAATCCTGCAGCCACCAAACCAGATCCCCTCAACGCCTTGACTGCGCCTAAAAATTCTGTCCATAAAAGTTATGAACAGAATCGGTGACAAAGGGCAGCCTTGGCGGAGTCCAACCCTCACTGGAAACGTGTCCGACTTACTGCCGGCAATGCGGACCAAACTCTGGCACTGATCATACAGGGAGCGGACCGCCACAACCAGACAGTCCGATACCCCATACTCTCTGAGCACTCCCCACAGGACTTCCCGAGGGACACGGTGGAATGCCTTCTCCAAGTCCACAAAACACATGTAGACTGGTTGGGCAAACTCCCATGCACCCTCAAGGACCCTGCCGAGAGTATAGAGCTGGTCCACAGTTCCACGACCAGGACGAAAACCACACTGTTCCTCCTGAATCCGAGGTTCGACTATCCGGCGTAGCCTCCTCTCCAGCACACCTGAATACACCTTACCGGGAAGGCTGAGGAGTGTGATCCCACGATAGTTAGAACACACCCTCCAGTTCCCCTTCTTAAAGAGAGGAACCACTACCAATCCAGAGGTACCGCCCCCAATGTCCACGCGATGCTGCAGAGTCTTGTCAACCAAGACAGCCCCACAGCATCCAGAGCCTTAAGGAACTCCGGGCGGATCTCATCCACGCCCGGGGCCTTGCCACCGAGGAGCTTTTTAACTACCTCAGCAACCTCAGCCCCAGAAATAGGAGAGCCCACCACAGATTCCCCAGGCACTGCTTCCTCATAGGAAGACGTGTTGGTGGGATTGAGGAGGTCTTCGAAGTATTCCCTCCACCGATCCACAACATCCGCAGTCGAGGTCAGCAGAACACCATCCTCACCATACACGGTGTTGATAGTGCACTGCTTCCTCTTCCTGAGGCGGCGGATGGTGGTCCAGAATCGCATCGAAGCCGTCCGGAAGTCGTTTTCCATGGCTTCCCCGAACTCCTCCCATGTCCGAGTTTTTGCCTCCGCGACCGCCGAAGCCGCACACCGCTTGGCCTGTCGGTACCTGTCTGCTGCCTCAGGAGTCCTATGAGCCAAAAGAACACGATAGGACTCCTTCTTCAGCTTGACGGCATCCCTCACCGCCAGTGTCCACCAACGGGTTCTAGCATTACCGCCACGACAGGCACCAACTACCTTGCGGCCACAGCTCCAATCAGCCGCCTCGACAATAGAGGCGCGGAACATGGTCCATTCAGACTCAATGTCCAGCACCTCCCTTGTGACATGTTCAAAGTTCTTCCGGAGGTGGGAATTGAAACGCTCTCTGACAGGGGACTCTGCCAGACGTTCCCAGCAAACCCTCACAATGCGTTTGGGCCTGCCAGGTCTGTCCGGCATCCTCCCCCACCATCGCAGCCAACTCACCACCAGGTGGTGATCGGTAGAAAGCTCCGCCCCTCTCTTCACCCGAGTGTCCAAAACATGAGGCCGCAAATCCGACGACACAACTACAAAGTCGATCATGGAACTGCGGCCTAGGGTGTCCTGGTGCCAAGTGCACATATGGACACCCTCATGTTTGAACATGGTGTTCGTTATGGACAATCTGTGACTGGCACAAACGTCCAATAACAAAACACCGCTCGGGTTCAGATCCGGGCAGCCATTCTTCCCAATCACGCCTCTCCAGGTTTCACTGTCGCTGCCAACATGAGCGTTGAAATCCCCCAGTAGAACGAGGGAATCACCCGGGGGAGCACTCTCAAGTACTCCCTCGAGTGAATCCAAAAAGGGTGGGTACTCTGAGCTGCGGTTTGGCGCGTAAGTGCAAACCACAGTCAGGACCCGTTCCCCCACCCGAAGGCGAAGGGAAGCTACCCTCTCACCCACCGGGTTGAACTCCAACATGCAGGCTCTGAGCCGGGGGGCAACAAGAATTGCCACCCCAGCCCGTCGCCTCTCACTGCGTGCAACGCCAGAGTGGAAGAGAGTCCAGCCCCTCTCGAAAGAACTGGTTCCAGAGCCCTTGCTGTGCGTCGAAGTGAGTCCGACTATGTCTAGCCGGAACTTCTCCACCTCGCGCACTAGCTCAGGCTCCTTCCCCCCCAGCGAGGTGACATTCCATGTCCCAAGAGCTAGCTTCTGTAGCCGAGGATCAGACCACCAAGTGCCCTGCCTTCGGCTGCCGCCCAGCTCACATCGCACCCGACCTCTATGACCCCTGCTATGGGTGGTGAGCCCATTGGAGGGGGGACCCACGTTGCCTCTTCGGGCTGTGCCCGGCCGGACCCCATGGGGACAGGCCCGGCCACCAGGCGCTCGCCATCGTGCCCCACCTCCGGGCCTGGCTCCAGAGGGGGGGCCCCGGTGACCCGCATCCGGGCGAGGGAAATCTGGGTCCATAGTTTTTATTTTTCATTGAGGTCTTCGAGCTGCTGTTTGTCTGATCCCTCACCTAGGACCAGTTTGTCTTGGGAGACCCTACCAGGGGGCATAAATCCCCCGGACAACATAGCTCCTAGGATCATTGGGACACGCAAACTCCTCTACCACGGTAAGGTGGCAGCTCAGAGAGGAGGAGGTTTGGACACCCCAAATCTATACATATAGTTTATATTCAATACTTAAAACAAAATAAATATTAAAATATACAATAAATAATACAAATTACAAAACAAAAATAGATTCAACTGATTAAATAAAAACAAAAAAGGCGCTGAATAAAGAAAAACACAAACATTTAATAAAACTAGTTACCTTCACAAGCTTAAAACATTTGTAGTGTGCTTATATATTGTCATGTTGACAAATGTGTCTATCGTATTGTACAAGTCATTCATGTTGACAGCTGACAAGCAGCAGCTTGGGCCTAAGGGGATAATGCTGCAGATGCTTTAAAAAACTCAACAGATGGAAAAGACACCGACAGTTTGCAACTGACAGTATGAGGAAAAATATTGACAAACATAAAAACATTTTACATGTTCTATTTCATACCTGATGCCAAGAATACAAACAGATAACGAAGAGGGTGGGATTGTACAATTCTGACCTTCTCCTGGTTGAAGGAGTCCATCCTCCTCATGGCCGTGTCCAAAGCCGTCATGGACTCTAGGAAGGCCTGGTCCTGCTCACACAGCGGGTTACTGAGAAGGTCTGCCGAGATCTTCACTGCTGCTTTAGACATTGCTGGGACACACAAACACAGGAATGGAGGTTATTGGTAATATTGGCAATGAAATGTGCAACATTAGCTACAAGATAGGTTTCTTTAAAGATGAAAACTAGGATAAACTACAATTTGTAACTCCAGCAAGAATTGCAAATTGCCCTATGTGCCGATACAAGTGAACTGTTTCAATGTCTAGGGCAGGGGTCACCAACGCGGTGCCCGCGGGCACCAGGTCGCCCGTAAGGACCAGATGAGTCGCCCGCGGGCCTGTTCTAAAAAAAATAAATAAATAAATAAATAAATAAAAATTTAAAAAAAAAAATATATATATATATATATATATATATATATATATATATATATATATATATATATATATATATATATATATATATATATATATATATATGAATGTATGTATGTATGTATGTATGTATATATATATATTAGGGGTGTGGGAAAAAATAGATTCGAATTCGAATCGCGATTCTCACGTTGTGCGATTCAGAATCGATTCTCATTTTTTAAAAATCGATTTAAAAAAAAAAATGTTTAAATAATTTTTATTTATTTATTTATTTTAAAATTAATCAATCCAACAAAACAATACACAGCAATACCATAACAATGCAATCCAATTCCAAAACCAAACCTGACCCAGCAACACTCAGAACTGCAATAAACAGAGCAATTGAGAGGAGACACAAACATGACACAGAACAAACCAAAAGTAGTGAAACAAAAATGAATATTTTTAAAAATGTGGACTGTGAAAACTTTCCAGTAAGAGGTGAAAATAGGGCTTTGGAAAACCAGGAATTCTGGGAATTCCTGGAATTTTTTTTAACTTGGAAAATGGTAGTCTGATTGTCCAAGGTGAGTGGAGTGTGTGGACGGTGGAACGCTTCCAATCGAGGTCGTCCTCAGACAAGCCTTCCATGGTTGTCATCCCGGTTCTCCATACATCTGGCCAGCTCATTGGTGCTTTGTGCTCCCGCATCATTCTTGAGTACGTCCATATATGTTCCAGTGGGACGTCCTCGTGACCGGTGCCCATGTGTTGGCTCCCACAGTAATTTGCTGGCTGGCAGCTCTTGGTGTCTTTGGCAACTCTTTTGGGAGTTGTGCAAGTTCGAAAAATGGCCCAATTAGATAAATGGCCCGGAAAACCGGGAATTCTGGGTAATCTAGGATATTTCAAAAGCATTTTTTGGGGAGCTCACGATTCCCGGTTGAGCTGAACGTTTTGATACTTGAACGGTTCCGATCGGATGAAAACTGTGGAACGCGCCACATTTTCACGGTGGAATAATAATAAATACCGGTATATGTTTTTTTGGTGTATGAATGATTGGCCTTTCACACACATCCATCCATCCATTTTCTACCGCTTGTCCCTTTTGGAGTCGAAGGGGGGCGGGGGGTGGGGGGTGCCGTAGTCTATCTCAGCTGCATAATAATAATAATATTTTTTTGGTGTATGAATGATTGGCCTTTCACACACATAATAATAATAATAATTATTATTATAATAGTTTTTTGGTGTATGAATGATTGGCCTTTCACACATATAATAATAATAAATAGATGAGTTTTGGTGTATGAATGATTGGTCTTTCACACATATAATAATAATAATAACAATAATAGTTTTTTGGTGTATGAATGATTGGCCTTTCACACATAATAATAATAATAATAATAATAATAATAATAATAAGTAGATGATTTTTTGGTGTATGAATGATTGGCCTTTCACACATAATAATAATAATAATAATAATAAGTAGATGATTTTTTGGTGTATGAATGATTGGCCTTTCACACAATAGCATGTAATATTGTCAGATTGTTGGACAATCCACAACACGCAGTGTGGTAATGAATTGGTTGAAATGGGCGTGTCCTTAAGGAGTGTGACAACAGGTGTGTATCAAGGCCATTTTCACCACACACTTCTCCTCTGCTCATTCATTTCAGACATGGTCTATGTGCTCCATGGTGGAACTAAGTGGCAATTCCTTATTCAATCCTATCATGAGAACACTTTTTTATGAGCTGTGTCCTGATTCCACTTTTTCACTTGTGACATTGGAGCCTTGAGTGCTGGCTGATACTGATCTGAGACAATGCCTACATGCTTTGTTTTGTAGATGCTAGAAAAGGTTTGATCAGAATTCGATTTAATTTGATTTGGTAGACTGTGCTCTTTTTGATGAGTGCAAGAAACATAGGAAAACACAAAGAACTACGAGAGCGCACAATACTGCGGTGGCCATCTTGGTATGAAAACCAAAAGGGAAACATTAAAGAACAATAAAGGGAAACTTCTGAGAGGCTATTTCTACATACAGACGTAGACAAACAACAAAACAACAACCCATTCATATCATCTAGGACAATTGTGGTTTTACCTACAATTTCAAAAATTTAAATTTTCCCCCAAAATTCCCAAATTTCTTGAAAATTTCCAATTCAAATGCAATTTGAATTTTCCAAAGCCCTATTTTCAACTTTTGCTGGAAAGTTTTCACAGTCCACATTTTTCAACCGTTTTTGACTATTCCCCCTTCAAAACATTCCTCTTAGTTGGGACAACAAATGCTCCTATTTATTTTTTTTGTACAAATTTACGATTTTTCCGAAATCCCAGGAATTCCGAAATGCTCATTCTCAATTCAAACTGTTACTTCGTCAACATTTTTGGCCGATTCCGAAAATGTCAATACCAACACAATCATATCATCTAGGACAGGGGTCTGCAACCTTTACCACTCAAAGAGCCATTTTGACCCGTTTCACAAATTAAAAAAATCAGTTGGAGCCACAAAACTCTTTTGAAATTTAAAATGAAATAACACTGCATTTTTTGCTTTGTGCTATGTATAAACCAGGGGTCTCAGACACGCGGCCCGCACCTTAATATGAAAATGTAATGTTAGTGCGGCCCGCAAGTTTTATATGAATGGCGCTTGACAGCGTCATACTTGCCAACCCTCCCGATTTTTCCGGGATACTCCCGAATTTCATGGTAACTATTCTCTCGAATGTCTGCTGATTTTCACCCAAAACAACAATAATAAGGACGTGCCGTGATGGCACTGCCTTTAGCGCCCTCTACAACCTGTACATACAGTGTGCCAGTCCAGTTACATGTTATATGAGGCTTCTGCAGACACACATGAGTGACTGCAAGGTATATTTGGTCAACAGCCATACAGGTCACACTGAGGGTGGCCGTATAAACAACTTTAACACTCTTACTAATATGCGCCACACTGTGAACCCACACCAAACAAGAATGACAAACACATTTCGGGAGAACATCCGCACCGTAACACAACATAAACACAACAGAACAAATACCCAGAATCCCATGCATCCCTAACTCTTCTGGGCTACAATATACACCCCCGCTACCACCAAACCCCGCCCCCCCCAACCCTGCCCCCCACACATCAGCCCACCTCCCCCCCCCTCCTCTCCCTTCGTGCGTCGGTTGAGGTGGGCGGGTTTGGTGGTAGCGGGGGGGTGTATAATGTAGCCCGGCACTGAAATTTGGAAGTCTCCCGGAAAAATCGGGAGGGTCGGCAAGTATGCAGCTGAGCCACATCAGAGTGGTCAAAGAGCCGCATGCGGCTCCGGAGCCGCGGGTTGCCGACCCCTGATCTAGGACAATTGCTTGTATCAATAATTTCAAAAATTCCTTGTTTTCCCGAAATTCCCACATTTCCAGGGATTCCCATCCAAATGAATGGACGTATTCATAGTTTGACAATGCCCTAAATTCTCAAAATGCGGCGCCATTTTTAAACCTGATTTTGACCTTAGAACCATTCACACACACTATTCTTCACATATCGAACGCAAACAAGTTTTTCCTTTCCCCAAATTTCTGGTTTTCCCGGAATTTTCTCCCCATTGACAATGAATGGGCAATATACAAACCTCTCCATATCCCACATTTCTCACCTGATTTGAACCATTCCACTGTCCACACACTCCACTCACCTTGGACAATCAAACTACTATTTTTCAAGTTAAAAAAAAAATCTAAAAATTCCCAGCATTTTGAGTTTTCCAAAGCCCTATTTTAACTTTTCCTGGAAAAACTTCACAGTCCACATTTTTCAACCGTTTTTGACTATTCCCCCTTCAAAACTTTCCTCTAGTTGGGACAACAAATGCTCCAATTTTTTTTTATTTTTTTTTATACAAATTTACAGTTTTCCTGAAATTCCAGGAATTAAAAAAAAAACATTCTCAATCCAAACTGTTACTACGTCAACATTTTTTAGCCGATACCAAAAATTCTAACACCAACTTATTGATATAATTTAGGACAATTGTGTTTGTATCAATAATTTCAAAAAATCCCTGTTTTCCCGAAATTCCCAAATGTCCAGGAAATTACCATTCAAATGAATGGACGTATTCATAGTTCTACAATGCCCCAAATTCTCAACATTTTGCGCCGTTTTTAAACCCCATTCCGACCTTTCAACCATCCACCCACACTATTCTTGATTGTAAGATACATCCTCAGATGCACTGGGACACATCCTCAGTGATGTGCCTGAGATCACCGGGGGTTTCGGGTCTTTCAACATCATACCCCCTCCCTCAGGTGACCCAGCCAGGGTTGATCAGACCCCAGCTTGTGCCCCAGTAGCATTGGCCCACAGTTCGCTCCTCCTGATCCAAAGCCATCTAGAGGCTCTCTCTGCTGCCTCCATGGTGGTCTTGATGGCCTTCCTTTTTCCATCACCTGTGATGCCAAGTAGTGTAACCACCTTGCACAGTGAGTGGCCAGCAAAGCCTCTACACCCCACTTCAATGGGCTCACAGCGTGCCCTCCAGCCTCCTCTGCGGCATTGCTCGACTAGCTCCTGGTACTTTGACCGCTTCCGCTCGTTTGCCTCCTCTATGCGATCCTCCCAAGGAACTGTCAGCTCTATCAGTAGCACCTGCCGTGAAGATACTGATGTAAGCAAGATGTCTGGCCTCAACGAAGTTGTTGTAACATAGTCTGGAAACTTGAGCTGCTTGCCCAAGTCCACTCGAAGATCCCAGTCCAATGCTGAGGTGAGGAGCCCGGCTGCTGGTTTGGGCTGTGACTGTGACTGCTCTCCAGCCCTGACAAAGGCAATTCTCCTCTTGCCAAGTTGTTGCTTGCTGCTATTGTTTTTGGCCACGGCTTTAGCTATGGCTTCAGCAACGGTCTTCAGCACTTGGTCGTGCCGCCAGCGGTAGCAGCCCTCCCCCAGAGCTTTAGAACAGCTGCTTAGGATGTGCTCCAGTGAGCCTTTCCTGGAGCACAGCACACAGGCTGAAGAGTCAATCATGCCCCAGAGATGGAGATTGGCTGGGCTGCGTAGGACGTCGTAGACAGCTTGAACCATGAACTTAATGCGCGGGGGTTCAGCCAGCCTGATCTCAGACCAGGTCACCCTCCTCTCCAGTGCACCCTCCCACCTTGTCCATGCTCCCTGCTGCTGCATACCCACCATCCTGCTGGTTCGTTCCTCCTCAACCTCTGCACGCACCTCCTTCAGGACTAGCTGGCGTTTGTCTTTACCACGTGCCTTCTCATAGTGAGGTTGGGGGAAGGCTCCCAGCCCAGCACGGCCTGTTGCCACCGTGCCCACCAGGGCCCTGTGTCTCAGCCGAGACTCAGCAACCTCCAGGCTTTCCTGAGCCCTCCACTTCCTGCCAGTTCGCACCACGATGCCTGCTGATGCCACTTTGGAGTCCTTGGAGTCACGATAGAGCAAAGCCTCTCGAGTGCGAGAGACCCTGAACTCCTCGTCCAGGCTACTAAAGGGGAGCTGGAGCTTGTTGGTCTTCCCATACAGTGCTGTGCTGCACAGGCTGCGTGGAAAGCCCATCCATCGGCGGAGGTAGCTGCTGATCTTCCTCTCCAGAGTCTCCACTGTTGACAGAGGAACCTCATACAACAACAGAGGCCAGAGTATCCGGGGTAAGTCGCCATGCTGGTAAATCCACGCCTTAAACCGGCCAGGTAAGCCAGACTTGTCTACAGCCGATAACCAAGTCTCCAGTTCTTTGATGGTCGTTTGGATCGCTGCAGTATCCCTGAGACTACAGTCGAAAACCTTGCCCAGGCTCTTGACCGGTTTCTCGGTGATAGATGGGATTGCTGTGCCATCCACGAAGAAGCGGAACTTGTCTGCCAGTTTTCCCTTCTTCAGAACCATCGACCTGGATTTAGTTGGTTTAAAGCTCATTCTTGCCCAGGACATGAGCTTTTCCAGGCCCTGGAGTATCCATCTTGCGCCAGGCACTGATGTAGTTGTGACAGTGAGATCGTCCACAAAGGCTCTGATGGGGGGCTGTCGAGTTCCAGACTTCGACAGAGGGCCTCTGCATTCCGTTTCAGCTGCCTTGACTACCATGTTCATGGCTAGGGCAAAGAGGCAAACTGAGATTGTACACCCAGTTATAATGCCTTTTTCAAGCCTGTGCCAATCTGATGTTATGCTCCCGGAAGTGACCCTGAGCCTGAAATTCCCGTAGTAATTCAGGATGAGGTCTTTGATCTTCTTGGGTACATGGTGTCGGTCCAGGGTAGTCTCCACGAGCTTGTGGGGTATGGAGCCGTACGCATTGGCAAGGTCAAGCCAAAGCACAGCAAGGTCTCCTTTACCCTCCCGCGCCTCCCTGATCAGCCGGGAAACCACACCGGTATGTTCACATACATCAAACGCAAAACAAATTATTCCTTTCCCCAAATTCCCGGTTTTCCCGGCATTTCCTGGAATTTTCTCCCCATTGACAATGAATGGGCATTATACAATATACTACATATCCAACATTTGTCATCCGATATGAACCCTTCCACCATCCACACACTCCACTCACCCTGGACATTCAAGCCAGCGTGTTTCCCGTTTCTAAAAATTCCCTGATTCCCAGGAATTTCCAACAAGCGGTAGAAAATGGATGGATGGATGGATGGATGGACAATGAATGGGCAGTTTACAAAACTCTCCATAGCCCACATTTCTCAACCGATTTTGAAACGTTCCACCATCCACACACTCCACTCACCCTAGACCAGGGGTCACCAACCTTTTTGAAACCAAGGGCTACTTCTTGGGTACTGATTAATGCGAAGGGCTACCAGTTAGATACACACTTAAATAAATTGCCAGAAGTAGCCAATTTGCTCAATTTACCTTTAACTCTGTTATTATTAATAATTAATGATATTTATCTTTGTGATTTCTCACAATAAATATATATAGAAACAGATAAATATCAATATGCAACACTTTATTTTTATATTTTCTCTAAGTGCACATTTTTCAAATTGAACATTTTCAAATGATCACTTCTAAGACAGTCTTGTGAAATCACAATATCCCATTTTAACTAGCTAGCCACTAACATTTTTTAACAAATCATGAATTACTTTGCACCATGTTTGTACAAATAATAACTCATGTAAAATACAAAAGTAAACTCTCAAATTTTTAAATCATGTCACACTTTGAACTGGACACCAAATCTGTTATCTGTTTCTTTGTCAGTTAGTGGGAAGCCTGGCATTGCATGCTGTTAACTAGTGTTGTACTCTGGTGTGTAACTTGACACTGCAACTCTGAGTGAGTCTTGCAGATGTGCATCAGTGAGGCGTGTTCTGTGTTTGTTCTTGATGAAGTTCATGTCAGAAAAGGCTGATTCACAAAGATAAGAATTTTCTTCATTGTTTGCGGAACCTTCTTAATCTTTTCGACATATTTTCACAGCAATCTGGCCTTAAGCTTAATTATGATAAATGTAAAATGTTAAGGATCGGAAATCTAAAGGGAACGTCCTTTCGAATGGAATGCAAAGTGCCTGTTTTGTGGACAGATGGACCAGTTAACATACTTGGTGTTGTTGTCCCAGAAAATCTGGAAGATCTAGGCTCAGTAAATTATGATAATCGACTAAGAAAGCTGGACAAAATTATGCAATTATGGAAAGGGAAATCCCTAACCTTGTATGGTAAAATGTCTATTGCCAACTCGTTAATTATTCCTCAATTTATTTATTTGTTTTTGTTATTACCAGCTCCATCACAAAACTTTTTTAAGATTTATGAGCGGAGGGTCTTCGATTTTGTCTGGAACGGCAAACCAGAAAATATTAAAAGAAAGGTTTTGTACAAAGAGTATGAATATGGGGGCCTGAAACTTCTCAACCTTGAAGCCATGTGTCTGTCTTTAAAAGCATCAATTGTTCCAAAGATGTATTTAAACATTGAGTGGTACACAAATGTCCTGTTGGACAAAAAACATGTACTGTATCAAAAGAAATTGTATCCTTTTTTACAAGTGATCCCCTCCCAGAGAGTCTGCTGGGAAACATAAAGGAAACAATCCACTCATAGTGGTTTTTTCAATTTTATGTGCCAGAAAAAAAGAGACGATATTTTGCAGCAGTTAATATGGATGAACTCTAATATTGTAATAGATGGAAAGCCTTTCTTTTGGAAAAATATGTTTGAAAGAGGAATCATTTTTGTCAATGATATTATCAATGAGAATGGTAAAATTATGAAGTATGATGAATTTAGAGCTATGTATGGTGATGCTTGCTCAAGCTTTTCATTTTATCAACTAACTGGAGTAATTGGGAAAAGATGGAAACAAATAATTAATTATGGAACTACTAAATTATTAGTTTGTTAACCTCTAATAAGAAATTCTAGTTGGCAAAAAGGAACTAAAATAAATAGAAAAATATATAATTTTTATTTAATAAAGAAATCTTTGAAGGCTGCCTCATACAACACAAATGGAAAATGGGAGGACTTTTTTGACTGCCCGTTGCCATGGGATGCCATATTCAAACTAATCTATAAAACCACTATCGATGTGCAAAATTTTTATTTTCAAATTAAAATTATTTATAACTTCTTACCCACAGGGAAAATGTTAAAATTATGGAATATGACAGAGTCAGATGATTGCCGATTTTGTTGTCAGGAGCCTGAATCCACCCTGCATTTGTTTTGGTATTGTCATATTGTGTCTTTGTTTTGGGTGGAAGTTGAAAAAATGTGTTTAAGGATTGGTTTGTTTATGAAGCTTAATGTGGTTTCTGTTATTTTAGGAGAGTTCATTGACAATCATGATTTAGTCAATTTAATTATAGTACTCGGTAAAATGTTTATTTTTAAGGCCAAAAACAGATATTCACTTAGTATTACTTTCTTTAAAACATTTATTCAGTATTTTCTAACTTTAGAAAGTTACATGGTTGAAAACGATAATGATGCCAAAAAACATTAAAAAAAAGATGAGAAGTCCTCAAAGGCTTATTTTGAAAGTATAATTATGTTTATAGATTATATGATATCTGTTGTTGTGTTCCCTCATTTGAGTGACCTGGACATAAACTGGACTGTACATAAATGCTGATTTTGAAAATGTAATTTTGTTTATAAGTTATATGCAATCTGTTGTGTTCCCTAATTTTTTTCTGTGTACATGAATGAAGGTGTGTGTTGCTGAGTCCGACTTGGACATTATCTGGACTGGGCCTGGTTTAAAAAACCCTTTAAACAAATCTAATTTCATTGACAACCTGGTCTGTTGAAGATAAGGCCCTTTTTAAAAAAATAAAATAAAATAAGATAAATAAATAAAAAACATTTTCTTGGATAAAAAAAGTAAAACAATATAAAAATAATTACATAAAAAATAGTAATTAATGAAAATGTTAGTGGACCAGCAGCCTATACAATCATGTGTGCTTCAGGGACTGTGTCCCTTGCAGATGTGTTGTCTATGTTGTGGGAACCAGAATATTGGTAGCAGAAAGAAATAACCCCTTCTGTGTGAGTGGGTGTGGATGAGTGTGCATGGGGGAGGTTGTTTGGGTTGATGCACTGATTGAAAGTGTATCTTGTGTTTTTTCTATGTAGATTTAATTTTTTTTTTTAAATAAAAAAAAAAAAAAAAAAAAAAATTTAATGTATTTTTTTTTATTTATTTTTTTTTTTTTAGAACAGGCCCGCGGGCGACTCATCTGGTCCTTACGGGCGACCTGGTGCCCGCGGGCACCGCGTTGGTGACCCCTGGTTTTGACTGATGCCATGGGCCTTGTATAAAGCATCTTAATCCATTGTATAAAATGATCTCCAAATCCAAATTTACGTAATGTGCAAAACATAAATGACCAGTTTATGCGGTCGAATGCCTTCTCCGCATCAACAGTACATACTGCTGTGGGATAAGGGAGACTTCTAGCATAGTAAATAACATTAAACAATTTCCTTGTATTGTCTGAAGATTGTCGACCTTCCATGAAGCCAGTTTGGTCAGTATGAATTAATTTTCCTATATCATTTGATAATCGTGTGGCTAAGATTTTTGCCAAGATTCAAAAGGATTCTCTATTCATTCAATACATAGGATTTCAGCAGGATCTACCCCAGTCTGCTGACATGCAAGCAGAGTAGTAAATTTTTGTAAAAAGCTTTTATAATTGTAAAGGACAATATTTTATCAACTGATTGCAATAATGTACATTTGTTTTAACTATTAAATGAACCAAAAATATGACTTATTTTATCTTTGTGAAAATATTGGACACAGTGTGTTGTCAAGCTTATGAGATGCGATGCAAGTGTAAGCCACTGTGACACATTGTTCTTTTTTAAATGTGTTTTATAAATGTCTAATGGTAATGTCAATGAGGGATTTTTAATCACTGCTATGTTGAAATTGTAACTAATATTGATACTGTTGTTGATAATATTTTTGTTTCACTACTTTTGGTTTGTTCTGTGTCGTGTTTGTGTCTCCTCTCAATTGCTCTGTTTATTGCAGTTCTGAGTGTTGCTGGGTCAGGTTTGGTTTTGGAATTGGATTGCATTGTTATGGTATTGCTGTGTATTGTTTTGTTGGATTGATTAATTTAAAAAAATCAAAAAAAATAAAATAAAAAAAAATATTTAAAAAAAATGTTTTTTAAATCGATTTTTTAAAAATGAGAATCGATTCTGAATCGCACAACGTGAGAATCGCGATTCGAATTCGAATCTATTTTTTCCCACACCCCTAATATACATACATACATACATACATACATACATACATACATACATATATACATACATACATATATACATACATACAAACCCCGTTTCCATATGAGTTGGGAAATTGTGTTAGATGTAAATATGAACGGAATACAATGATTTTCAAATCCTTTTCAACCCATATTCAATTGAATGCACTACAAAGACAAGATATTTGATGTTCAAACTCATAAACTTAATTTTTTTTTGCAAATAATAATTAACTTAGAATTTCATGGCTGCAACACGTGCCAAAGTAGTTGGGAAAGGGCATGTTCACCACTATGTTACATGGCCTTTCCTTTTAACAACACTCAGTAAACGTTTGGGAACTGAGGAGACAGGTCTGGACTACAGGCAGGCCAGTCTAGTACCTGCACTGTTTTACTATGAAGCCACGTTGATGTAACACGTGGCTTGGCATTGTCTTGCTGAAATAAGCAGGGGCTTCCATGGTAACGTTGCTTGGATGGCAACATATGTTGCTCCAAACCTGTATGTACCTTTCAGCATTAATGGCGCCTTCACAGATGTGCAAGTTACCCATGTCTTGGGCACTAATACACCCCCATACCATCGCAGATGCTGGCTTTTCAACTTTGTGCCTATAACAATCCGGATGGTTCTTTTCCTCTTTGGTCCGGAGGACACGACGTCCACAGTTTCCAAAAACAATTTGAAATGTGAACTCATCAGACCACAGAACACTTTTCCACTTTGTATCAGTCCATCTTAGATGAGCTCAGGCCCAGCGAAGCCGACGGCGTTTCTGGGTGTTGTTGATAAACGGTTTTCGCCTTGCATAGGAGAGTTTTAACTTGCACTTACAGATGTAGCGACCAACTGTAGTTACTGACAGTGGGTTTCTGAAGTGTTCCTGAGCCCATGTGGTGATATCCTTTACACACTGATGTCGCTTGTTGATGCAGTACAGCCTGAGGGATCGAAGGTCACAGGCTTAGCTGCTTACGTGCAGTGATTTCTCCAGATTCTCTGAACCCTTTGATGATATTACGGACCGTAGATGGTGAATTCCCTAAATTCCTTGCAATAGCTGGTTGAGAAAGGTTCAACAATTTGCTCACACATTTGTTGACAAATGGGCCCGAGAACCCACGGAAAATGCAGAGCACCCACGTGGGATTGATGGCAAATTCTTTCTCACCACTAAGTAAAAACCGCACATGCTCAGAAAAGTAGCGTCAGATTTACCGCCCGTCCGATATTGTAGTGGTTTTGAAAAGGAAAAATATCAAAATGGCCCGCGCATGCTTTGAATTTTCAGTGTGCGCCCCTCAATGGATAAAGTTTGGACACCCTTGGTACAGCACTATATATCGTGTTAAAAGGTTGTCACTGTTTGCTGCAAGCCATTATTCATCTTTACATTGTTTCTTGTGGAGAAATTTGCTTTAGTATACAAACTTTTCTATTTTTGAACCCTGTTCTAGAACCAATCAAGTTTGTAAATGGAGGTTCCACTGTGCTTTTTTTAAAAAGCCTTTTACTCTGCTGCTGTGTGAATAAATTTAAAAAACAGTTTTGTGTAAAGCGCCTTTCATCCCAACTGTTGACTGTGTGAGAGATGTGAACAAACCAGCCTTGAAAAGCTGCCAATCAACATCAAGTGAGCCAACAAGGAGCCATCCATGGTGGAAACAAACCTAAATCAGCCTCTGTGCTTTTCTTCATGTCCTTGTGAAGCTTCTTTGTCTGATCTTCCAGCCTGTACCACAAGAAGAAGAGTGATTATCAGCCACAAATATGGGTCAACAGGAAACAAAAGAACAGGAAAGAATGGGAAAAAAAGGTTGAAGTAAGGGAGTTCAACAGTTTTACATGGCTCCCATCAAAGTCAAAATACAATCAAAGTGGTGAATAAAGTGGTGCAAAAGAAAGTGTGGTTCAAGAAGGAATTACACATTTCACTGACTCCACGTAAAAAGTTATTATAGCACCTTAGATAATTAACAAAATGCGCCACCATTCTTGTTAACATCAAGTATATTTGCTCCATTAATGTCTTCCATCATTCCACTGTACGTCTTCCATTGATGGCTGTTAAAAACGGCAATTAGCGCACTAAAGAGGCTGAAAATGCACACCATTCATTATATCAATGGAGGCAAACCATCTCCCCTGAGACCACTGTCACAGTTCCTCTTGGTTTGAAGGGGGGGGGGAGAAAAGGGGCTCCATTAACCAGCACTGCTTTGTAGGATTTATGATTTGAGGGATTATATTCCATGTAAGGATCTGAGAAGGTGCGATTGAAGCTCGACACCCAACATGAAGACCTTTGTAATACACACACACACACACACACACACACACACACACACACACACACACACACACACACACAGACAGACAGACAGACAGACAGACACACACACACACACACACACACACACACACACACACACACACACACACACACACACGTCTACACACCAAACACTTCATTGACGTGCTTCCAAACACAAAAACTGTAGTTGGAAAAATACTAAGAAGAGAATGTAGTAGAAACTAGAATTTGCAATTCTTTTAGGAAGTGCGTGTGAAGCCCTATGTGTGCGACAGTGGTGTGCCTCTGCTGGCCTAATATAACCAGAAATCATGATCATAGTTAAAGATAAAAGTATTTTTTGTGCACTTTCCCTAAATATTAAAATTATTCATATTGTCTTCATGTCATATTATGCTCCTTAAAGTGCTGTTGTTTTTAGTTTAGAGTTTGTATCCAACCAGAATTCAGCTAGCTTATGTTGCCATGCTGTACCAAATCTGCCTTCAGAATCAACAATGTGTGTGCACTGTAAGTGAACGGGCACATACAGTTGATAGACAATTGCCGTAGCCAATCAGATCACCAGTTGTTGTCAGTAAGGCCTTCTAGCTGGCCTCACCTTGAAGGTGACATTTACACGTCCTGTGATTGGTTACTCATCGGGACCGTTAGCAGATGAATTTGAGAACACATACAGTTGATAGACAGTTGTGATAGCCAATCAGATCACAAGTAGCCTGATGTTAACGAGACTGTGATTGGATACTCACTTGTCATTCCAAAGTGAGTATCCAATCACAAGTTGCAATTTAGCAGGAAGTGTTAACCCACAAAGAAGGAGAACAAATGGTTGATTAGGTGGCAGATATATATTTGCAAGGCCATTCTCAAGAAGGATATTTCAAGAGAAACTACATCTTGTGAGACCATGTCGGCGATGAAATGGGGAAATGCCCGCCATTTCCACTCTAATAAGCCGACCACAAGCGGCACTACTGGCTTATACGGCGTCGTATAGATGCTACAAATTGTGAGTTCAAATATTTTATTTTTTCACGTTTAATATGTTTTTTGCAATTTTAATTTTCACAGTACCAGATAAGATATGTTTTAATTGCTGATGCGGGTTTATTGGTTTTTAAATGCGCCAGAAAATAACCTGTTTTGTACACTGTTGATGTGTTTCTGTATAGTATTTCTCCAGCAATGATCATGTGGTATTTTGAGAGGTAATCATTGACGTCTGACATCAATGAAGGCCTAGGTGGGAAACGCACAGCCTGCCACTGGTGCACGAGCCACCAAACCGCCGATACGCGTGAGTGGAAGTGAAATGCTTGAATGTCCAGGGTGAGTGGAGTGTGTGGATGGTGGAAGGGTTCGTATCGGATGAGAAACGTGGGATATAGAGAGGTTTGTAAATTGCCCATTCATTAAAGGGGGAATCAGGGAATTTTTGGAAGCAGGAAACATGCTGGTTTGAATGTCCAGGGTGAGTGGAGTGTGTGGATGGTGGAAGGGTTCAAATCGGATAAGAAATGTGGGATATGCAGTCGATTATATATTTCCCTTTCCTTGTCAATGGGGAGAAAATTACCGGAAATCCCGGGAAAAACACAACATGTTTTACTTTCGATATACTGTATGTGAAGAGTAGTGTGGGTTGATGGTTGAAAGGTAAAAAATGTTTTTCAAATTTGGAGCATTGTATCACTATGAATACATCCATTCATTTGAATGGGGATTTCCAAGAAATTTGGGAATTTGGGGGAAAACAGGAATTTTTGAAAATATAGGTAATAAATATAAATATATATATATATATATATATATATATATATATATATATATATATATATATATATATATATATATATATATATATATATATATATATATATATATATATATACATATGAAAAATGTTGGCGTAGTAGTTTGAATTTTAATTGGTATTTCGGAATTCCTGAAATTTCAAGAAAACAGGGAATTTTTCCAAAGAAAAACAAAAAAATACTTTTGTTGTCTTAGTCAAGAGAAATGTTTTGAAGGTGGAATGTACAAACCCCGTTTCCATATGAGTTGGGAAATTGTGTTAGATGTAAATATAAACGGAACACAATGATTTGCAAATCCTTTTCAACCCATATTCAATTGAATGCACTACAAAGACAAGATATTTGATGTTCAAACTCGTAAACTTTATTTTTTTTTTGCAAATAATAATTAACTTAGAATTTCATGGCTGCAACACGTGCCAAAGTAGTTGGGAAAGGGCATGTTCACCACTGTGTTACATGGCCTTTCCTTTTAACAGGGTGTTGTTGATAAACTTTATCAGTATTTATTGCCAACTTTCCCAACTTCTTTGTAACGTGTTGCTGGCATCAAATTCTAAAGTTAATGATTATTTGCAAAAAAAAAAGTTTATCAGTTTGAATATCAAATATGTTGTCTTTGTAGCATATTCAACTGAATATGGGTTGAAAATGATTTGCAAATCATTGTATTCCGTTTGTATTTACATCTAACACAATTTCCCAACTCATATGGAAACGGGGTTTGTATATGTATGTATGTTTATAGGTATATATATATATATATATATATATATATATATATATATATATATATATATACTGTATATACACATATACATATACACACATATATATACATATATACACATATATATATACACACATATATATACATATATACACACATATATATATATATATATATATATATATATATATATATATATATATATATATATATATATATATATATATATATATATATATATATATATATATATATATATATATATATATATATATATATATATACGACGGCGTGGCGAAGTTGGTAGTGTGGCTGGGCCAGCAATCGGAGTGTTGCTGGTTACTGGGGTTCAATTCCCACCTTCTACCTTCCTAGTCACGTCCGTTGTGTCCTTGGGCAAGACACTTCACCCTTTGCCTCTGATGGCTGCTGGTTAGCGCCTTGCATGGCAGCTCCCGCCATCAGTGTGTGAATGTGTGTGTGAATGGGTAAATGTGGAAATACTGTCAAAGCGCTTTGAGTACCTTGAAGGTAGAAAAGCGCTATACAAGTACAACCCATTTATCATTTATATATATATATATATATATATATATATTTATATATATATATATATATATATATATATATATATATATATATATATATATATATATATATATATATATATATATATATATATATATATATATATATATATACATATATATATACGAAAAATGTTGGCATAGTAATTTTAATTGGTATTTTGGAATTCCTGAAATTTCAGGAAAACGGGGAATTTTTCCAAAGAAAAACAAAAAAATACTTTTGTTGTCTTAATCAAGAGAAATGTTTTGAAGGTGGAATGTATATGTATGTATGTTTATAGGATATATATTACGGCTGCAACAACTAATCGATTAAATCGATTATTAAAATAGTTGCCGATTAATTTAGTCATCGATTCGTTGGATCTATGCTATGCGCATGCAGAGGTTGTTGTTTTTTTACCGGAATTTATATATATATATATATATATATATATATATATATATATATATATATATATATATATATATATATATATATTTATATATGTTTATAGGTATATATATATATATATATATATATATATATATATATATATTTATATATATATATATGTTTATAGGTATATATATATATATATATATATATATATATATATATATGTATGTATATATATATATATATATATATATATATATATATATATATATATATATATATATATATATATATATATATATATATATATATATATTTATATATGTTTATAGGTATATATATATATATATATATATATATATATATATTTATATATGTTTATAGGTATATATATATATATATATATATATATATATATATATATATATATATATATATATATAGATACTGTATATACACACATATACATATATACAGTATATACACATACATACATACATATATATACACATACATTCATACATACATACATACATACATACATATATACCTGTATATTGTGGCGGGCACTAGGACCATGCTCACACTCAGCAGAATGGGTGTGGTTTTATGTACCTTCTTGGGCACACTATAAAAGTGCATATTGTGTTTGTTTGTGCATTCTTATGTTGGCAGTCTTACAATAAAGACCTCAAAGAAACAACGCTGTGTTTCTTGCATTTGCCACATTGGTGACCCCGACAATGTTTCACGCAGAAGAGGAAGCGGTGTCTTCATCGGCCATGTCGCCCCAACTCCAGCAACCTGCAACCCCCGCGGGGACAAAGCTTCCGGAGTTCTGGCAGAGCGACCCGGCATCATGGTTCCAGCACATCGAGGCACTTTTCCACCTGCGAGGAATCGCCGGCGACGATTCAGTATTACTTGGTCGTAACAGCCCTCGACCAGGCGACCACTCGCCGCGCCATGCAGCTGTTGCGAACGCCTCCACAGCGCGGCAAGTACGCTGCACTCAAGAATCTTCTGCTTCGGAGATTTACTCTAACTGACGCTGAGAGGGCAGATAGACTTCTTTCCCTGCCCGGTTTGGGCGATAGCACCGCCTTGGATCTGATGGACAGTATGCTGTCGCTGCTGGGCTCCGAGGAGGGCGGGTTCATTTTCCCGCATCTTTTCTTGCGGCAGCTACCACCTGCGGCCCGTGCGGTGTTGGCTAACTCCGCTTCACTGGCCTCCGGCGACTACCGGGGCTTGGCTGAAGAAGCTGACCGGGTGCTTCTGGCTTCCAGACGGTTTGCCGTGCAGAGCGTAGAAGCGCCCCCCCTGCAGACGATGGAGAACGCGGACCCAGCAGTGGTGGCGGGAGTCGCTACCCGGAAAAGGCGCGAAGCGAGCCAGTGCTTCTTCCATCAACGTTTTGGCGCCAAAGCTCGACGGTGTGTCCCTCCATGCTCCTTCACGGCCCCGGGAAACTCCAACGCCAGCGTTCAGTAGCAGCTGTGGGCGCCGGCGAAGCAAGTGAGCTGCTCTTCATCGCTGACTCGTCGTCAAGGAGACGTTTCCTGGTGGACTCCGGTTCGCAAGTCAGCCTGTTACCGGCCACGGACGCGGACAGGGCGACAGGTGGCTGCGGGCCGCTGCTGAATGCCGCCAACGGCTCGTCGATCGACACTTTCGGCTCCAGGTTGGTGACCGTGTGCTTTCATGGACGCAAATTCCAGTGGGACTTTATCATCGCCGCCATCACGGTTCCCATTATTGGCGCGGATTTTCTGTGTGCTAATGGACTGCTTGTTGATGTTGCTAACCGCCGATTGATTGATGCTGTGTCTTTTTCAACTTTCACATGTAAGGCGGGGGGACTTGGACCGTTAACACACGCTAATTATTTGGTATCTGGTGACGTTTTTCAACGTTTGCTGGCGGATTTTCCGTCATTAATCACTCCCGCTTTTTCCACCGCGGACACTAAACACGGTGTCGAACATTTCATTCCCACGATGGGCCCGCCAGTTTTTGCGCGCGCGCGCGCCGTCTTGACGCGGCTAAATCAACCATTGCTAAAGAGGAGTTTGCTACTATGGAGCGTTTAGGCATCATTAGGCGTTCTAATAGCCCGTGGGCCTCGCCCTTGCACATGGTGCCCAAGTCAGACGGTTCCTGGCGGCCTTGTGGGGATTTTCGCCGCCTTAACAACATCACAACGCACGACCGCTACCCTATTCCGCACATCCAGGACTTTTCGGCGCGCCTGGCTGGCGCCGCCATTTTCTCGAAGGTAGACTTAGTTCGTGGTTATCACCAGGTGCCGGTGCGCGCCGAGGACGTGCCCAAGACCGCAGTAATAACCCCGTTTGGGTTTTTTGAGTTCCTGCGTATGCCTTTTGGCCTGAAGGGGGCAGCACAAACCTTTCAGAGATTAATGGACTCAGTTTTGCGCGGCCTCAATTTTGTGTTTGTTTATCTGGACGACATTTTGGTGGCGAGTCCTTCAGCCGAGGAGCACCAGTCACACCTAACACAGGTGTTCACACGTCTTGACGAGCACGGCCTGATCGTCAATCCTTCTAAATGTCAGTTTGGGCTGTCAGAGATTGATTTTTTAGGTCACCGTATTTCGTCGCCGGGTGCGATCCCTTTGCCTTCAAAAGTGCAAGTGGTGGCAGATTTTCCTCGTCCCTCCACTGTCAAAGCTCTGCAGGAATTTTTGGGCATGATTAATTTTTATAATCGGTTCCTTCCTCGCGCTGCCCACCCCCTGCAGCCTCTTTATGGTGCCCTACGGAACAAAAAGGCAAGCGATTCCCTCGAATTGTCTCCTCAGCGAGTCCAAGCTTTTCATAGGGCTAAATCCGCGCTCGCACAGGCTGCTCTCCTCGCCCACCCTGTTTCCGCGGCGCCCGTGGCTTTGACAACGGACGCGTCTGATGTCGCCGTGGGCGCTGTAGTTGAGCAGCGGGTGGCGAATGTATGGCAGCCCCTTGCATTCTTCAGTCGTAAACTGCGAGATAACGAGCGGAAGTACAGTGTATTTGACCGAGAGTTGTTGGCACTGTATCTTGCAACACGCCATTTTCGCTTTCTGTTGGAAGGTCGGTCCTTCACGGCTTTTGTTGACCACAAACCCCTGACGTTTGCCATGTCAAAGGTCACAGAGCCTTGGTCAGCCCGTCAGCAGCGTCACTTGTCGGCCATCTCTGAGTTCACTACGGACATTCAGCATGTGGCCGGTAAGGCCAACCCTGTGGCTGACTGTCTCTCACGCGTACTCGTGTGCCCCGTGCAGCTCGGTTTAGATTTTTCGGGAATGGCCGCTGACCAGCCCGACGACCCCGACATCCGCGCACTCAAAACTGACCGTACAGCGCTAGTGCTCGAGGAGGTGGTAGTTCAGGATGGCGGTCCCGCCCTCCTCTGCGATGTTTCCACTGGCCGCCCTCGGCCGGTTGTTCCGGTAGACTGGCGCCGCCAGGTTTTTGACGCAATACACTCCCTGTCGCACCCTGGCGTTCGGGCTTCCGTCAAGTTGGTTGGTGCCAAGTTTGTTTGGCCTGGCCTTAGGAAGGATGTTAGGCAGTGGGCAGCCGCATGCGTGGCATGTCAGCGCGCCAAGGTCCACCGGCACACAAAGGCGGCCCTCGAACCATTTCCGATTCCGGTCAGGCGGTTTGACCACGTGCATGTAGACTTAGTTGGCCCCCTCCCTCCGTCGCAGGGTTATACACATTTGCTAACGATGGTAGATCGTACCACCAGATGGCCGGAAGCGGTTCCTCTTTCCTCCACTGCCTCGGTAGACGTTGCTCGCGCGTTTCTGTCAGCCTGGGTTGCGCGTTTTGGCACGCCGTCTGATATCACCTCGGACAGGGGATCCTAGTTTGTGTCAGAGCTTTGGTCAGCGTTGGCCCAGTCCTTGGGTGTGCAGGTGCACCGTACTACAGCCTACCATCCCCAAGCTAACGGCTTATGTGAACGTTTTCACCGGTCACTTAAGGCGGCTTTGCGTGCGGCGCTCGTTGATAGCAATTGGATTGACCGTTTACCTTGGGTTATGCTCGGGTTGCGCTCAGCCCCTAAAGAGGATCTTGCAGCGGCCCCCGCTGAATTGGTGTTCGGTCAGCCACTCCGCGTTCCGGGGGAATTTTTACCTGAGGGTTGTACCCCGCGACCGTTTCCCTTTTTGTCGAGGGGGTCCTTGGCTCCCGGCCCGATTCACCACTGTTTCCCTAAGTCGTTTGTGCCATCGGAGCTTAAATCTGCCCGTTTTGTCTTCGTACGTCACGACGCCCACCGTTCGCCCCTCCAACCGCCTTACGATGGCCCATTTAGGGTGCTAAAAACTTTGTGCTGGATATGGGCGGGCGCAGGGAATGCGTTTCTCTGGACAGACTTAAACCGGCGCATTGTGTTGCAGGTGAAGAAATACTGCCGGGCCAAGTCCCCCGCCGAGGTCGCCCCCCAAAATCTGTTCGGGTTGAATGTCTTTCGCCTCCCCCGGACCCTGATGTTTGTTCTGCTCCACAAGGCACACCCGCTTCGCGGGATGGACATTGTAGCCGTTACGGCAGGCGAGTGAGGCCCCCTGACAGGTTTTCTTTTTCCCCATAACTTGCTGTCTGGGTGTTCGGGGGGGGGGGGCTGTGTGGCGGGCACTAGGACCATGCTCACACTCAGCAGAATGGGTGTGGTTTTATGTACCTTCTTGGGCACACTATAAAAGTGCATATTGTGTTTGTTTTTGCATTCTTATGTTGCCAGTCTTACAATAAAGACCTCAAAGAAACAACGCTGTGTTTCTTGCATTTGCCACAATATACAGTATATATATACTGTGTATATTAGGGCTGTGAATCTTTGGGTGTCCCACGATTCGATTCAATATCGATTCTTGGGGTCACGATTCGATTCAAAATTGATTTTATAATTGTAAAGGACAATGTTTTATCAACTGATTGCAATAATGTAAATTTGTTTTAACTATTAAATGAACCAAAAATATGACTTATTTTATCTTTGTGAAAATATTGAACACAATGTGTTGTCAAGTTTATGAGATGCGATGCAAGTGTAAGCCACTGTGACACTATTGTTCTTTTTTTTTATTTTTATAAATGTCTAATGATAATGTCAATGAGGGATTTTTAATCACTGCTATGTTGAAATTGT
Organism: Entelurus aequoreus; assembly: GCF_033978785.1. Lineage (NCBI taxonomy): Eukaryota > Metazoa > Chordata > Actinopteri > Syngnathiformes > Syngnathidae > Entelurus > Entelurus aequoreus. Next base: position 37,347,533 of record NC_084736.1, on the reverse strand, counting down.
AACTAATATCGATACTGTTGTTGATAATATTCATTGTCTCCTCTCAATTGCTCTGTTTATTGCAGTTCTGAGTGTTGCTGGGTCAGGTTTGGTTTTGGAATTGGATTGCATTGTTATGGTATTGCTGTGTATTGTTTTGTTGGATTGATTAATTTAAAAAATTAAATTAAATTAAATTAAATTACATTTTTAAAATAAATAAATAAATAAAATCGATTTTTTTAAAATGAGAATCGATTCTGAATCGCACAACGTGAGAATCGCGATTCGAATTCGAATCGATTTTTTCCCACACCCCTAATATATATATATATATATATATATATATATGTATATATATATATATATACACTAGAGATGCGCGGTTTGCGGACACAACCGCGGAGTCCGCGGATAATCCGCGGGTCGGCGGATGCATGACGAAAAAAATAGATTTTAAATAGATTCGGGTGGGTGGCGGTTGAACCAATTCAGAAAAAAAAAATACATAGTTAAATGTTGTTACCCACATACGAAAAACGAGCAGCACTCTTTCCAACAGGCAATTATTCTTCAGGCACTGCTGCAGCTGTCACGCCAAATTTCTTCCCCCCTACAAAAGCCTCCCCCCCATTTACTTCCGGGGCTGCGTCCAATAAAGTCACAAAGTTGCCGGGGTTCCTTAACCCGCACGCGACTGTGCTGTTTCGCGCCTGTACAAAAAAAACAATCGATGTCTTCAGATTCCAGCAGCTGTCAAAGACGAAGTATCCTTCCAGCGACGGGAAGTCAAAGCCGAAGTGCTATCGATCGCTGTCAATGACGTAAGAGGAAACATGACCACGGAAGTAAATGGGGTGGGAGGTTTTTGTAGGGGGAAGAAATTAACGTGGTACGCGACAAACTACAAAAGGGAATACTAAAGACCAGGGGAAAAAAATAACAATAATAGTCAACACTTTCTTAATGGAAATGACAATAATATTATAATAATGATAAATAATATTATCACGCATTAATATCTCTTAGCCTCTAATGCAGGGGTCCCCAAACTTCTTGACTTGGGGGCCGTATTGGGTTGAAAAAATTTGGCCAGGGGCCAGGCTGTATGTATATATATATATATATATATATATATATATATATATATATATATATATATATATATATATATATATATATATATATATATATATATATATATATACATTGTCTTTATAATCCATTTTTTCATTTAATATCAATTAACATTGATGTTCATCAACATTTAAAGGGGCGGCATGGCGTAGTGGGTAGAGCGGCCTTGCCAGAAACCTGAGGGTTGCAGGTTCGCTCCCCGCCTCTTACCATCCAAAAATCGCTGCCGTTGTGTCCTTGGGCAGGACACTTCACCCTTGCCCCCGGTGCCGCTCACACCGGAGAATGAATGATGAATGAATGAGTTGTAAAAATGAATGATGGGTTCTCACTTCTCTGTGAAGCGCTTTGAGTGTCTAGAAAAGCGCTATATAAATCTAATCCATTATTATTATTATTAACATTGTCACGTTATCGATGGGAAAATTCATTTTTAGACAATAAGATTTGCCTGAGCGACTAGGAGACACCGAGAGTAACAAGCGATAAAAAATGGATTAGAAAGGAAAGATTAAAAAAATAATAATAAAAAAAATTCAAAAATACAAAAATAAAATTTAACTTGGGACTTCCTGTGGGCCGGATTTTAGATGCTCGGGGGCGAAACAGGACAGTCGTGTGCCGGTTAAGGACCCCCGGCAACTTTGTGATTTTATTGGACGCAGCCCCGGAAGTAAATGGGGGGGGGGGGTTTGTAGGGGGAAGAAATTTAGCGTGACAATGCCTTGCATCGTCTATATTTGATATATAACGGGCGGGTGGCGGGCGGTTGTGGTTTTGATAAAATGGGCAGCACGGTGGAAGAGGGGTTAGTGCGTCTGCCTCACAATACGAAGGTCCTGAGTAGTCGTGAGTTCAATCCCGGCCTCCGGATCTTTCTGTGTGGAGTTTGTATGTCCTCCCCGTGACTGCGTGGGTTCCCTCCGGGTACTCCGGCTTCCTCCCACCTCCAAAGACATGCACCTGGGGATAGGTTGATTGGCAACACTAAATTGGCCCTAGTGTGTGAATGTGAGTGTGAATGTTGTCTGTCTATCTGTGTTGGCCCTGCGATGAGGTGGCGACTTGTCTAGGGTGTACCCCGCCTTCCGCCCGAGTGTAGCTGAGATAGGCTCCAGCGCCCCCCGCGACCCCGAAGGGAATAAACGGTAGAAAATGGATGGATGGGTTAGTTCGGGTGCATGGCGGGTGGATGACGACTTTTGTGATGCGGTTGCGGATGAAATAATTGCCTATCCGCGCATCTCTAATATACACATACACACATATATACATACACACATATATACATACACACATATATACATATATATATACACATACACACATATATACACACACACACACACACACACACACACACATATTATATATATATATATATATATATATATATATATATATATATATATATATATATATATATATATATATATATATATATATATATATATATACATATTAGGGGTGGGGGGAAAAATTGATTCGAATTCGAATCGCGATTCTGACGTTGTGTGATTCAGAATCGATTCTCATTTTTAAAAAATCGATTTTTTTTTTTGTATTAATTTTTTTAAATGTTTGTTTTATTTTTTTATAAATCAATCCAACAAAACAATACACAGCAATACCATAACAATGCAATCCCTCATTGACATTATCATCAGACATTAAAATAAAAAAGAACAATAGTGTCAGAGTGGCTTACACTTGCCTCGCATCTCATAAACTTGACAACACACTGTGTCCAGTATTTTCACAAAGATAAAATAAGTCATATTTTTGGTTGATTTAATAGTTAAAACAAATGTACATCATTGCAAACAGTTGATAAAACATTGTCCTTTACAATTATAAAAGCTTTTTACAAAAATCTACTACTCTGCTTGCATGTCAGCAGACTGGGGTAGATCCTGCTGAAATCCTATGTATTGAATGAATAGACAATCCTTTTGAATCTTGGCAAAAATCTTACCCACACGATTATCAAATGTAATAGGAAAATTATTTCATACTGACCAAACTGGCTTCATGGAAGGTCGACAATCTTCAGACAATACAAGGAAATTGTTTAATGTTATTTACTATGCTAGAAGTCTCCCTTATCCCACAGCAGTATGTACTGTTGATGCGGAGAAGGCATTCCACCGCATAAACTGCTCATTTATGTTTTGCACATTACGTAAATTTGGATTTGGAGATAATTTTATACAATGGATTAAGATGCTTTATACAAGGCCCATGGCATCAGTCAAAACCAATAATCATATTTCAGAACCTTTTTTGTTAAAAAGAGGAGTAAAACAGGGATGTCCTGCATCTGGATTATTATTTAATTTGGTTATTGCACCCTTAGCTGCAAAAATAAGAAGTGAAAATAATATTCATGGTATAAATATTGGCTCTCAGTATAATAAGCTATCGATGTATTGTGACGACATAATTTTTTTACCTGTCACATGTTAACTCCTGTCTTCTTTATATCAATAATGTCATCACTGAATATGGCTGTTTATCAGGGTATAAAGTTAATTGGGACAAATGTGACATATTACCACTTAATAAACACTGCAAGAAATTACAAGTTCAGAACTCCAAAATTAAATTGTATTGCATTATTATGGTATTGTTGTGTATTGTTTTCAAAAAAAAAAAAAAAAAAAAAAAAGTTTTTAAATCGAGAATCGTTTTGAATTGAAAAAAAATAGATTTTGAATCGAATCGTGACCCCTAGAATCGATTTTGAATCGAATCGTGGGACACCCAAAGATTCCCAGCCCTAATATATATATATATATATATATATATATATATATATATATATATATATATATATATATATATATATATATATATATACACATATATACATATATATAGTGATATGATACGAAAAGGGGTAGGATTAAATAAACTTTGTTTCTCCCTACCGTATTTTTTGGAGTATAAATCGCTCCGGAGTATAAATCGCACCGGCCGAAAATGCATAATAAAGAATGAAAAAAACATGTATAAGTCACACTGGAGTATAAGTCGCATTTTTTGGGGAAATTTATTTGATAAAACCCAACACCAAGAATAGACATTTGAAAGGCAATTTAAAATAAATAAAGAATAGTGAACAATAGGCTGAATAAGTGTACGTTATATGACGCATAAATAACCAACTGAGAACTTGCCTGGTATGTTAAAGTAACATATTATGGTAAGAGTCATTCAAATAACTATAACATATAGAACATGCTATACGTTTACCAAACAATCTGTCACTCCTAATCGCTAAATCCCATGAAATCTTATACGTCTAGTCTCTTACGTGAATGAGCTAAATAATATTATTTTATATTTTACGGTAATTGGTTAATAATTTCACACATAAGTCGCTTCTGAGTATAAGTCCACCCCCGGGCCAAACTATGAAAAAAACTGCGACTTATAGTCCGCAAAATACGGTTCTTCTTTTTGGACATGTCGGGAGAAATGAAAATACCGGTATGTCAAGTATCACATTATAACTGTATACATGTTAAAAATAAACATAAACAAAAAATAGTAGTAATAAGGTTGTCTTATTTATTATTGGTTAGCATAATGCTACACACGTTTGTCCGCTAAGAAGATCACTGAGATGGTTTATTATGTTTCGACATCTGAATAAGTTGGCGGTCGACTAGTATTCTACAAGTTACATTTCACATCGGTAGTAACAATCTTCACTGAGGTCATATTCGCATAAAGCATCTGTATCGATCCAGTATCGTCGATACCAGCCTGAATTTTCTTCTGTATCAGATTGGATAGAAAACTGGTGGTATGGCACATCACTCCTTCACAGTACACATTTGCTTACTGTGTTTGAGTAGCAATCCAAAGTGTTGAAGAAAAACAAGTAACATATATTAATAGTTTTTATGAGTGTGGGCACCATGTGTCCCTCAGGCCATTGGTGCTCTACGGGCTAGTGAGGATACATTCATTAATGCCTATCATATCTCATTTTCTACACGCTTTTCTTTGCCCTGACGTTTTCCAGGATTTGACAGAGAAATCGCCAGCGAGCAGATGGAGGTTTGTTCCAAAAATGTCATTTGCAGTGAATGATGCAACGCTGCGTCCTATTGTTCACAGAAACACTGTCAGAACAATCTCCACACTAACTTCTTATTATCGCGCTCGCCAATTAGATGCGAGCGGCTCTCACGGCCTGCATCACATGTCCTCTGAAGCAATCACAAGCCTCATTTTCTCATATTCACTAAATGTCTTTTGCTTATTCCGGCAAAAAGCTATTAGCAAGACTTTAGGCGGGATTTAATCAGTGTCTGGTCATTCCAGAGCTGCTTCCTGTGTGAGCACTGTGAGCATTGGATGCAGTTGAAAACAAACTACAAAAGCAGTGAAGTTGTCACGTTGTGTAAATGGTAAATAAAAACGGAATACAATGATTTGCTAATCCTTTTCAACTTATATTCAATTAAATAAACTGCAATGACAAGATATGTAATGTTCGAACTGAAAAACGTATTCTTTTTTGCAAACATTAGCTCATTTGGAATTTGATGCCTGCAACATGTTCCAAAAAAGCTGGCACGAGTGGCAAAAAAGACTCAGAAAGCTGATGAATGCTCATCAAACACTTATTTGGAACATCCCACAGGTGAACAGGCTAATTGGGAACAGGTGGGGGCCATGATTGAGTATGAAAGCAGCTTCCATGAAATGCTCAGTCATTCACAAACAAGGATGGGGCGAGTGTCACCACTTTGTCAACAAATGCCTGAGCAAATTGTTTAAGAACAACATTTCTTAACCAGCTATTGCAAGGAATTTAGGGATTTCACATCTACAGTCCGTAATATCATCAAAAGCTTCAGAGAATCTGGAGAAATCACTGCATGTAAGCGGAAATGCCCGTGACCTTGGAGCCCTCAGGCGGTACTGCATCAAAAAGCGACATCAGTGTGTAAAGGATATCACCCGGGCTCAGGAACACTTCAGAAAACCACTGTCAGTAACTACAGTTGGTCGCTACATCTTTAAGTGTAAGTTAAAACTTTACCATGCAAAGAGAAAGCCATTTATCAACAACACCCAGAAAGGCCGCCGGCTTCGCTGGGCCCGAGTTCATCTAAGATGGACTGGTACATAGTGAAAAAGTGTTCTGTGGTCTGACGAGTCCACATTTCAATTTGGTTTTGGAAACTGTAGATGTCATGTCCTCCGGAACAAAGAGGAAAAGAACCATCCGGACTGTTCTAGGCGCAAAGTATAAAAGCCAGCATCTGTGATGGTATGGGTGTGTATTAGTGCCCAAGGCATGGATAACTGACACATTTGTGAAGGCACCATTAATGCTGAAAGGTACATACAGGTTTTGGAGCAACTTATGTTGCCATCCAAGCAACGTTATCATGGACGCCCCTGCTTATTTCAGCAAGACAATGCCAAGCCACGTGTTACAACAGCGTGGCTTCATAGTAAAAGAGTGCGGGTACTAGACTGGCCTGTCTGTAGTCCAGACCTGTCTCCCATTGAAAATGTGTGGTGCAATATGAAGGCTAAAATAGCAGAAGGGAAACTGTTGAACAACTTAAGCTGTACATCAAGCAAGAATGGGAAATAATTCCACTTCAAAAATGTCTCCTCAGTTCCCAAACCTTTACTGAGTGTTGTTAAAAGGAAAGGCCACTATGACAACTTTTTTTGCAATATGTTGCTGCCATTAAATTCCAAGTTCATGATTATTCGCCAAAAAAAAAAAGTTTCTCAGTGTGAACATGAAATATCTTGTCTTTGCAGTCTATTCAATTGAATATAAGTTGAATAGGATTTGCAAATCATTGTATTCTCTTTTTATTTACCATTTACACAACGTGACAACTTCACTGCTTTTGTGTTTTGTACATACAACCTTAACAATACTGTTTTCCATACCTGGGAATCAATATCGGTACTGAACAGTACCAATTTTCGGGACTTTTGTATGTGTTAATAAATATTGATTCGTTTGCATAAAAAAATCGAAAATTTTACTGCAACCTTTAAAAATGAGCTGATTATGATAACTGCTGCAGTTGTTATATCTTGTTTTATTATCACGTTTCTTAGTGTCATTTGCAAGTATGACACCAAGTTGCAATTACATTCCAGTAGTGTATAGTTTATGTTGTGTTGGTCAGTTCAGTCGTTGCTGTCTGTGGCGCCCTAAAAAAGTTAATACTGTAAGTATTGTACTAAGGTTGTCCCGAAACCAAAATGTATTTCGATACTTTTATAAATAAAGGTGACCACAAAAAAATGTCATAACTTATGTTTCTTAATGCAATTTAGTCCTTAAATAAAATAGTGAACATACTAGTTAACTTCTCTTTTAGTAGTAAGTAAAGAAAGACTCCTAATTAGTCTGCTGCCGCTCTTGTACTTGGTATCATTACAGTGGATGTCAGGTGTAGATCCACCCATGGCGTTTGTTTACATTGTGACACCGGTGAGCTACGGTGTGTAGTGAAGCATGTTTTGCTATTCCACCTCCTGTGACATAGGTAATTGTAAGAAACTTACTTTATTTGTCGCTATGGAGGCCAGGGTTAGTGATTTAGTAGTAGCTAAAACAATGCTGACTGCGGATGGATGTTAGCTGCTAACTAGCTAGCCATGTCTTAAAGCACCTCTTCTTGAGGGTGTTTCAGTGTTATAACTTCACCTTTATCTTTACTTTTTACACCAAAATGCGTCCATTGTCCCTCTTCTGTCTACACACTGTGTCTGCTTGTAAGTACTCTGTGTGTGTGCGCTGACGAACATGCTCCTCTGCTCGTAAAACCAGCAATGTCATGACGTGATGACGTGCCGTCGTGCCCGTCAGAGGATGGGGGGTTCCTTTTTAGATGCAGTATAGTACCGAACATGATTCATTAGCATTGCGGTACTATACTAGTACAGATATACTGTACAACACTATATAATACTTACTACGCACCAGCTGTCCGATTGTACCGTGCATCTTAGTTGTAATTTTCATTAAATTTGGAGGAACTGCCATGTAAAATCGCTAATGCTAATCAGTAGCATGGCAATAGCAACGCCAATATATATTAGCATCAAGCTAGCGCATTTCTGGAAAAGTCGAGCCTTATTTGGCTTGCGTCGGAGCGTTTTTTTGAGTCAGTTTCTTTGTTGGCATTGAAAATTGCAACATTACCTCGAGGTAGTCCGCTCTCAGTGCTGCTCGAGTGATTGGCAAGTGCCGAATTCTCGGCAGCCGGGCGTGGCGTCACGCACAAACCAGGACCCGAAACATGGCACCATTGGATTTTACATAAATCAGCAGACCGGTAGGAACGGCAGGATTTGGTCAGTGCCAGAAAAGTACCGGATTTGGTACCCATCCCTACTTAAAAGTTTAAACTATACCCATCCGTCCATTCATCTTCTTCCGCTTATCCGAGGTCGGGTCGCAGGGGCAGCAGCCTAAGCAGAGAAGCCCAGACTTTCCTCCCCCCAGCCACTTTGTCCAGCTCCTTTCGGGGGATGCTGAGGCGTTCCCAAGCCAGCCGGGAGACATAGTCTTCCCAATGTGTCCTGGGTCTTCCCCGTGGCCTCCTGCCGGTCGGACATGCCCTAAACACCTCCCTAGGGAGGTGTTTGGGTGGCATCCTGACCAGATGCCCGAACCACCTCATCTGGCTCCTCTCCATGTGGAGGAGCAACAGCTTTACTTTGAGCTCCTCCCGCATGACAGAGCTTCTCACCCTATCTCTAAGTGAGAGCCCTGCCACCCGGCGGAGGAAACTCATTTCGGCCGCTTGTACCCGTGATCTTGTCCTTTCGGTCATAACCCAAAGCTCATGACCATAGGTGAGTTTGGGAACGTAGATCGACCGGTAAATTGAGAGCTTTGCCTTCCGGCTCAGCTCCTTCTTCACCACAACGGATCGATACAGCGTCCGCATTACTGAAGACGTTGCACCGATCCACCTGTCGATCTCACGATCCACTCTTCCCTCACTCATAAACAAGACTATGAGGTACTTGAACTCCTCCACTTGGGGCAGGGTCTCCTCCCCAACCCGGAGATGGCACTCCACCCTTTTCCGGGCGAGAACCATGGACTCGGACTTGGAGGTGCTGATTCTCATCCCAGTCGCTTCACACTCAGCTGCAAACCGATCCAGTGAGAGCTGAAGATCCTGGCCAGATGAAGCCATCAGGATCTCATCATCTGCAAAAAGCAGAGACCTAATCCTGCAGCCACCAAACCAGATACCCTCAACGCTCTGACTGCGCCTAGAAATTCTGTCCATAAAAGTTATGAACAGAATCGGTGACAAAGGGCAGCTTTGGCGGAGTCCAAGCCTCACTGGAAACGTATCCGACTTACTGCCGGCAATGCGGACCAAGTTCTGACACTGATCATACAGGGATCGGACCGCCACAATCAGACAGTCCGATACCCCATACTCTCTGAGCACTCCCCACAGGACTTTACCGAGGGACACGGTCAAATGCCTTCTCCAAGTCCACAAAGCACATGTAGACTGGTTGGGCAAACTCCCATGCACTCTCAAGGACCCTGCCGAGAGTATAGAGCTGGTCCACAGTTCCACGACCAGGACGAAAACCACACTGTTCCTCCTCAATCCGAGGTTCGACTATACCCAACACAACATCCATAAAACCATTTGGAAACAAAGACCAACTTTTTAGTCATGATGGTGCATGAAAGAATGCAAGTATGTACACAAACAAGCTTGAATGGGACCTTGCACATCCAGGATGCGTTTTTCTAACTATTGTTGGTGCACTCATGTTTGCTGTAGTCCAAGGGTGTCCAAAGTGCAGCCTGCACATCGTTTTTTGAGGGCCAACGACACATTTTAAAAATATTACAAAAAACAAACAAATAAAAAGTGGAATGAATGGGCAAACAGGTGCCATGTAATGAGAAAGGTTTGCAATATTGACACTAATAACACAAAGCTGCCATGTAGGCTGTTTTTTTTTTTACTTTAAAACTGTCATCGCTCCAAAAATATTAAAAACTTATAATTGACAGATACATCTCAATTTGATCTAAAGCAGCGGTTCTCAAACTGTATTCACTAAGTACCACCTCAGAATTGGCTCTCCAAGTACCACCATAATGACCAACATTAAAATAAAGTAGCATAGTAGGTGAAGGTATTCATTAAAAACAAGCAGTGGTTTTATTTACCAAGTATATTTAATATTTTTGTCCACTTTAACATTACACACTATAAATTTTGTGTTTTTCCCGTAAAAAAACAGGGTTTTATTTGACAAAAAAGGGCAGCAAACATTTAAAAAAAAATAAAACTTTATGTCAACGGATAGATTTCAAATTGATCTACAGATATTTTAGCATTGAAAGTAGAAAAATAAATAAATAAATAAATAAATAAATATATATATATATATATATATATATATATATATATATATATATATATATATATATATATATATATATATATATATATATATATATATATATATATTAGAGGTGAAACGATTCCTCGAGTAACTCGAGTAATTCGATTACAAAATATACTCAAGGAATTTTCGCTGCCTCGAGGCGTCAAGTTTTTTTATTGTTTACGGCATTTTGCCTCGTTTAGTAGTCAAAGCTCATGTTTCGCACAGACTGTTCAGGTATTGCACAGAGTGTTTACGTCACAGATCATACGCCCCCTGCACTGCACAACACCGCTCTTTTAAATACGCTTGAGTTTAGTAAACTTTTTCGCCGACATAACTGGCAATGGCAGACGCCGCAGAAAGCAGAGGACAAGAGCCATAGCAAAAGGAGGGAATTAAGAAGCGACAAAAGTTGTCTAAGGTGTGGGAACACTTCACATTAAAATGGAAGGAAATGCAGTCGTATGCAAACATTGCAAAGTGAGCTGGCATACCACAATAGCACAAGTTCCATACTGCAGCACCTGTCGAAAAAGCATCCGATTGAGGGACGTCCGGAGGCCAGGTAAGTCATCTATTATCAAATGTAAACGCAAAAGTTGTGTTAGTAAAATAAATGTTATTCATTATGATAACCAGAATTTGTTCTCTCAATCCCGCCAAGCCATCAAATGCCGCCAAAAGGTGTTGAAAACTAACAACGCTATACGAGCTGTCGTGTTCAATCAGCCTTTCATTAGTAACCATGCGAAAGTACTCGTGCAAGGTTATTCGGGTTATTTACCGTAAGTCATGCAACCACATGCTACTTGGATAGCTTGCACTTGTACCCACTATAGTCTCTATAGCATAGGCGCCGATCTACATTTCTGCAAGTGGGTGCTCGGACGGCCAGTAAATCTGACGCTACTTTTCTGAGCATGCGCGGTTTTTGCTTGGTGGTGACTCACCACTGGTTGCACATTTCAAATGCAGTATTAAAGGAACTACCTAATCCACTTTTTATGTTTGATATAATCAAAACTGTCCTTATTGTTTTATTTTTGATACTAAGAATATGGTTTTATTTAAACTTGCAGGGAATATTAATTTTGAACAAATTTTATATATGTGTTTTCATCTCAAACATGTTATGATGGCAAAATGAACATTGATTACTATTTTGCATGCAAAGAATGCAAATAACGGTATTGCATTCTTAAAATTTAAAACTGTTGTCGTCATTATTAAGTGGTTTGTCTTTTTATAATGTTTATGTATTGTTGGCAGGTTGAAAACAGCTCAGCGGATGTGCGTGGAGAAACCACAATTTAAACAGCACCATATAATAATCATCAAAAACACACAAGAGACAAGAACTTTGTTTATGCGGTCACACCACACAGCACATAAGGCTGTGAGCGCACCTGTTTTTATTAGCACACACAAATTGGCACAATCAACCACGGACGCATTTCAGCTGTGCGTGTCAGCCTTCAATAATGAAAACAGGCGTTTAGGAAATAAAAGACAATTAGGCCAAACACAATAATTGAGGGCACATCTTAACATGTATATTTAAACCTTAATTAAGCAAAAATATTGCTCCGGCCCGGCTGCACCAAATAATAATATAAATCCATTTAATAAAGTCAAAATACAAATAAGTCAACAAGAGAAATAGCCCACACTTCTCTTTTGTAAAGTAAATTTGTACAGGGGCATCTACATCCACAATATGATTTGCCTGAGAAGCTGGACAAGGACAAAAAAATAAATAAATAAAATGATGTATTCGATTACTCGATTAATCGATTGGGATATTCGATAGAATACTCGATTACTAAAATATTCGATAGCTGTAGCTCTATTATATATGTATACACATACATATATGTACACAGTTACATAAACACATATATATACAGTATATATACACACATATATATATATATATATATATATATATATATATACACACATACACACACATATACGTATATACAGTGTTGGCATTAACGCACTTTTTGTGTCTTTTTACGCATTGAAATCACAAAGGACGCACATTTTATGCCAGAAAACGTTTATTTTCTTCAAGCTATGTACTAACATCATGTGGATTATATGTACAGACTTGGCATTGTACACAACTTGTGAATTTGGACGTATTTTATTAATGACAAAAAAGTTAGTAGGAGATAAAGAATATTTCAGCCTATTTCTGTGCTGCCATAAAATGTGTCCCCCTTCTATTTCCCTCAAATTATGTAGTAACTTTGTGTGGTTTATTATGTACACTTTTAGTATCATTTACAGCTAAATGTGTACATTTGGACTCATTTTATTAATAACAAAAAAGTTAGTAAGGGATACAGAATATTTTAGCATATTTCTGTGCTGCCATAAAATGTGACCCCCTTCTATTTTCTTCAATTGATGTACTAACTTCATGTGGTTTATTATGTACATATTTAGCATCATCAACAACAAAACTTGTGAATTTGGACTTGTTTTATTAATCACAAAAAACATAGTAGGGGATACTTAATATTTCAGCCTACTTTTTTTCTTTTTTGCAAGATTTTTTTCATGTGATGCTCAACCTTTAAAACAAGGAAAATGTTATTGTTACATAAAAAAGATAATGTAGAAACATACACTTTAATATAGTTAGAACATTAACAATGCCTCTCAAAAGTACAGTACTTAACAATA
>NC_084736.1:37211785-37329285 GCF_033978785.1 Entelurus aequoreus | reverse complement strand
GGTGAAAATTTGCCAATGATACTCGAACTTGCTTTATAAATAATATATTTATTTAAATAAACATTTTTTCTCCTCTGTTGACAGCAGTGTTGGCGCTAGGAATTTTCTAAATGGGGTCCCACAGTACATTTTTGGGGTCCCACTTTTTTGTAAGGATTTTGAAAATAAATTATAAACGTATGCATTATCCTGTTATATCTCACATTCTATATTGTGTTTTGGAAAAAGGTTGTCATAAACGTTACTTCATTCATTAAAAAAATAATAAAAAAAGAAAACAAATTTGTATACATATGTAAATGTATTCAGTTATAAACATTCATTCACTTTCTTCTTTCCTTCATGGATCTAAACTTTACCACTGCTGGTAGTTTTTTCTATGTTTTTATTTAATAAGTTGTAGGTATATTATTTCAGTATAATAGTGTAAAAAGTGTTTTGCTTAGGTCATGAAATGATGATAATGGTGTGCCAGGGCATACATACATTTTATATTTAACGCTTAAATCTCTGGAGTCTACATCAACTTCAGATCTATTCTTCATTTCAAAATTTTTTAGTATTTTTTATGTTGTTTTTTTGTTTGTTTGTTTTCTGCCCTTTTTTGTCAAACAAAACTATGTTTTTAATGGCAAACACACAAAATATGCAAAATCTTCCACCAAAAATATTTTTCTAAGTGGAATATTTGATGTGAAGTAATCGGAACCTTGGATAGGTCAATAATTCATAATAACATTGATTTTGATTCAATATTATGTTTTGAGCAATGACAGTTTGAAAGAAAAAAAACAGCTTTGTTTTATTAGTCAACATTGCAACTTTTTCTAAATTACATTTCACCTTTAAACTTCTTTATTTCACTTTTGTTATGTTTTTGTTTATTTTAATAGTATTTTTAGAATGTGCCGTGGGCCTTTAAAACATTGGCTGTGGGCCGCAAATGGCCTCCGGGCCACGCTTTTGACACCCCTGCTATAGATAATAAAAAATTAAATCTGATAAATCTATGGATAAAACGCAGAGCCTGACGAAGCATGCGCGTTCATCACAACTCTCTCGCTCTCTCTGTCTCTGCCCCTCCCTCTCTAATGCTGCTGCGCGTACAATTTGTTTTGTTTTTAACCCCTTCTTAACCCTGAACGTACATAGAAAATACACGCAACCCTAACTCAAAATGCTGGACATTTGAGGCATTTAAGAAACTCCCCCCGGACAGCCCCGCAAAAGAGGAAATGTCAGGTGAAAAGAGGACGTATGGTCAGTCTATTGTAGCCCGGTAGCTGCTAGCATGCCGTGTGTTGTGCCTCGGTGTGCATTGTTTACACAACGTGCGGTACGCTACTTAACATGTCCATTTGGAAACTCGTTCGGTACACCTCCGAACCGAACCGAAACCCCCGTACCGAAACGGTTCAATACAAATACACGTACCGTTACATCTTTAAAATATATATATATATGTGTGTGTGTGTATATATATATGTGTGTATATACAGTATATATATACGTGTGTATATATGTGTGTGTGTGTATATACATATATACGTATGTATATATATGTGTGTATATAAATATGTGTGTATATATATATATATATATATATATATATACTGTATACACACACACACACACACACACATATACATGTTTTAACACTAATGACTGAGACCCTTTTAGCATTCACCAAAATTGAGGGGAGCCTTAAGGGTTACAATACATATTGTTTTGGTTTAGAAAATGACAAATGGCAAATTGTCCCCGCACGTTGTAATTTTTCAGTGTGCGGCCCTCAGTGTAAAAAGTCTGGACACCCCTGTTGTAGTCAGTGCTACTTCATACCTCTCAGGCTGTTTGCGTCTACTTGTCGCTCTCGGCTTTGTCAGCGAGGCTGACCAGAGTCAGGTGAGGCTTTCCAAAAGGTGTTAATAGGGTGGGCTAATGGAACAGCTGCTGCTCCCTGCCCCACTGTCAGCTCTGTCAAGACACAAGTTTGCAGCAAAAATAACAGCTACGCAATTCCTTTGAGTGACAAATGTGGAATAATAAGTCTGTTCTAAGAGCACATGGTGGCGTCTACAGCATGACTTTTACTGCACTACTGTGTTGGTCTACTTTCCTGCACTGAGCCACCATAACCACCAATTAGGAAACAATATTCTTCTAGCACTTAAAATACATACAGCACGGCTCTTCAACTGGCCAAATCCAGCTCCACAATGACTCCATGCTGGTCGGCCAGTTTAGTTCAGAACTTAGGAGGCAAGTATTTTGGAAGAACATTACTAAACATTAGAGTGCTGCTGTTGTATAGAAGAACTTTGCACTGACATTCTTATCTTGAGAGCAAACATTGGGGGTCCAAACTAGTCATTTACATAACTGAGGCGTTCCTCTAAGAACCCCTTTAAGTCCTCTCCTTTTTAGCAGTTGCACCTATTTTTGTAATGTGATTAATGTAAGTTGTTGCTGTAGCTTGTTTACTTCAAGTGTTGTCAGTCATTTGTAGGCATGGGCTCATAACAAATGTATATATTGACCTATAATAATATAATAATAATAATAGATTAGATTTATATAGCGCTTTTCTAGACACTCAAAGTGCTTCACGGAGAAGTGAGAAGCCATCATTCATTCACACCTGCTGGTGGTAAACTACTTTCATAGCCACAGCTGCCCTGGGGTAGACTGACGGAAGCGTGGCTGCCAGTTTGCGCCTACGGCCCTCCGACCACCGCCCATCATTCATCATTCATTCACCAGTGTGAGCGGCACTGGGGGCAAGGGTGAAGTGTCCTGCCCAAGGACACAACGGCAGCGATTTTGATGGTAAGAGGCGGGGAGCGAACCTGCAACCCTCAGGTTTCTGGCACGCCATGCCACCCCATATATTGACCTAGAAATTATTGCCGATAAACGGCATTACTGTCAACATTAATGTGAGTCCAAATTAAAGCTAGGGTAAGTTATATTCTTTAACTGAAAAAAAATTATATTAGCATCATACAGGATATCGTAATCATATCTGAAAAGATCGTACATCTGTGCCTTATAATGAAGTATTTTAGTAAATAACACCATGGAAGACAAACTCGTTTGTCTTAGTGGCGGTCAACCCCTCCAGATGGCAATACCCGCATGTGCCTTTACAGCATATACTGCTAAAAAACTAAACAAGAGAGGAAATCAGAGAAAGAAAAGAAAGATGATGTACGTCTAAAAAACCAAAGAAGAGCTGAAACTCGAATTAATATTGGTCCGGCGTATTCAAATTGGAGGGCATTGCAGGGGCCAGTCTTGGACTAACTTTGGCTGTTTTCCTTCTACACAGGTTCCACGTTCCTATATTTTGCGCGTGTCATTTTTCGTGTGTTACCGAAAGTCTGCCACAAAATAGGAACGAGGAGATCCTTCCCTACCACTTCAGACTGCCAAATGCCTATGTGTGTGCACGTAAAGCTCTGCTGCGCCAATTCCTGCACTTCCAGAGAGGAGAAGACTGGGAGGGGCTGTCAGCGAGGGGGCGGGATTTACAGTTTGAATTCTGCCTGGTGACACAAGATTTAAGTACCCCAGTTTTAACCACCGATGTAAAAATACATAATTATATTGCAAATGTACAAAAGCCAAAAGCAGTGAAGTTGTCACGTTGTGTAAATGGTAAATAAAAAGAGAATACAATGATTTGCAAATCCTTTTCAACTTATATTCAATTGAATAGACTGCAAAGACAAGATATTTCATGTTCACACTGAGAAACTTTGTTATTTTTTGCAAATAATCATGAAGTTAGAATGTAATGGCAGCAACACATTGCAAAAAAGTAGTCAGAGGGGCATTTTTACCACTGTGTTACAAGGCCTTTCCTTTTAACAACACTCAGTAAAGGTTTGGGAACTGAGGAGTCACATTTTTGAAGTTGAATTATTTCCCATTCTTGCTTGATGTACAGCTTAAGTTGTTCAACAGTCTCCCTTCTGCTATTTTAGCTTTCATATTGCACCACACATTTTCAATGGGAGACAGGTCTGGACTACAGGCAGGCCAGTCTAGTACCTGCACTCTTTTACTATGAAGCCACGCTGTTGTAACACGTGGCTTGGCATTTTCTTGCTCAAATAAGCAGGGGCGTCCATGATAACGTTGCTTGGATGGCAACATATGTTGCTCCAAACGCTGTATGTACCTTTCAGCATTAATGGTGCCTTCACAGATGTGTAAGTTACCCATGCCTTGGGCACTAATACACCCCCATACCATCACAGATACTGCCTTTAACACTTTGCACCTCCGGAAGGTTCTTTTCCTCTTTGGTCCAAAGTTTCCAAAAACAATTTGAAATGTGGACTTGTCAGACCACAGAATACTTTTCCACTTTGCATCAGTCCATCTTAGATGAGCTCAGGCCCAACGAAGCATTTCTGGGTGTTGTTGATGAATGGATTTGGCTTTGCATAGTAGAGTTTTAACTTGCACTTACAGATGTAGCGACCAACTGTAGTTACTGACAGTGGTTTTCTGAAGTGTTCCTGAGCCCATGTGGTGATATCCTTTACACACTTATGTTGCTTTTTGATGCAGTATTGCCTGAGGGATCCAAGGTCACGGGTATTGCAGCTTACATGCAGTGATTTCTCCAGATTCTCTGAAGCTATTGATGATATTACGGACTGCAGATGTGAAATCCCTAAATTCCTTGCAATAGCTGGTTAAGAAATGTTGTTCTTAAACAATTTGCTCAGGCATTTGTTGACAAAGTGGTGACCCTCGCCCCATCCTTGTTTGTGAATGACTGAGCATTTCATGGAAGCTGCTTTTATACCCAATCATGGCATCCACCTTTTTCCAATTAGCCTGTTCACCTGTGGGATGTTCCAAATAAGTCTTTGATGAGCATTCCTCAACTTTCTCAGTCTTTTTTGCCACTTGTGCCAGCTTTTTTGAAACATGTTGCTGCCATTAAATTCTAAGTTAATGATTATTTGCAAAAAATGTATTCAGTTTCTCAGTTGAAACATTAAATATCTTGTCTTTGCAGTCTATTCAATTGAATATAAGTTGAAAAGGATTTGCAAATCATTGTATTCTGTTTTTATTTACCATTTACACAACGTGACAACTTCACTGCTTTTGGGGTTTGTACCTTTACAAATGCAATAAATTCGTATTTCTCATATATTTTAACATTGTAAGTAGAATGTAAACTTTTTTTTGTAGCCTGTTACCTGTTTTGAAAAGGTTTCATCATAATTATTTTACCAAATAATACATTGCGAGAATAGATAATCGTGTTGAATTGAGAATCGATTCTGAATCGAATGGTCACCTGAGAAATGGGATCGAATGGTTGTGTGCCCAAAGATCCTCACCCCTATTGGTCACACTCATCGTGACATGAAATGTTTGTATCCTTACATCCCTAGTTCTATTTTAGGTCCTCACTTTTTCGTCATCTTGGATATTAAGCTGCAGTTCAATTCAAAAAACTTGTTTCGGGCTGACATTTTAGCAGCAGATTCTTAAAGACACTAAAGTGCTGTCACAGAGATGATTCTCAGACTAGAAGGTCCTTAAAAACAGTAGAACACTCCTGTAACTCGGACAAAATAAATAGACCAAAATCAAATATCTACTGTGGAGGAGGCTGGTTCTCTGAAATATGTAAAATAATAACTCGTTTGGAAATGTGGCCTCTAAAACAATGTAGATGAACATCCTGTACGCTAAAATCATGAGGAAGGGTATGAAACAATACAAACAGAGCAGGTCAGCAGACATCAGAGAAGATGTTGCACCTTCAGACAATTGCAGAAGAAATAGAAACTAAATAATTGTCGGATGAATGTCCCATGACGAGGACAGGCAGATAGTTCCTGTCCATCGACAAAAGCTTTCAGGACTGCTCTTTGCTCTCTTTTTCAAAAAGAAACACTTCCAGTGTGCCACACCTGTAGCACCACAATCACCTGAATGAAATATGGCTAAATGCAAAACAGGAACCACAGCTTGTGAGATCAAATAATTCCCATGATGCACTGATCAATTGTGGAGGGTGGAGCAGCAAAGATGCCAGTACAAGCCTGCTGCTTCTGACTCACTTTCAAGGTCTATGGGCACCACACCTTACTGATGAAGGCTCCTCCTACTCTTATTCCACACGGCCCTCAGGGAGCTTTCTTCAACTTCATGTGCACAAGTCCAGGATGCCTTTCTGGTCAGCTTCAATGTTACTTGCAAATAATATCATCAGTGTTTTGACTCAAATTCTACAATTAACATTGATTTTTTTCTAACACCATGAGTCTGAGATTTTAATATCTATTTGTACAAAACACTCTATGCTTTAAACTGCAAGAAAACAATTTGAATTGCAGACATCCATTAGTGGCCGTTGACTGAAAAGCAGCCGGAAGGCAATGCTGTCGAAGTCCACTTTCCAAGGTAAATGCTAAAGTGAACAAAATAATTGATTCACATTTGAATTGCGATTGTTATTCATCATGATTCTAAATTGAGTCATCATTTCTAAAATCTATTTACTATATATATATATATATATATATATATATATATATATATATATATATATATATATATATATATATATATATATATATATATATATATATAAATATATATATATATAAATATATATATATATATATATATATATATATATATATATACACACACACAACTTGAGGGTTCCTGGTTCGATCCCCAGCTTCCGCCATCCTAGTCACGTCCGTTGTGTCCTTGATCAAGTCACTTCACCCTTGCTCAAATTAAGATGACAATTTCATTCGATGAAAAATTGTGAGCAAAATGTGTGTTTTTAAAAATCTAGTGTATAAAAATTATGTGCAGAAAAATTCAGTGAAGAAAACATTCGTTGCTTCAAAAGTCAAGACCCACTTATGGTGACTTGGGACTGTCACATGACTTCAAACTTGACACCTCATTGGCTGCTTCTGAGACAGGATCGATTGCTTCAGGCTTAATTTACCGGAAGTGAGTCTTGAGTTTTAAACAAATACTTCTGTACTGAATTTTTATGCACTGATCTTTTTATCCTGAATTTTTACACACTGAATTTTAAAACACTGTATTTTAACAAAACATGTTTTTAAACACACACATTTTTATTCAATGAAATTGTCAGCAAAATGTGATGTAAAAAAACAAAAAACCTCCATAGGAATCCACAAGCATGAGAATTTGAAGTATCACTTCGTTTCAAGACAGTGATGTGTTTGTGTTGTGAGCACATTTAAATAACCTTTCATCACTTACTTTTGGAGCTTGTCATATTCTCTCTCAAAGTCTCTTTCAACCTGAAGAGTAAAAAAAAAACATTGCAAAATTCAATGATGTCATGATTTAACATTTGAATGATTGGATCACAGCAGATTGCTCAGTAAGAATTGTGTCATTTCTAACCTCACAATTACACATTATCCGACCACAGATGTTTGGACCAATTAGAAGATGACTTACACACAATGATTGTAAGTATGTCATGAGTTGGTCATCTTTTAATTAAGTTATGTTTTATCAAAACAGCTTTGGAAAATGTACACAGACATTTGTCATCAAAGGCTACTTATCTTAGATTGGGATAAAGGAAAATATCATTTGTGCAACCATGCCTGTAATTTAGGGCTGTCCAAAATGTGGCCGCAGCTCATGTTTTAACATTCTAAATATACTTTATAAACAAACAGAAAAGAAGAGCAAACATGTGTAATGTAACAAGAACAAGTTGCTAGGAACACAAAGCTGCCATGCATACGGTTTTCTTTAAATCTGTCATTGCTCAAAAAAATAATAATGAATTAAAATCAATGTTGTTATGAATTATTGAACTGTTCAAGGCTCCAATTACTTCACATTAAATATTCCACCTGAAATATTTTTTGGGGAAGTTATTGCATATTTTGTGTTTTTGCCAAATGTGGGATTTAAAATAAAAACTGTCATTGCTCATAAAATAATAATGAATCAAAATCAATGTTGTTATGAATTATTGACCTATTTAAGGCACCAATTACTTCACATTAAATATTCCACTTTGAAATATTTTAGAAATGATTGCATATTTTGTGTTTTTGCCAAAGTTTACTTTGACAAAAAGGGCGTAAAACAAACACTAAAAAAAACATTAAAAAAAATTATTAAAACCTTTAATCGATGATTACATCTGATCTAGAGACTTAAAGGCCTACTGAAATGATTTTTTTTTATTTAAACGGGGATAGCAGATCCATTCTATGTGTCATACCGGATCTTTTCGCGATATTGCCATATTTTTGCTGAAAGGATTTAGTATAGAACAACGACGATAAAGTTCGCAACTTTTGGTCTCTGATAAAAAAAAGCCTTGCCCCTACCGGAAGTAGCGTGACCAGTTGTTCGCCTCCTCATATTTTCCTATTGTTTTCAACGCAGCTAGAGCGATTCGGACCGAGAAAGCGACGATTACCCCATTAATTTGAGCGAGGATGAAAGATTCGTGGATGAGGAACGTTAGAGTAACGGACTAGAATGCTGTGCAAGACATATCTTTTTTCGCTCTGACCGCAACTTAGGTACAAGCTGGCTCATTGGATTCCACACTCTCTCCTTTTTCTATTGTGGATCAAGGATTTGTATTTTAAACCACCTCAGATACTATATCCTCTTGAAAATGAGAGTCGAGAACGCGAAATGGACATTCACAGTGACTTTTATCTCCACGACAATACATCGGCGAAGCTCTTTAGCTACTGAGCTAACGTGATAGCATCTGTCTCAAATGCAGATAGAAACAAAATAAATAAATCCCTGACTGGAAGGATAGACAGAAGATCAACAATACTATTAAACCATGTACATGTAACTACACGGTTAATAATTCTCAGCCTGGCAAAGCTTAACAATGCTGTTGCTAACGACGCTGAAGCTAACTTAGCAACTGGACCTCACAGAGCTATGATAAAAACATTAGCGCTCCACCTACGCCAGCCAGCCCTCATCTGCTCAACACCCGTGCTCACCTGCGTTCCAGCGATCGACGGCGCGACAAAGGACTTCACCCGATCATCGGTGCGGTTGGCGGCTAGCGTCGGCTAGCGCGTCTGCTATCCAAGTAAGTCCTCCTTGTTGTGTTGCTACAGCCAGCCACTAATACACCGATCCCACCTACAACTTTCTTCTTTGCAGTCTCCATTGTTCATTAAACAAATTGCAAAAGATTCACCAACACAGATGTCCAGAATACTGTGGAATTATGAAATGAAAACAGAGCTATTTTGTATTGGCTTCAATGGGCTACGGCGTGTCGAAGTTGGGAGAGTGGCCGTGCCAGCAATCTGAGGGTTCCTTGTTCAATCCCCACCTTCTACCATCCTAGTCACGTCCGTTGTGTCCTTGAGCAAGACACTTCACCCTTGCTCCTGATGGGCCTGGTTAGCGCCGTGCATGGCAGCTCCCGCCATCAGTGTGAGAATGTGTGAATGTGTGTGTGTGAATGGGTGAATGAGGAAATAGTGTCAAAGCGCTTTGAGTTCCTTAAAAAAGGTAGAAAAGCGCTATACAAGTACAACCCATTTACTATTTACCATTTACCGATACACCTGTTTCACTGGCTACGTCACACGCATACGTCATCATCCAAAGGCGTTTTCAACCGGAAGTTTAGCGGGAAATTTAAAATTGCACTTTATAAGTTAACCCGACCGTATTGGCATGTGTTGCAATGTTAAGATTTCATCATTGATATACAAAATATCAGACTGCGTGGTCGGTAGTAGAGAGTTTCAGTAGGCCTTTAAAAAAAAAATTAATTGCTCGAAAAAATTATATTAGAAAAAAATCAATGTTGTTATGAATTATTGACCTATTTAAGGCTCCAATTATTTCACATCAAATATTCCACTGTGACATTTTTTTCGGGGAAATTATTGCATATTTTGTGTGTTTGCCATATAAAAAACTAAGTTTAATTTGACAAAAAGGGCATAAAACAAAATATTTAAAACTTATAATAAACGGCTAGATCTGATTGACCAAAAAATGTTTTAAAAATGTGTGACTTATTTTTAACATTTTTATAAGTGGGGCCATTTTGGATCCCCAATCATTTTAGTGGGGTTAGAAAAAACTGTAATGCTCAAAAAAATAATAATGAATCAATGTTGTTATGAGTCATTCACCTATTCAAGGCTCCAATTACTTCACATCAGATATTCCACCTGAAATATTTTTGAGGGAAATTATTGCATGTTTTGTGTTTTTGCCTAAGTTTACTTTGACAAAAAGGGCATAAAACAAACATAAAAAAACATAAATATAATTAAAACGTATAATTGGCGGGTATATCTGATCTAGAGACTTTAAAAAATATATGACTTATTTTTGACACTTTTATAAGAGGGGCCACTTTTGATATAAATGTGGGATTTAAAATAAAAACTGTCATTGCTCATAAAATAATAATGAATCAAAATCAATGTTATGAATTATTGACCTATTTAAGGCACCAATTACTTCACATTAAATATTCCACTTTGAAATATTTTAGGGCGAAATTATTGCATAGTTTGTGTTTTTGCCAAAGTTTACTTTGACAAAAAGGGCGTAAAACAAACATTAAAAAAAACATTAAAAATAATTCAAACCTTTAATCGATGGATACATCTGATCTAGAGACTTAAAAAATATATGACTTCTTTTTGACACTTTTATAAGAGGGGCTACTTTTGATATAAATGTGGGTTTAAAAAAAAAATGTAATTGCTCGAAAAAAATAATATTGGAATAAAATCAATGTTATGAATTATTGACCTATTTTAGGCACCAATTACTTCATATCAAATATTCCACTTTGAAATATTTCTAGGGGAAATTATTGCATATTTTGTGTGTTTGCCATATAAAAAACTAAGTTTACTTTGACAAAAAGGGCATAATACAAAATAATTAAAACTTATAACTAACGGATAGATCTCATTGACCAAAAAACCTTAAAAAATGTGTGACTTATTTTTTATATTTTTATAAGTGGGGCCATTTTGGATCCCCAATCATTTTAGTGGGGTTAGAAAAAACTATTGTGCTCAAAACAATTATAATGAATTAATGAATTAATCAATGTTGTTATGAACCATTGACCTATTCAAGACTCAAATTACTTCACATCAAAAATTCCACTTTGAAATATTTTAGGGCAAAAATATTGCGCATTTTGTTTTGCCTTATAAAAACAGGGTTTTGACAAAAAGGACATAAATCATTAAAAAAAAAAAAACTATTTACTGACAGACCTGAAGTTGCTCTACAGATTTGAGTATTGCATTAAAAAAATACAATTTTTATGACTGAGACTCTTTCAGGTTGAGGAGAGCCTTAAAGGTTGACAAAAATGTAAATATTGTCTTGGTTTTGTAGATGAAGCCTATCATCTGCTGGCAGGCTACATGGCTTCCATACTGGCGGTCATTAGAGTTGAAGGGTTTAAACGACAGTGTCATCTGTGTCCCATTTACAAAGCCTCTTCCTGATTACCCACAGCAAGCGGTCAGTTGGGCCAAAGGTCTATTACACCTCTGCATGTTTACATGTTCTAACACACAGGTGTCAAACTTGTCCCGCCACATTATTTTATGTGGCCGCGAAAGCCTGGAAATAATATGCATTAATACAATGCTTAATCTTTTCTTACTTCATATTAATATTTGTTCTTTCCCTTTTGACATTAAAAACCATGTACTGCATGCAATTGCAGATTTTTTCAAATGCAATATTATCAAAATCAAAATATTATGTTATGTACTCCAAAAGTATTTTTGTTAAAATAAAGATAAATACTGTACCTAAAAATCTGCTTGACTTATGATTTCAAAACAAATTATCAATCAAATTGTAGACTGTAAAATTGACAATATATTTTTTACCGTAAAATCAACCTTAGTACTGTTTTTTTCCATGTACAGTAAGACACTAAAACATTAAATAACAAACAAAAATAACATTAAAACAACAAGATTTTACAGTAAAAAAAAATGTCAGCTCTGTTGCTTGAATTTTACTGCTGATAACAGTGGTATTGTTTCTCCATTCCATTTTTTCACATGCTGTAAAAAAAACACTGCTTTTACTGTAAAATTCTGGTGACTGAGCTGCCAGTTTTTAAAGTAAAATTTAAAAAATGTTTGCAACTTATGTAAGAATATATATTGTTAATGTATTATATATACGTATATACACATGTACATTCATTTATTACTCATGGTTAAACACGGCCCTTTGAGGGCAACCATAACTGCGATGTGGCCCTCAATGAAAAGGATGGTCTAACACAGTGGTCCCCAACCTTTTTGTAGCTGCGGACCGTTCAACGCTTGAAAATTTGTCCCACGGACCGGGGGGGCGGGGTATTATTATTTTTATTTTTTTCATAAAGAAATACAATCATGTGTGCTTACGGACTGTATCCCTGCAGACTGTATTGATCTATATTGATATATAATGTATATATTGTGTTTTTTGTGTTGATTTAATTTATTTAAAAAAAAAATATATATATATATTTTTTTAATTTCTTCTGCGGCCCGGTACCGGTCCGCGGCCCGGTGGTTGGGGACCACTGGTCTAACACATCCACTACAATGTGTGAGCTATCATTGACACCACTCTTGCAAGTTAGTACCTTCAACATTTACTACGGTCCCTGCTTTTGGCTACTTACAGTTTTAGAGACAATCTGCTTCTTTGGCTGTCCAATCTTGAAAGGAATCCTGAAATGACAATGTCAGTCTGTTAGCATCTGCATGAGAAGTAGGGTTCCTCTCAGATGTGACAACCATGCACATGTCCTCTCTACACGTGCAGCATCGGACCCAGGTAAGTACACACCTCACATTTTAACACTCATTTGTATTACAGTGTATCTTTTCAAGAGCAATAGTGTAGAAACAAAACTTGGATATACAGCTTGTATAGCAGGTGTGTCATAAGTGTGGCCTGTAGCTAATTTTTTTATCGTCACCATTCTAATACAGGGATCTCAAACTCAACTTAGCTCAGGGGCCGCATGGCGGAAAATCTACACCTATGTGGGCCGAACACGTAAAATAATGACATAATAACTTAAAAATAAAGACGACTTCAGATTGTTTTCTTTGTTTTACTTTGACCCAAAATAGAACGAGCACATTCTGAAAATGTACATGTCACAAATAGGGTTGTACGGTATACCAGTACTAGTATAGTATGGCGGTACTAATGAATCAAAAACGGTACTATACTCTGTTTGAAAAGTACCGGTTGCCGGGCATGACGGCGCGTTGTCTTGTCGTGACATTGCTGGGTTTACAAGCAGAGGAGCATGTTCGGCAGCGCACGCACACAGAGTACTTACAAGCAGACACAGTGTGTAGACAGAAAAGGGAGAATGGACGCATGTTGGTGTAAAAAGTAAAGATAAAGGTGAAGTTATAACTAGGGATGATGTTTTATAATAAATTATCGAGTTCGAGCCCATTATCGAATCCTCTTATCGAACCGATTCCTTATCGATTGTCTTATCGAGTCCAGATAGGTTGTTGTATATGGAAAAAAACACACAATATTTGGTTTAACAAAAGCTCACTTTTATTTTATAAGAAAAAAATAAAATAAATAAATAAATATTGACTGTTGTTACCCCCCTAAAAAAATAAAATAAAATAAATAAATATTGACTGTTGTTACCCAAAGTATATTAAGTGGGAGTTTTCAGAAAAACAAATATGTACAGTAACACAAAAACAACCTGTCTCTGTGATCACTATAGGCGTATAAATAATAATATTGTGTTAAATAAAATCAGTCCCTTGGGCACAAAACTGAAAACACAGCTCTCCAAAAAGTGCACTTCTGCTGCTATTGGAACATACTAACTACGCACACTATGACCCTAAGAACACCACAGTCATCAATCAACAATTCTTCTTCCAAATAATTAGCATGTCTGCTTTTTCAGGATCAAGTCTTCGCTAATCGTGTCGCCAACGGTGGAAAAAACACGTTCACTTGGCGTGGAACTAGCTTGGACACACAGATAGGTTTGACGACATCCTCCTCCAGTCTGTATCTAAACCTTCTGGGGTCCATCAGTGTGGCCTCCTCCAGGAATGACTGCACGTCCTTGTCCTGGAGGGAAAATGAGGGACAGACACAGCATAGATTTAGGGGGGGAAATTAGCTGAATGTGAAGACTAGGGTGTCTGTTATTAAGTCTTTAGCATTAGTATGTGGGATTAAATGATGGACTGGATTAAGTAATGAAGTTAAACATTGTACTGATATGATCCACTTTAAGAGGTTGTTCAAATTAATAGTGCTTACAAAGTAAAAAGAAGAATTATGAGAAATACTTTCAACCTTATTGAAAATAAGATATTCTTCATCTCAGTATATTAATAATGACTGAATTAATTAATTACATATTACACAACTGTTGTATATACTAATTCACAGATGTTATTTTATTATAAAAAGGTCAGTAAATGATGTATATATTTGTAAACGCTCTGAAGTGGGAAAGGGGTAGGATTAAATAAGTTTTACTTCTTCCTACCCCTTTTCGGACATGATGTAAAGTGAAATGATATGAAACTGATGTGTTATGCTGTAAGTGTGTTCATGCACGAAATAAACTAAAGAAAGAAAGAAAGCACTAGTTTATTAGACAGACCTGCAAACTCTGGAGTGGTGTAGGCTACAAGATAACATTAACATTATCAGACACATACAAAAAAGCTAACGTTAACGTTACCGTTAGCCACTGACTATGCTTGGGTAACGTTAGTCTAGCTAACATTACTGCAGTCCTGGTTGACATAGGAGGTAACCTTACTTTAGCCTAAAGTCTACAAGTGAGCAAATATGGAAATTAACCGGAAAGAGTTAACGTTAGTTACTCACCACCACTATCACTGGAAATGGGGCTGCAGGTTTGAAGCAGAAGAAGAGGGGCTTGCTTCGTCATCTCTGTCGCTGCTTCTCCACGTGTCAAAGACACGACACGGTTCTCGAACGTTCAGGTTATGTGCAGCCTGAAAATGTTTCAACACGCTTTTTGTACTTCCCCCCCTTACATGAGAGCGAAGCCTGGCAATAATTGCATATTGCCGTTTACTAGTCGTATTTTTTTGTATAATGAAGTCATGCCTTGAGGCGTTTTTTCCAGTCCATTATTTTTGCTGCTTGTGTGACATCACAGGAAATGACGTAGCTCAGTCATTAGACTGAACTATGTCATTTCCTGTGATGTCCCACAGGGCTTTTCCTGTGGGACGGGATTCGTTCCCAGGGATTCGAATAAAGAACCAACTCTTTTTCTTTACTATAGTGGCCTCGATAACGGGAACCGGTTCTCAAAAAGGGATTTGAGTCCATACAATCGGTTCTTTTCTTATCGAACAACCGGGAGAACCGGTTTCAAACATCATCCCTAGTTATAACACTGAAACACCCTCAGGAAGAGGTGATTTAAGGCATGGCTAGCTAGCTAGCGGCTAACATCCATCCACAGTGTTTTAGCTACTTCTAAATCACTCATCCTGGCCTCCGTGGCGACAAATAAAGTGAGTTTCTTGCAAGTATCATTATCACTGGAGGACGAGGACTAGCTAAACATGCTTCACTACACACCGTAGGATACAATAGCTCACCGGCGTCACAATGTAAACAAATGCAATGGATGGATCTACACCTGACATCCACTGTAATGATACCAAGTACAAGAGCATATGTAGTCGATACTACTATGATTACATGAATATTTTTTATCGTCACAAAATCTTTTTTCGTTTTTTTTTCATTCGTATTATGTTTATAAAGTCAGTAAATATGTCCCTGGACACATGAGGACTTTGAATATGACCAATGTATGATCCTGTAACTACTTGGTATCGGATCGATACCTAAATGTGTGGTATCGCCCAAAACTAATGTAAAATATCAAAGAAGAGAAGAATAAGTGATTATTACATTTTAACAGAAGTGTAGATAGAACATGTTAAAACAGAAAATAGACAGATATTAACAGTAAATGAACAAGTGGATTAATAATAATTTTTTACAGTTTGTCCCTCATAATGTAGACAAAATAATAGAATGATAAATGACACAATATGTTACTGCATACGTCAGCAGACTAATTAGGAGTCTTTGTTTGTTTACTTACTACTAAAAGACAAGTTGTCTAGTATGTTCACTATTTTATTTAAGGACTAAATTACAATAATAAACATATGTTTCATGTAGCCTAACATTTTTTGTTCAAACAAAGTCAATAATACTGTTTTGTGTGGTACCCTTTATTTAGAAAAGTATCAAAGTATCAAAATACATTTTTGTACTGGTACCAAAATATTGGTATGGAGACAACCCTAGTTCACAAATAATCTTCTTGACAAAACACTTCAAGTTAGGAAAAACACCATGAACAATGAACTTAGACTTCATCTCAGTGTTTCTACAAAGCAATTCCTCTTTAAGTCAGAGCCCATCTAGCATTGAATAAAAAACTGAATCAAGCATAAATAAAAACTCTTCTATGTGTCATTTCCACTGTTGACTTTCTTTAAATGAGCAGAGAAGACAATCACTATATAAATGTGCAGCATTGGAAGTGGACTTACCAATTCTTTCTTTTACTGTTAGATGTTACCGTGTACCTCTTGCTTGGTATACTTGCTAGAAACTATTTGTTTGCCTAACAGAATTGCTATTGCGACATCCAGTGGACACATTTAGAATAGCAGTTTATTTAATTTAAAAATGCAGCTCAATTTTACGTTTAGCAAACTCATCTCTCGGAGCAGATTGAACCTGTTTACTTAGACTTAGACAAACTTTATTGATCCACAAGGGAAATTGTTCCACACGGTAGTAGCTCAGTTTCACGGGCCTGATACGGCCCGCTGGCCGCATGCCTTACATCCCTGCTCTAATATACGCAAGCTAGCTTTTTTTGCTAAATTTGCAGGTTTACACCTCAGCGTCAAATATTGTGTTAATTGACGCAAGATAACTGTTAGCATGCTAAATTTATTTTAGCTAATTTTGTAGATATACACCTTAGTCATATTTTGGTACTTGATTTATGCCAATGTTAGCATTTTTCAGGTACACACCACATTTTTGTACTTGACGGATGTTACAGTTAGCGTTTTAACATGCTAACATTAGCACGCTAGTTTTTTTAATAATACCCGGGATTTTATATAGCGCTTTTCTAAGTACCCAAAGTCGCTTTACATGTTAAAAACCCATCATTTATTCACACCTGGTGGTGGTAAGCTACTTTCGTAGCCACAGCTGCCCTGGGGTAGACTGACGGAAGCGTGGCTGCCAATTTGCGCCTACGGCCCCTCCGACCACCACCTATCATTCATTCAACATTCTTTCACCGGTGTGAGTGGCACCGGGGGCAAGGGTGAAGTGTCCTGCCCAAGGACACAACGGCATGGTAAGAGGCGGGGAGCGAACCTGCAACCCTCAGGTTTCTGACACGGGTGCTCTACCCACTACGCCATGCCGCCCCTAAGCCAATTTAGCAGGTATACACCTCTGTGTCATATATTTTGGTATTTCACTAATGTTAACTGGAAGCATGTTACCATAGTACTGTTAGCAAGCTAGCTTTTAATTAGTTCATTTTGCTCGTGTTTTTTTTCTTACCTGACGCTATCTGGCAAGCGGGCTAACTGTTAGCATTTCAGTTCGCCTTTAGCTCTTCAGCGTTCACACGGAATGTCTATCGAAATTGCATTCTCTAGTTTTTTGGGGGGAAATAACCTATACTGGACTGGTTTTGAAGGTGAAAACTACCAAAATGGCCCTCGCCTCCTCTGATTTGTCAGTCTGTGGCCCTCAGTGGAAAAAGTTTGGGCACCCCTGTTTTATAGGATATAATTGTTTAACCATAGGGCTGGGGCCCATTGTTGGGCCGCCAAAAATACATGTTTCTCAGCTGTGGTCCATATGGGCCACAGTGGTACTGTGTTGTAATACACTTTTCCACCACTTGTGGCAGTAATGACAATCTCAAACCAACAAATCGGAAACTAAAGTCATAGAGAAGTTTCTTAAGCGCACAAATAATGACTAAAGTGGTGAAACTGTATTTTCAGTCACACTTACATTTTATTGACAGTTTAGTTACAAAAAATGCATTATTAATTTAGTTTGTTTATTTCAGAACAACATAATTGTATGTACATTCATTTTTCATCAGTTATTTAAGTTAAAGTTAAAGTACCAATGATTGTCACACACACACTAGGTGTGGTGAAATGTGTCCTCTGTATTTGACCCATCCCCTTGTTCACCCCCTGGGAGATGAGGGGAGCAGTGGGCAGCAGTGGGCAGCAGTGGGCAGCAGCGGTGGCTGCGCCCGGGAATCATTTTTGGTGATTTGTTATGCAGTGTATTTAATTAGTCTGTATTTGTCTAATCAGCCTGATCTAATCCTAAGGTTAATTATCTAATATTCTTTGTGATGAACACATGGTGTTATATTATCAACATTACTAATTCAGTGTTAATATTTGAGGCCTTCTGTAGTGTAAAAGTTGGTGGTTGAGGTCAAAAGTGTGAAGAACCCTTGGGATCTATGAATGCATGGATTGACTGAAAATGACTCAAGGGCCATTATTGTCTAACGAGCTGGCACATATTTTAAACAAATACTGTACTGAATTTCTGTAAATAGTAGTCTTCACCGCGCCTTAATCAATGGTGTGTGTCTGTGTATCGTCCATGCAGAAAAACCAACAACACACCTCGAAAGAAAAAAGTTCCTCCTTTGAAAAACTACTAGTGCCTGTAATTTCCTCTATGACTCATAGCACCATGTGTCACTGCCTGCAGGGCACACATGGCATCTGTAAAGCTGAGGTTTAGTGTAGAGTTTAAAGAGAAAGTTCTGGGAAAAAAAGCGACTAAACATCTTAACACTTACATGAAAGGAATTACGGAGAGGAAAAAAACTAAAGAAGCTCTCATGTTTGGCTACTAGTAAGGATTTACCTTAAGGACGGCGTGGCGAAGTTGGTAGAGTGGCCGTGCCAGCAATCGGAGGGTTGCTGGTTACTGGGGTTCAATCCCCACCTTCTACCATCCTAGTCACGTCCGTTGCGTCCTTGGGCAAGACACTTCACCCTTGCTCCTGATGGGTGCTGGTAGCGCCTTGCATGGCAGCTCCCTCCATCAGTGTGTGAATGTGTGTGTGAATGGGTGAATGTGGAAATATTGTCAAAGTGCTTTGAGTACCTTGAAGGTAGAAAAGCGCTATACAAGTATAACCCATATTCGGTTATTTAGTATCCAGAATACATATAAGAAGCACCTAGGATAAACATACAAAAGATAATATACTCAATACAAATCATACTGATACATCCAAACATTACAAAATAGCTCTGATAAACGATAAAACAAAAATAAAGTTCCAATGAGGCGGGATTACCCATATTGTGGGTTAGGGTGAGCAAATCAAGCGCTCTTCTTCAAGGCTCTCACGTACATTCTCTCTGTGTCTTGCAATTCTGACAGCAAACAATCGTGATCTCCACGCAGTGTAGCATTCTCACTAGCGGCTAACACACACAGCAGTGAAAGTGTTTTTACAAGCATCGTCATCACTGGAGGAAGAGGAATAAAGATGCTACTAGGGTTGAACGGCACTAATTACCGTATTTTTCGGAGTATAAGTTGCACCTGCCGAAAATGCATAATAAAGAAGGAAAAAAACATACATAAGTCGCACTGGAGTATAAGTCGCATTTTTAGGGGAAATTTATTAGATGAAATCCAACACCAAGAATAGACATTTGAAAGGCAATTTAAAATAAAGAAAGAATAGTGAACAACAGGCTGAATAAGTGTACGTTATATGACGCATAAATAACCAACATGTTGCCCGTTCTCTTAAAAGGGGAGGGGGTGTCGCACTAATATACAATGAAAACTTTAACCTTACCCCTAACCTAAATAATAAATATAAATCGTTTGAGGTGCTTACTATGAGGTCTGTCACACCGCTGCCTCTCTACCTGGCTGTTATCTACCGCCCCCCTGGGCCCTATTCGGACTTTATCAGTGAATTCTCAGAGTTCGTTGCTGATCTAGTGACGCACGCCGACAATATAATCATAATGGGGGACTTTAATATCCATATGAATACCCCATCGGACCCTCAGTGCGTGGCGCTCCAAACCATAATTGATAGCTGTGGTCTTACACAAATAATACATGAACCCACGCATCGCAACGGTAATACAATAGATCTAGTGCTTGTCAGGGGTGTCACCACCTCCAAAGTTATGATACTTCCATATACTAAAGTAATGTCCGATCATTACCTTATAAAATTTGAAGTTTTGACTCTTTGTCAACAAGCTAATAATAATAATAACTGCTATAGCGGCCGCAACATTAATGCTGCCACAACGATGACTCTTGCTGACCTACTGCCTTCGGTAATAGCACCATTCCCAAATTATGTCGGCTCTATTGATAAACTCACTAACAACTTTGACGATGCCTTGCGCGAAATTATTGATAGTATAGCACCGCTAAAGCAAAAAAGGGCCCCTAAAAGGCGCACCCCATGGTTTACAGAAGAAATTAGAGCTCATAAATTATCATGTAGAAAACTGGAACGCAAATGGCGCGCGACTAAACTTGAGGTTTTCCATCAAGCATGGAGTGATAGTTTAATAACTTATAAACGCATGCTTACCTTAGCTAAAGCTAAATACTACTCAAATCTCATCCGCCTCAACAAAAACGATCCTAAATTTCTGTTTAGTACAGTAGCATCGCTAACCCAACAAGGGACTCCTCCCAGTAGCTCCACCCACTCGGCAGATGATTTTATGAATTTCTTTAATAAGAAAATTGAACTCATTAGAAAGGAGATTAAAGACAACGCATCCCAGCTACAACTGGGCTCTATTAACACAAATACGACTGTATATACGACGGACACTGCCCTCCAAAATAGTCTCTCTATTTTTGATGAAATAACATTAGAGGAATTATTACAGCGTGTAAGTGGGATAAAACAAACAACATGTTTACTTGACCCACTTCCTGGGAAACTTATCAAGGAACTGTTTGTATTATTAGGTCCATCAGTGTTAAATATTATAAACTTATCACTTTCCTCCGGCACTGTTCCCCTAGCATTCAAAAAAGCGGTTATTCATCCTCTGCTCAAAAGACCTAACCTCGATCCTGACCTCATGGTAAACTACCGACCGGTCTCCCACCTTCCGTTTATTTCCAAAATTCTCGAAAAAACTGTTGCACAGCAGCTAAATGAACACTTAGTGACTAACAATCTCTGTGAACCTTTTCAATCCGGTTTCAGGGCAAATCACTCTACGGAGACAGCCCTCGCAAAAATGACTAATGATCTATTGCTAACGATGGATTCTGATGCGTCATCTATGTTGCTGCTTCTTGATCTTAGCGCCGCTTTCGATACCGTCGATCATAATATCTTATTAGAGCGTATCAAAACACGTATTGGTATGTCAGACTTAGCCTTGTCTTGGTTTAACTCTTATCTTACTGACAGGATGCAGTGCGTCTCCCATAACAATGTGACCTCGGACTATGTCAAGGTAACGTGCGGAGTTCCCCAGGGTTCGGTTCTTGGCCCTGCACTCTTTAGTATTTACATGCTGCCGCTGGGTGACATCATACGCAAGTACGGTGTTAGCTTTCACTGTTATGCTGATGACACTCAACTCTACATGCCCCTAAAGCTGACCAACACGCCGGACTGTAGTCAGCTGGAGGCGTGTCTTAATGAAATTAAACAATGGATGTCCGCTAACTTTTTGCAACTCAACGCTAAGAAAACGGAAATGCTGATTATCGGTCCTGCTAGACACCAACATCTATTTAATAATACCACCTTAACATTTGACAACCAAACAATTAAACAAGGAGACTCGGTAAAGAATCTGGGTATTATCTTCGACCCAACTCTCTCGTTTGAGTCACACATTAAGAGTGTTACTAAAACGGCCTTCTTTCATCTCCGTAATATCGCTAAAATTCGTTCCATCTTGTCCACTAGCGACGCTGAGATCATTATTCATGCGTTCGTTACGTCTCGTCTCGATTACTGTAACGTATTATTTTCGGGCCTCCCTATGTCTAGCATTAAAAGATTACAGTTGGTACAAAATGCGGCTGCAAGGCTTTTGACAAAAACAAGAAAGTTTGATCATATTACGCCTATACTGGCTCACTTGCACTGGCTTCCTGTGCACTTAAGATGCGACTTTAAGGTTTTACTACTTACGTATAAAATATTACACGGTTTAGCTCCAGCCTATCTCGCCGATTGTATTGTACCATATGTCCCGACAAGAAATCTGCGTTCAAAGAACTCCGGCTTATTAGTGATTCCCAGAGCCAAAAAAAAGTCTGCGGGCTATAGAGCGTTTTCTATTCGGGCTCCAGTACTCTGGAATGCCCTCCCGGTAACAGTTAGAGATGCTACCTCAGTAGAAGCATTTAAGTCCCATCTTAAAACTCATTTGTATAATCTAGCCTTTAAATAGACCCCCCCTTTTTTAGACCAGTTGATCTGCCGTTTCTTTTCTTCTCTCCTCTTCTCCCCTGTCCCTTGCGAGGGGGAGTTGCATAGGTCCGGTGGCCATGGATGAAGTGCTGGCTGTCCAGAGCCGGGACCCCGGGTGGACCACTAGCCTGTGCATCGGTTGGGGACATCTCTGCGCTGCTGACCCGTCTCCGCTCGGGATGGTTTCCTATTGGCCCCGCTGTGGACTGGACTCCCGCTGATGTGTTGGATCCACTGTGGACTGGACTTTCACAATGTTATGTCAGACCCACTCGACATCCGTTGCTTTCGGTCTCCCCTAGAGGGGGGGGGTTACCCACATATGCGGTCCTCTCCAAGGTTTCTCATAGTCATTCACCGACGTCCCACTGGGGTGAGTTTTTCCTTGCCCGTATGTGGGCTCTGTACCGAGGATGTCGTTGTGGCTTGTACAGCCCTTTGAGACACTTGTGATTTAGGGCTATATAAATAAACATTGATTGATTGATTGATTGAAATAATAAATATAAATCGTTTGAGGTGCTTACTATGAGGTCTGTCACACCGCTACCTCTCGACCTGGCTGTTATCTACCGCCCCCCTGGGCCCTATTCAGACTTTATCAGTGAATTCTCAGAGTTCGTTGCTGATCTAGTGACGCACGCCGACAATATAATCATAATGGAGGACTTTAATATCCATATGAATACCCCATCGGATCCTCAGTGCGTGGCGCTCCAGACCATAATTGATAGCTGTGGTCTTACACAAATAATACATGAACCCACGCATCGCAACGGTAATACGATAGATCTAGTGCTTGTCAGGGGTGTCACCACCTCCAAAATTATGATACTTCCATATACTAAAGTAATGTCCGATCATTACCTTATAAAATTTGAAGTTTTGACTCATTGTCAACAAGCTAATAATAATAATAACTGCTATAGCGGCCGCAACATTAATGCTGCTACAACGATGACTCTTGCTGGCCTACTGCCTTTGGTAATGGCACCATTCCCAAATTATGTCGGCTCTATTGATAACCTCACTAACAACTTTGACGATGCCCTGCGCGAAACCATTGATAGTATAGCACCGCTAAAGCAAAAAAGGGTCCCTAAAAGGCGCACCCTATGGTTTACACAAGAAATTAGAGCTCATAAATTATCATGTAGAAAGCTGGAACGCAAATGGCGCGCGACTAAACATGAGGTTTTCCATCAAGCATGGAGTGATAGTTTAATAATTTATAAACGCATGCTTACCTTAGCTAAAGCTAAATATTACTCAAATCTCATCCGCCTCAACAAAAACGATCCTAAATTTCTGTTTAGTACAGTAGCATCGCTAACCCAACAAGGGACTCCTCCCAGTAGCTCCACCCACTCAGCAGATGACTTTATGAATTTCTTTAATAGGAAAATTTAACTCATTAGAAAGGAGATTAAAGACAACGCATCCCAGCTACAACTGGGTTCTATTAACACAGATACGACTGTATATACGACGGATACCGCCCTCCAAAATAGTCTCTCTATTTTTGATGAAATAACATTAGAGGAATTATTACGGCGTGTAAGCGGGATAAAACAAACAACATGTTTACTTGACCCACTTCCTGGGAAACTTATCAAGGGACTGTTTGTATTATTTGGTCCATCAGTGTTAAATATTATAAACTTATCACTTTCCTCCGGCACTGTTCCCCTAGCATTCAAAAAAGCAGTTATTCATCCTCTGCTCAAAAGACCTAACCTCGATCCTGACCTCATGGTAAACTACCGACCGGTCTCCCACCTTCCGTTTATTTCGAAAATTCTCGAAAAAATTGTTGCACAGCAGCTAAATGAACACTTAGTGTCTAACAATCTCTGTGAAACCTTTCAATCCGGTTTCAGGGCAAATCACTCTACGGAGAAAGCCCTCGCAAAAATGACTAATGATCTATTGCTAACGATGGATGCTGATGCGTCATCTATGTTGCTGCTTCTTGATCTTAGCGCCGCTTTCGATACCGTCGATCATAATATTTTATTAGAGCGTATCAAAACACGTGTTGGTATGTCAGACTTAGCCTTGTCTTGGTTTAACTCTTATCTTACTGACAGGATGCAGTGCGTCTCCCATAACAATGTGACCTCGGACTATGTCAAGGTAACGTGCGGAGTTCCCCAGGGTTCGGTTCTTGGCCCTGCACTCTTTAGTATTTACATGCTGCCTGTAGGCAGGGGTGCAAATTAACACTCGCCAGTCGCCATTTGCGAGCTATTTTTAGCTTTGGCGAGTAAAATATTTGCCTAACTTGCCACGCTGGCGAGTTGAAAAAGTGAGGTTCACAACAGCAATAATGCAGCGCTTACCGGTACCTAAAGCAACACGGAGATCATTATTTTACCAAGCACATATTTGTTGTGATGTCACGTTCGACGTTCCGTAGACTAGTTGCTAAGAGACGGCAGTTAGCTAGCCTAGTAGTTAGCTTAGAGCGCGCACTACAGGGATATCTCTCAGGCGACAGTCACAGAGTGTACCGGTAACGTTACTCGAGTCTTAATAGCTAACAATCATTCTTCCTAGCCTTAAGCCTATAAATCTTATCGTTATGTGGCGCTTCCTGAAACCCATAGCTAAAAAGGCACGGACGGAGGAGGAGGAGGAGGAGGAGGAGGAGGAGGGGGGTCGCGATGCGAATGCTGCGAAACCCAAACCGACCAGCGCTGGAACTGGGGGGAGAAAGTTTCAGACGAAGTGGCTATACGACGATGCAGGGAAAAAACGCGACTGGCTGACTGTCAAGAACAACATCATGTTTTGCACTGTGTGCACAACTTTTGGAAAGGACAAAAAAAGTCAGGCGAGTCACTTTGTTGTGGGCTGCTCCTCGATGAAAGTTGAAAGTATAATATCACATGAAGGCACTCGCAACCACGACAAAAATATGAAAATAAAGCAAGCCAAGTCTGCCCCACTCCATGAAGCGCCCTCGGTGCAAGTTCTCACTAAACTCTCGGACGTAAACACCCAGAAGATGAAGCTTCTTTTCCGAAATGCGCACGCCATCGCCAAGAAAGGTCGACCAGACAATGTTGAAAAATATTTAACTATTTCTTTATTCTTTGTAGCAATCAATGCACTGTAAAACTTGTATATTACTTAAATTTTATTGAATACAGATCTTTTAAAATCTTATCTGCACTGCATCATGCGTCCTGCTTCTAGTTTCATAGGATAGTAAAAAAAAGAATCTATATACTCTATATACTATACTGTGGCCCCTGGTTGGTTGTAGAATTGGTTTTAATGTGACGTGAACACTTCTACATGGCGGAATACAATGGTAAAGGAAATAGTTTGTTTTGGCATTTGGCGAGTAAAAAATATGGTTGGCGAGTATGTTTTTTCACCTACTAGCCACTTGGCGAGTTGGTCAAAAAGTTAGTTTGCACCCCTGCCTGTAGGTGACATCATACGCAAATACGGTGTTAGCTTTCACTTTTATGCTGATGATACCCAACTCTACATGCCCCTAAAGCTGACCAACACGCCGGATTGTAGTCAGCTGGAGGCGTGTCTTAATGAAATCAAACAATG
The DNA here is from genome assembly GCF_033978785.1 of Entelurus aequoreus. NCBI lineage: Eukaryota > Metazoa > Chordata > Actinopteri > Syngnathiformes > Syngnathidae > Entelurus > Entelurus aequoreus. The sequence goes on along the minus strand of NC_084736.1, from coordinate 37,303,079 downwards.
GATGTCCGCTAACTTTTTGCAACTCAACGCTAAGAAAACGGAAATGCTGATTCAGTGTTTCCCATAAACTGCCAAGATACCTGTGGCGGTGGGGGCGTGGCTATTGGCGTGGTCACCATGACATCATCGAGTAATTTGCATAATTTACTACAATGATATGATTTTCTCTAAAAAGGCTCAAAAAATGTATGCTTACTAATTAATAATAACAGTTTTGTTTTAAACGTCCATCCATCCATCTATCCATCCATTTTACAATATAATTACAACACTTTATGTACATATTTATATACAGATTTGAACAATAAGTTATTCACTGAAATATATTTATTAATTGTGGTTCTTACAAAAAATATATCTTATAAAATATAAAAGCTAAAATGTCTCTTAAAGCTCAGCTCCTTTAATTAGTGCATACTAAATAATTTAACTTTAGCCTACTACTACAACCATATTATTTATCAGCAACATAAAGTGAAACAGAGGCAGAGGTGTCCTGCCACAGTCAGTAACAAATAAACAGAAAACAGTAGTGGTCAAATACAAATAAGGCAACAAGAGAAGTATCCTACACTTCTCTTTTGTAAAGTAAATCTGAACAGCCTATATGGGCATCTACATCAACTATATGATTTGCCTGAGAAGCTGGACAGGACAAAAATAAATAAATAAAAATAAATAAATAAATAAAAAATCTATTTGTGGCGGACGTAATTCCTTCGTGGCGGGCCGCCACAAATAAATGAATGTGTGGGAAACACTGTGATTATCGGTCCTGCTAGACACCGACACCTATTTATTAATACCACCTTAACATTTGACAACCAAACAATTAAACAAGGCGACTCGGTAAAGAATCTGGGTATTATCTTCGACCCAACTCTATCGTTTGAGTCACACATTAAGAGTGTTACTAAAACGGCCTTCTTTCATCTCCGTAATATCGCAAAAATGTGTTCCATTTTGTCCACTAGCGACGCTGAGATCATTATTCATGCGTTCGTTACGTCTCGTCTCGATTACTGTAACGTATTATTTTTGGGTCTCCCTATGTCTAGCATTAAAAGATTACAGTTGGTACAAAATGTGGCTGCTAGGCTTTTGGCAAGAACAAGAAAGTTTGATCATATTTCACCTATACTGGCTCACCTGCACTGGCTTCCTGTGCACTTAAGATGTGACTTTAAAGTTTTACTACTTATGTATAAAATACTACACGGTCTAGCTCCAGCCTATCTTGCCGATTGTATTGTACCATAGGTCCCGGCAAGAAATCTGCATTCAAAGAACTCCGGCTTATTAGTGATTCCCAGAGCCCAAAAAAAGTCTGCGGGCTATAGAGCGTTTTCTATTCGGGCTCCAGTACTATGGAATGCCCTCCCGGTAACAGTTAGAGATGCTACCTCAGTAGAAGCATTTAAGTCCCATCTTAAAACTCATTTGTAGACTCTAGCCTTTAAATAGACCCCCTTTTTAGACCAGTTGATCTGCCGTTTCTTTTCTTCTCTCCTCTGCTCCCCTCTCCCTTGGGGAGGGGGAGTTGCACAGGTCCGGTGGCCATGGATGAAGTGCTGGCTGTCCAGAGTCGGGACCCCGGGTGGACCGCTAGCCTGTGCATCGGTTGGGAACATCTCTGCGCTGCTGACCCGTCTCCGCTCGGGACGGTTTCCTGCTGGCCCCACTATGGACTGGACTCTCGCTGATGTGTTGGATCCACTGTGGACTGGACTTTCACAATATTATGTCAGACCCACTCGACATCCATTGCTTTCGGTCTCCCCTAGAGGGGGGGGGGGTTACCCACATATGTGGTCCTCTCCAAGGTTTCTCATAGTCATTCACATCGACGTCCCACTGGGGTGAGTTTTTCCTTGCCCGTATGTGGGCTCTGTACCGAGGATGTCGTTGTGGCTTGTGCAGCCCTTTGAGACACTTGTGATTTAGGGCTATATAAATAAACATTGATTGATTGATTGAACTGAGAATGTGCCTGGTATGTTAACATAACATATTATGGTAAGAGTCATTCAAATAACTATAACATATAGAACATGCTTTTCATTTACCAAACAATCTGTCACTCCTGATCGCTAAATCCCATGAAATCGTCTTCCTCGGTGTCGCTTCTAAACAACTCTGCCAACTCCAAAGGTAGACAATGCGCCGCTTCCTCTTCTATCGGCACGTCGCTTACGTCAGAGTCATCGTCAGTTGCAGTTCCAATTATTCCAGCCTTTCTGAATCCGGACGTGATGGTCTCGGTTGTCGATCCATCCAATAACATCCAGAAAAGTTGCATGGCGCATTCTCCTGGTTGCCGTGAAGCTGTGCTCTCCATCAATCATCCACTTCTCCCACAGGTTGCGCAGGACTGCCTTAAAGCTCCTATTCACGGAGATGTCAAGTGGCTGGAGTATTTTGGTTAAGCCTCCGGGGATGATGGCAGGTATGGAGTTTAAAACTTTTAATTTATTTTTTAACTGTGGCGTGATGTGCGCTCGCAAGCCTCTCCCGGGAGCACGTTGTTCAAGCACTCATTTGTGAATTTGTTCCTCGAGCTGTGTCCACCTAGCTTTTAGCCCGCGATTAGCTTTTTTAGTTTTCTTCATTTCAGTAATAATAGCCTCTGCTTTTCGCCAGTCCCTTACAAGTTTCTCGTTTACTCCAAACTTTCTTTCTGCAGCTCGATAGCCGTTTCCTGCTGCATATTTCACTACTTCCAACTTGTAACCTGCAGTATATGATTTCCTTTTCGGTGCCATTTTTGTTCAGCCCTTTGTTTTTATAAGTTACCAGCAATGTTAAAATGGTGGAAGTAGTACCGTAGCAGGTAGCATCTTCTTTTCCCACAATGCACTTCTGCCATGACCCGCCTCCGCCGAATTTTCATTGGTTGACGTGTGTGTGTGACGATTGCTGATATCCGGCTAGTCTCTTACGTGAATGAGATGAATAATATTTGATATTTTACGGTAATGTGTTAATAATTTCACACATAAGTCGCTCCGGAGTATACGTCGCACCCCCGGCCAAACTATGAAAAAAACTGCAACTTATAGTCCGAAAAATACGGTAATCATATTCGCTATGATACCGCCTCTAAAAAGTACCGGTTCCGTCAGTGTGTATATTGTACACATTACATATTGTTGTGAAGGTGTCTGTTATTACATTATTTATATACTTGCAGTGTGTATATTGTACATATTACATATTGTTATGAAGGTGTCTGTTACTCCATTATATATATACTTGCAGTGTGTACATTGTACATATTACATATTGTTATGAAGGTGTCTGTTACTACATTATATATATATATATATATATATATATATATATATATATATATATATATATATATATATATATATATGTGTGTGTGTGTGTGTGTGTGTGTGTGCAGTGTATACAAAACGTTGATGGAGAGTTTTGAAGTTGTTTTAGAGGACTTTGAAGTCTACAACGGTGACTCCTATTACCCGCATCATCCAAGCGTTCTTTATCTTCTCTAAAATTGTAAAACAACAAAAATCATGTGTGTTCTTGTCTCTCATAATGATTGTGAACGATAGGCAAAATTCCAATAAAAGTGCAGTTCCCCTTTTATGTTTTCTTTTAAAAAGGAGGGGGGAAAGTCAGAGGTTAGAATTTTAGGTTGTATCGCCAAGCCCTACTTTGGCCCCAGGCTGGCTTATTTTTCAGCAGTACGCCACAAAAAAAAAAAAAAGCCAGTGATGCAACTGTTGGTTGAAGTACAGTCAACCAGGGACGGCATCATGAGCTGGGGGTGAGTGACTTCCGCGTGGGGGAGTAGAGAGCAGGCTAACAGGCAGGTTTTTGCAATACAGACATGTCGACAACACAGTTGTACTCATGCAGTGTATCGATAACACAACAGACTTAGTCACCAACGTGTGGCAATTTTCGTTCGGGCACTTTTGGCGGTATGAAAAACCGGGGCTAACTTTTCGTGAACACTTTGGTTTTCAAACCGAGATAAAACTAGGGCTGGGACGATCAAACGATATCAACATACATCGCGGTAGACATGTAATCGATATTAATATAAAGTGTGTTTGATAAAATGTTCATTCTTTATATATTTTTTGGTGGAAAGAAAGCGGTTGCCTGAACAAAGGCACTTGGGCTCTGGTAAGTCATCAATGGGAGTGACACGCTAACAGCCAATCAGGCCAAGTTTGGTTGTGCCATCTTGCTGTATCGCTGTTGATTCTTTGCATGGAGTGAGAAGAGAAAATAAAAGTGATTGCTGCAAAGAGCGAAGAAATTGTCAATTAAACGCAAACAGTCACCTCCACAGTAAGGCAGTTGTTTGGATTAGTTTTTCGTCCATTCCCTATTTGGGTATACGGAAACAACAGGTAGGAACTAAATTGCAGGACTGGTTGAAAAAAATGATTATAAAATATATCAACTGTGCTACTTTAAAATAATAATAATTTGGTCCAATAATATTTAATAAAAATGACTGCTTAACTTACATTTTTTTCTTAAGAATACCAGACCAAATGAAATGTTACACAGCTGTAACTTCCTGGCACTAAACCTGCAGTAAATAGTTCTTCTCAGGTTTCTCTAGGTTTACATTTTCACACTTTGCACTATTTTACTACACTTTATGAAGCAATTCTGACATATTCCTTATTTGTGCATTTTCATTTTAAGAACTTATGTTAAGTGTTCAATGTGATTTTAGAAGTTTGTTGACATTGTTTGAGTGTTTTAATGTTTGTGTTGACATTTCCTTCTGCCTTGATAGCTGAGGGATTATAATCAGAGAACGGTTACATCTTAAATAAAACTGTTTACTTTTGATATATTTTTCTCCTGGTGCTTAGTTGCCATAGGTCATAAAAAAAATAAAAATGTATCGATATCGACTGATACAAAAAACACTTATATCATGAGTTTACAGCCATATCTCCCAGCCAAGGTACAACTGTATATCCTAACTAGATGAGGTGTGAATACTCCAATGCTGAAGTTGAAGTGAAATGCTGACAGAATGTAGTATGAATGTAAGAATAGTTTGAATGTTGAAGAGTTTTAATTTCCAAGAAAACCGTAATTTGGTTTGGAACTTGGGAAAGTGTTAGTTTGAATGTCCAGGATGAGTGGGATGTGTTGATGTTGGAATGGTTTAAATATGTTGAAAAATGTGGGAATTGTGCAACTTGGAAAAATGTCCCATTCATTTCAATGGGAACTTCCTGGAAATTTTGGAATTTTGGGGGGAAAAAAATTGTTTTAATGATTAGGAGCATGAAGGTCCTGCATGAGCTGAATTGGGTGGTGTTGGAATTGTTTAAATCAGTCAATGAATGTTGAAGTAGTAACAGTTTTTTCATAGAAAAATGGTGTTAGGGAATTTCGGGAAAATCTGGAATTTTTCAAGTTCTTAAACCAACTTCAGAATCACAATCCGAATATTCTGATTCTGAAGTTGGTGGGGTTTTTTTTTTTGTCCTGATTAAGAGGAATGTTTAGACAATGGAACGGTTGAAATGGCTTGAAAAATGTGAAAGGAGTCATCACACTAAAAAAAAGTTGGAAATGAGGTTAGAAAAAAACAGGAATTTGTTGGTGGAAGTTTGAAAAATGGATAATTCATTTAGAATGGGGAAAATGTCCTTAAAGACTTGGAATTCTAGGAAATCCGGAACAATTTTTTTATAATTGTTAAAAGGGAGCACCCAATTCCCAAACAGACTGAATATTTTGAAGATGGAACAGTTAGAATCGGATGAAAAATGTGGGAGTTGTGGAACTTTCAAAAATGTCCCATTCTTGTCAATGGAAATTTGGGTATTCCGGGAAAAAAGGGAATTTTTTTCAAAATGCTTTTTTTCAAAACAGGAATTTGTTGGTGGAAGTTTGAAAAAATGATAATTCATTTAGAATGGGGAAAATGTCCTTAAAGACTTGGAATTCTAGGAAATCCGGAAGAAAAAAAATTGTAATTGTTAAAAGGGAGCACCCAATTCCCAAACAGACTGAATATTTTGAAGATGGAACAGTTAGAATCGGATGAAAAATGTGGGAGTTGTGGAACTTTGAAAAATGTCCCATTCTTTTCAATGGAAATTTGGGAATTCCGGGAAAAAAGGGAATTTTTTTCAAAATGCTAAAACACTTGAATGTTCTGAATGAGTTTATGTTTGGTGTTGGAATTTTTCAAATCAGTCGAGAAATGTTGAAGTAGTAAAATTTTTTATTGAGAAATGGTATTCCTGGAATTTCAGGAAAATCTGGAATTTTTCCAGTTAAAAAAACAACGTTGTTTTTTGTCCTGATTAAGAGGAATGTTTTGACAGTGGAACGCTTGAAGTGGGTTGGAAAATGTGAAAGAAATAGTTGACAAAAACAAAAGGGTGAAAATAGGGGGTTTGGAAAACTGGGAATTCCTGGAATTTTTTTTAACTTGGAAAAATTATAGATTGAATGTCCAGGATGAGTGGAATATGTTGAAGGTGGAATGGTTTGAATCGGTATAAAAATGTAGAAATGGTGAAAGTTTGAAAAAAATGGCCAATTAATTTTAAATGGGAAAAATGTCCCGGAAAATCGTGAATTCTGGGAAATCTGGGAATTTTTGGAATTTGTCAAGGGAAAGCCCGTGATTCCCGAATAGGTCAAACAGTTTGAAGTTGGAACGGTTTGAATCGGGTGAAAAATGTGGAAGGTAGAGCGCGCCAAAATCTGGAGAAGAAGAAGAAAAATAAATAGGTGAATTTTGCTTTAGAAAACTATGTGTGTGAATACTTTGAAGCAGGGGTCACCAACCTTTTTGAAACCAAGGGCTACTTCTTGGGTACTGATTAATGCGAAGGGCTACCAGTTAGATACACACTTAAATAAATTGCCAGAAGTAGCCAATTTGCTCAATGTACCTTTAACTCTGTTATTATTAATAATTAATTATATTTATCTTTGTGGAAACACTGATCATCTTAATGATTTCTCACAATAAATATATATAGAAACAGATAAATATCAATATGCAACACTTTATTTTTATATTTTCTCTAAGTGCACATTTTTCAAATTGAACATTTTCAAATGATCACTTCTAAGACAGTCTTGTGAAATCACAATATCCCATTTTAACTAGCTAGCCACTAACATTTTTTAACAAATCATGAATTACTTTGCACCATGTTTGTACAAATAATAACTCATGTAAAATACAAAAGTAAACTCTCAAATTTTTAAATCATGTCACACTTTGAACTGGACACCAAATCTGTTATCTGTTTATTTGTCAGTTAGTGGGAAGCCTGGCATTGCATGCTGTTAACTAGTGTGTTGTACTCTGGTGTGTAACTTGACACTGCAACTCTGAGTGAGTCTTGCAGATGTGCATCAGTGAGGCGTGTTCTGTGTTTGTTCTTGATGAAGTTCATGTCAGAAAAGGCTGATTCACAAAGATAAGATTTTTCCTCATTGTTTGCGGAACCTTCTTAATCTTTTGGACATATTTTCACAGCAATCTGGCCTTAAGCTTAATTATGATAAATGTAAAATGTTAAGGATCGGAAATCTAAAGGGCACGTCCTTTCGAATGGAATGCAAAGTGCCTGTTTTGTGGACAGATGGACCAGTTAACATACTTGGTGTTGTTGTCCCAGAAAATCTGGAAGATCTAGGCTCAGTAAATTATGATAATCGACTAAGAAAGCTGGACAAAATTATGCAATTATGGAAAGGGAAATCCCTAACCTTGTATGGTAAAATGTCTATTGCCAACTCGTTAATTATTCCTCAATTTATTTATTTGTTTTTGTCATTACCAGCTCCATCACAAAACTGTTTTAAGATTTATGAGCGGAGGGTCTTCGATTTTGTCTGGAACGGCAAACCAGAAAAGATTAAAAGAAAGGTTTTGTACAAAGAGTATGAATATGGGGGCCTGAAACTTCTCAACCTTGAAGCTATGTGTCTGTCTTTAAAAGCATCAATTGTTCCAAAGATGTATTTAAACATTGAGTGGTACACAAATGTCCTGTTGGACAAAAAACATGTACTGTATCAAAATAAAATTGTATCCTTTTTTACAAGTGATCCCCTCCCAGAGAGTCTGCTGGGAAACATAAAGGAAACAATCCACTCATAGTGGTGTTTTCAATTTTATGTGCCAGAAAAAAGAGACGATATTTTGCAGTAGTTAATATGGATGAACTCTAATATTGTAATAGATGGAAAGCCTTTCTTTTGGAAAAATATGTTTGAAAGAGGAATCATTTTTGTCAATGATATTATCAATGAGAATGGTAAAATTATTAAGTATGATGAATTTAGAGCTATGTATGGTGATGCTTGCTCAAGCTTTTCATTTTATCAACTAACTGGAGTAATTGGGAAAAGATGGAAACAAATAATTAATTATGGAACTACTAAATTATTAGTTTGTAAACCTCTAATAAGAAATTCTAGTTGGCAAAAAGGAACTAAAATAAATAGAAAAATATATAATTTTTATTTAATAAAGAAATCTTTGAAGGCCGCCTCATACAACACAAATGGAAAATGGGAGGACTTTTTTGACTGCCCGTTGCCATGGGATGCCATATTCAAACTAATCTATAAAACCACTATCGATGTGCAAAATCGTTATTTTCAAATTAAAATTATTTATAACTTCTTACCCACAGGGAAAATGTTAAAATTATGGAATATGACAGAGTCAGATGATTGCCGATTTTGTTGTCAGGAGCCTGAATCCACCCTGCATTTGTTTTGGTATTGTCATATTGTGTCTTTGTTTTGGGTGGAAGTTGAAAAAATGTGTTTAAGGATTGGTGTGTTTATGAAGCTTAATGTGGTCGCTGTTATTTTAGGAGAGTTCATTGACAATCATGATTTAGTCAATTTAATTATAGTACTCGGTAAAATGTTTATTTTTAAGGCCAAAAACAGATATTCACTTAGTATTACTTTCTTTAAAACATTTATTCAGTATTTTCTAACTTTAGAAAGTTACATGGTTGAAAATGATAATGATGCCAAAAAACATTTAAAAAAAAGATGAGAAGTCCTCAAAGGCTTATTTTGAAAGTATAATTATGTTTATAGATTATATGATATCTGTTGTTGTGTTCCCTAATTTGAGTGACCTGGACATAATCTGGACTGTACATAAATGCTTATTTTGAAAATGTAATTTTGTTTATAAATTATATGCAATCTGTTGTGTTCCTTAATTTTTTTCTGTGTACATGAATGAAGGTGTGTGTTGCTGAGTCCGACTTGGACATTATCTGGACTGGGCCTGGTTTAAAAAAAACATTTAAAAAAATCTAATTTCATTGACAACTTGGTCTGTTGAAGATAAGGCCCTTTTTTAAAAAATAAAATAAAATAAGATAAATAAATAAAAAACATTTTCTTGGATAAAAAAGAAAGTAAAACAATATAAAAATAATTACATAAAAAATAGTAATTAATGAAAATGTTAGTGGACCAGCAGCCTATACAATCATGTGTGCTTCAGGGACTGTGTCCCTTGCAGATGTGTTGTCTATGTTGTGGGAACCAGAATATTGGTAGCAGAAAGAAATAACCCCTTTTGTGTGAGTGGGTGTGGATGAGTGTGCATGGGGGAGGTTGTTTGGGTTGATGCACTGATTGAAAGTGTATCTTGTGTTTTTTCTATGTAGATTTAATTTAAAAAAAAAAAAAAAAAAAAAAAAATTATTTTTTATTTTTATTTTTTATTAGAACAGGCCCGCGGGCGACTTATCTGGTCCTTACGGGCAACCTGGTGCCCGCGGGCACCGCGTTGGTGACCCCTGCTTTGGAGCATTCACACAATAATAATAATACATAGATGAATTTTAGTGTAGAAAACCATATGTGTGAATACTACAACGATGATAGCAGCCACTCCCTAAACAACAAACACTCCAGGAACATAATAATATAATAGAGCTACATGGTGACAGTCTAAGGAAGGAAAGGGGCCAAAAAGAAATGACAAATCAAATGAATGAGTGAAAAGCTGCCAAAGGGTGGTGCTGATGCAGGAACTATCAAAGAAGGTGTTGCGCAATCATTTGGAGCGTATGTGTTTTAATTGACTGGGTTAATTCTCTTGTTTCTTTTATCTTTTGATAGAGCTGCCATGAAACATTCCTTGCTGGTTGCACAACGCTGGCCTACATCACACCATCTCATTAGACTACACACCTTGCTTTTCACGCAGCTGCTGCCTCGCCCTCCCTGTCAGACGCAACTGTCCATCATGTCGCTGGGATTTGGGGCTATTAGCGCTGTATCAATGACAAGACAGTGTTCCCCGTCGCTCGCCTTCTCAAAGCACTGCCATGCTTATTAAGGCGCCAAGCAAGCTTTTTGAAATGGGGATAAAAGTTTGTGTGTGTGTTTTAACTAAGGACCAAATGTCTTCCTTTGCCAAAACAAAGCCAATAAGGGCCTCTGACTTTTTTTTTTCTAAAGTGTAGAAAAGTTTTTAGTTATAACATATTTCCACATACAGTGGTTGACATTTACTCAACTGCAGAGAGTACCAGCCATCTATTGGGGATAAAGTTGTATTTTGAATAAGCTCCTTTCTATTTTATAAATGCATTTTTAAATTAAGTAAGGATGAACAATGTTTTTTTCATCCTATTCCAATTACTTCCTGCTTCACAAGATCGATACTAGGAACTTTTTTTCATGTAAAAAATGTGTTTCTTGTTTTTTAGTAGGAGATTTAACTCTGTGCTTCTCAATTTTTTTGTACTACGCCCCGCCCCACCCCACCACACTTTTTGCCGCGACTATAAATAGTATGATTTGTCTATGAAATTGTTATAACACTGTATCCTTATTACCATTAAAGAAAACAAAAAAAGAAAGAAACGTGGACCAACTAACAAAGAATAACATTAACATTGCTTTTAGTCTGTAATAGGAAAGATCAATAAACATTCTTTGACCGACTTGAACCATTTGATACTGAAAAATACAAATAAATAAAATCAATCAATAATAATAAAAAAAAATCCAAATTGATCAGCGACATTATATAAAACACGTTAACCTACAAAACAAAAGTGAATAAAACAATTTGTGTGTTTTAATCAAAATGAGGAAGTCAGGATTAATGGCTACAATGAGCAGTTCTCCGAGGTCACACAGTCAACAGACACAGTCACACATGAAAAAACCTGCTCACTCAACTTTGTGGATATTATAAAAAAACATCCATTCAACATAAAATAATTCAAATGACACCCATTTTAATCCATTACAAGGGATCATGGGGAAAATGCTAAACACTCTCCCCACTAGTGTTGTCCCGGTACTTTTCTAAATAAAAGGGGACCACAAAAAATGTCATTATTGTCTTTATTTGAACAAAAAATCTTAGGGTACACGAAACATATGTTTATTATTGCAATTTAGTCCTTAAATAAAATAGTGAACATACTAGACAACTTGTCTTTTAGTAGTAAGTAAACAAAGACTCCTAATTAGTCTGCTGACGTATGCAGTAACATATTGTGTCATTTATCTACCTATTATTTTGTCTACATTATGAGGGACAAACTGTAAAAAATTGTTATTAATCTACTTGTTAATTTACTGTTAATATCTGCTTATTTACTGTTTTAACATGTTCTATCTACACTTTTGTTAAAATGTAATAATCACTTATTCTTCTCTTGTTTGATACTTTATATTAGTTTTGGATGATACCACACATTTAGGTTTTAATCCGATAACAAGTAGTTACAGGATCATAAATTGGTCATATTCAAAGTCCTCATGTGTCCAGGGACGTATTTCCTGAGTTTATAAACATAATATAAAATTTTTTTTAAACGAAATAGGATTTAGTGATGCTAAAAAATATCGATGTAATCATAGTAGTATTGACTAGATAAGCTCCTGTACTTGGTATCATTACAGTGGATGTTAGGTGTATATCCACCAATGGCGTTTGTTTATAATGTGGCGTCCCAGAAGAGTTGGTGCTACAAGGAATTTGTTCTGTAGTGTTTATGTTGTGTTACGGTGCAAGTATTCTCCCAAAATGTGTTTGTCATTGTTGTTTAGTGTGGTTTCACTATATGGCACATTTTTATGACAGTGTTGTTTAGTGTGGTTTCACTATATGGTACATTTTCATGACAGTGTTGTTTAGTGTGGTTTCACTATATGGCACATTTTTATGACAGTGTTGTTTAGTGTGGTTTCACTATATGGTACATTTTCATGACAGTGTTGTTTAGTGTGGTTTCACTATATGGCACATATTTATGACAGTGTTGCCGTTGTTTATACGACCACCCTTAGTGTGACATGTATGGCTGTTGACTAAGTATGCTCTTCATTCTCTTGTGTGTCGGGTGTTCAAAGTAAAGATAATGGATAGTTAAAGATCGGACATAGTGAAGTCTTGTCTTGACTTTGAAGACTCTAAATCACTATTAACTTATCCATTATCAAGACTCCAGTGTGCCGCGGCATGTAGAGTTAAAGTTAAAGTACCAATGATTGTCACACACACACACGAGGTGTGGTGAAATTTGTCCTCTGCATTTGACCCATCCCCTTGTTCACCCCCTGGGAGGTGAGGGGAGCAATGGGCAGCAGCGGTGCCACACCCGGGAATCATTTTTGGTGATTTAACCCCCAATTCCAACCCTTGATGCTGAGTGCCAAGCAGGGTGGTAATGGCTCCCATTTTTATAGTCTTTGGTATGACTCGGCCGGGGTTTGAACTCACAACCTACCGATCTCAGGGCGGACACTCTAACCACTAGGCCACTGAGTAGGGAGATGAAGCACGTAGAGTTATCACTCGTCCTACAGGCATGATGCTTGAAATACATGTACTATATTTGTTGCCATGGAGACAAGGATTAATGATTTAAAAGTAGATACAAGACTGCCAATAGACATGAGCCGCTAGCTAGCTAGCCATATCTTAAAGCACCTCTTACTGAGGGCATTGCAGTGTTATAACTTCACCTTTATCTTGAGTTATTAAGCCAAACTTTGTCCGTTCTCCCTTTTCTGTCTACACCCTGTGTCTGCTTGTAAGTACTCTGTGTGTGTGCGCTGCCGAACATGCTTCTCTGCATGACACGACGGCGGGTGGGGGACCGGTACTTTTTAGAGGTGGTGTAGTACCAAATATGATTAATAAAGCCCTTTGAGACACTTGTGATTTAGGGCTATATAAATAAACATTGATTGATTGATTGAATAAGTAGCGCGGTACTATACTAATACCGGTATACCGTACAACACTACTCCACACTTATCTGTGTTTGGCGCATTTTAACTGCTTGATATTTGTGATTGATTACAAAACTTTAAGGAGGTTGTCACGGAAGTAAACAAAGTGTATATATAAAAAAGTGTACATGTGTGAATGTGAATGTTGTGTTGGCCCTGTGATGAGGTGGTGACTTGTCCAGGGCGTACCCCGCCTTCCGCCCGAATTCAACTGGGATTGGCATTATTTTCACGTGTGGCAGATGAATATAGCAAATAAGTGCATGAAAAATTAATACATGAAAAAAGTCACCATATCGTTGAAAGAATGGGAGCCCCTGGCCTTTTCCTTTTGCAAAAAAACTCTCCAGACTTTTTCTTACTCATTTTTGCTGGTAGTAGGCTTTTTTTGGCCTAAGTATGTGATGGGTTATAGTGATACATCACATTGAAGGACAATATATAATACAGCTAGAAATACTTCACATTAGTTCCAATAGATTCCTATTTCCATTCTAAAAGTTATGTATTCATATGTTGTGCAATATTCTATACGTAGACACACTAATGTAAGCTTGTTTTGGTCCAATTCTCCATGCGTAAATACATGTGTTATTGCTACTACCGTATTTTTCGGAGTATAAGTCGCACCGGAGTATAAGTCGCACCTGCCGAAAATGCATAATAAAGAAGGAAAAAAACATATATAAGTCGCACTGGAGTATAAGTCGCATTTTTTGGGGAAATTTATTTGATAAAACCCAACACCAAGAATAGACATTTGAAAGGCAATTTAAAATACATAAAGAATAGTGAACAACAGGCTGAATAAGTGTACGTTATGTGACGCATAAATAACCAACTGAGAACTTGCCTGGTATGTTAACGTAACATATTATGGTAAGAGTCATTCAAATAACTATAACATATAGAACATGCTATACGTTTACCAAACAATCTGTCACTCCTAATCGCTAAATCCCATGAAATCTCATACGTCTAGTCTCTTATGTGAATGAACTAAATAATATAATTTGATATTTTACGGTAATGGGTTAATAATTTCACACATAAGTCGCTCCTGAGTGTAAGTCGCACCCCCGGCCATACTATGAAAAAAACTGTGACTTATAGTCCGAAAAATACGGTACTTGTGTAATAGGACTATGCAGAACTTCAACTTACTAGGCCAAAGGAGATGTGTATTTTCTTCCTTATTATATGGAACAATTGAGCACTTCTCACTTGAACTACTATGCTCACTTTGTTCCTGATCTGCCTTAATCTTAGGTCACCAACCTGCCATGGACTGCAGATGGAACCTAGCTTTTGGCTACCATTTGGCACCTTTACATTTGATATGTTTTTTCATGCGTGTTGTCACGTGTAACAAAGATGTAATAAATATAGCAAATGGCGACTTCCTATCAGGAGTTTTATAATACTGTGGAGGTTGCCCTCCCGTGGGTTCCTCAGACCACCAAAAAGTGCCACGAGAGCCCGGATCAGGGGTATAACAGTTTTATTTTCATAATGTCTTCCAGCAACTGTCTTTTCCCTGTCCGTCTCTCTTGCTCTCGCTCCAGCTCCCACACCCTCTCTCCTCCCGGCTGCTGTTTATACAGAGCGACAGGTGATTAGACAACAAGGCCCACCTGGGCCATCTACGCACTTGTCGGTAACTTCGAGGCCGGTCCTGGCACACCCCGTTCCGCTGCAGGCCTGCAGGCCACGCCCCCCTCCACAAATACATCTATGAACAAGCTTATTGGTGTGTCTGGTGGGACTGGCCAAAGTTAAGTAGGAGAAAACGCCGTCGGTTATGAATGATTTACTGTGTCTGTGCGGCCCGTTAGCAAATGCGTCACGGACAAGATTTAGAAGCTCTGCTAAACAGATCCAGCTTTTGTGAAACACTAAGCATCATGTAGCAGCATTGCTAAGTGCTAAACAAGAAATACGAACCACAAACATAACAAAACGATCGCTTACTGTACAATGTCTGCTCTCACTGTGATGACGACAAATAGGATTTCCTCATCTACCCGTTTAGATAAATAATTAATTTTATTTCACACGAAGGGTTAAAAAAAGTTGCTGCTGACACCGTCTTCTGTTGTAGTTTGTTTGCATCGCTGGGTATAAATTGAATGTCACAGATTAACAACTTCTCAAGGTTGAATCCTCCTATTATCCAGATGAGATGCATTATTTGTGACCTGTGCTGGCAAAATGAGTCACAATGAGGAAATTTTAAAAACTGAGTTATTGTTATTTACACATTCTCCATCTAAAGACCTTCAAAATGATATATGGTTTGTTGGAATCGGACAGAGAATGACCGAGTTACATCCGATTGAAGTCGACCAAGTTTGAGGGTCCGTTTTGAGTAAAACCAGCTTAAAGTTTACTGTTCCAGAACAGAATGTTCCAAAACAAAACTCCATAGCAACCATACCTTAAAAGTCCTTGTAGCAATACCAAAATTGGTACAATTAAAGTCAAATCCCATGTCTAAAGGAAAAATATATATTCAACTCTATTGAAAACGGTTATGTACAAAAATTTCAACACTGTTATGTCACAGTTTTTTTGTTCACTGGTCAGTTTGTCCGCTGGTCAGCTGTCCGTAATATTCCTGACCAGCAGCACTAAGATTCGCCGACTGCAGTGAATTTAGCGCACTTGCAACCGCCTGTGTACCCTCTCCACCTTCTAAATCCATTACGGAATGTAAAATAGTCTAACTTATCCACAAAAATAATAATTAAATGTTCGAAAATCACCTTTTTTCACATAATATTCCGCTCGAATTACTGTGTTGTTTTTCACCAGGGCGCAGCCATGATACCACAATGCACCGCGCGGGGTGATTCAACCAATGAGGGTACGCCTCACAGCGACCCTTAGCAACAAGCCGGATTTGTTTACATCTGGACAGGTTTAAAAACTCTAATTATATTGGTTCAGAATGGCGTCATCGGGAATTCCATGCTCATTTTTAGAAAGTACGTAAACTTGGCGTCACAATGATACCAAATATGGCTAGGGGGATTCCCCCTTATTGCCGCGAGTGAGCGTTGAAAACACTGGATTTTCTCAAGGAATTTTAACACAAAGGACTAATTTCTGAAGACATACCTCGTACAAAACCTTCAAATAAAGGTGATTTAAGATGTTTTCTTGCTATTTCGATGATTGGGATCGCTAGATTGTGGCTTTATGGACTCATTTTTGTGAAAATCTCAATTTCAACCAAGCCTGTAGCTCAAAATTAGCCTGTGCGCATTCCGACTCATTTTGCCAGCACGGGTCACATTTATAATCTAAAATAACTTTGACAATGCAGCAGTGGCACAAACTGCAACAAACACATCACCAACAATGCTGCATAAGCTTTTTCTTCTTCTTTACAGTTTTACGGCAGTTTGCATCCATATATGTTACATTACTGCCATCCTCAGTTTCATTTTACAATTATATTAAAGTCTCTCCTTGAGTCCAGTGCAGCAAAAACTATGGTTAGCTCTCGGTTATCAATGCTAATAATACTTTGTCTGCGTTAGTAATGTTGTTTTTATAAGCACTAATACTTGGTTAATATTCAGGTCACAAGATGTAAATAAAGTATTGTTTGCGGGTTTTGGATGGTTATTTAGAGAGTTTTGTGGGCAAAATAGAGAGCCCCATAGACTCCATTGTTAGCTGAAGTTAGGGCTGGGCGATATATGGAATATACTCAATATATATCGTGGGTTTGTCTTTGTGCGATGTATAAAATGACTATTTCGTGAGTATTGGAGTATACGTTCTCAGGCAGTTGCTTTTAGCTGCGGGCATTACACTACAGGCTTTTCTCACTCTTTCTTGTCTCTTCTTCTCACAGAGAGTTAAAACAAGTGCACCTTCTTACATACGTCACATACTGTTGCGCGTGCAACGTCAGACGCCCTCGTGGAGCAGAGAGGTAGCGGAATGGGTACGTTAGCTGTGGCATGTGGTGCTAGCGGAGCGGTGCGAGTGGTAATACGAGAGAGAGAAGGTGCAAATCTGGTAACACCATCCTCCCTGGATTGCTACGAGACAAGCTCTACCAGCTCAGCGTGCCCGACTCCCTCTGCAGTTGGATTAATGACTTCCTGACAGACCGAAGACAGCACGTAAGGCTGGGGAAGATTGTCTCGGACAGTCGAACCACAAACACTGGTACTCTTCAGGGCTGTGTACTCTCCCCCTGGCTCTTCTCCCTGTATACAAACTGCTGCACCTCCAGTCACCAATCCGTAAAACTGCTCAAGTTTGCGGATGACACCACCCTCATCGGGCTCATCTCGAATGGCGATGAGTCCGCCTACAGGAGAGAGGTGGACCGGCTGACGTCCTGGTGCAGCCTCAACAACCTGGAGCTGAACGCCCAGAAAACAGTGGAGATGATCATGGACTTCAGGAAAGTCACAGCCCCACCATCCCCCCTCACCCTGATTGACTCTCCCACCCCCGTCCCCATTGTGGACTCCTTCCGTTTCTTGGGCACCACCATCACCCAGGACCTCAAGTGGGAGCTGACCATCAGCTCCCTCATCAAGAAGGCCCAGCAGAGGATGTACTTCCTGCGGCAGCTGAGGAAACTTAAGGTGCCGACCGAGATGCTGGTGCAGTTTTACTCAGCCATCATAGAGTCCATCCTGACCTCCTCCATCACAGTGTGGTTCCCCGGCGCCACAGTCCAGGATAAGAATAGACTGCAACGCATCGTACGTGCTGCGGAGAAGGTGATTGGCTGCAAGCTCCTATCCCTCCAGGACTTGTTCTCCTCCAGGACCAGGAGGCGTGTGGGTCGGATCACAGCTGACTCTTCTCACCCTGGACACACACTATTCTCCCCTCTCCCCTCAGGCAGGAGACTACGCTCCATCCAGACCCACATCTCCCGCCACCTGAGCAGTTGTTTCCCCTCGGCCATCAGGCAAATGAACAAGAACTCCTAACAGCAGCTCCTTGAATTCCTTGAATCCCTTCTAAGTCTATCTGATAGCTCAGTCACAGTTCTTTTCATACCAAATATGTGTTATATGTGTTTTATGTCGCACGTTTGCACCAAGAAAAATTCCTAGTTTGTGAACCCGTTCTCAAACAATGGCAATAAAACTATTCTGATTCTAATTCTGATTCTGATATGGAGGAAGAATAATTCATTCCCAAGAAAAACAGCACGGGGTCCATCGTCTGGCGGTGGTTTGGCTTCAAGCGGGAAGATGTTGAAAAGACAACCGTAATATGTCAAGTATGCGGCAAAAGCGTTGCTACAAAAAGTAGCAGCACTACTAATTTGTAGCATCATTTGAAAAGTCACCCGCTAGAGAGTGAAGAGTGCTTGAAATTCCGCGTGTCAACATCTCCGGCCGGTGCCACACCCACAAAATGCCGAAGCAACCAGCACTGACCCAATTGAGCCTGACGCCACCATTTTCACATCAACAGTATGACAAAAATAGTCAAAAACAGAAGGAGATAACTTCCGCAGTACCCTACCACATAGCGAAGGACATACACTATTTGATTTCCTATTATGCAGCTCATTTTTATTTTACAGTTTTTGAAATATCTTGTGTGACATCATGCACAAAAGTGCACTTTATTTGTTTAAAAAATATTGTAGTGGCGTTCTGTACAAAAAGTGCACTTGAATTTAGTGTTGTTTTGATATGTTATCATAGTGACATCATGCACAAAAGTGCACTAATAGCTTGTTTTAATCAATCTTGCACTTTCTGTTTTGGAAATGACATGAATGTTTGTGCCACTGCTTAATAACTGTTTAATAAATACAGTTTTGGTAAATTTACTTAGTTGTGATTTCTCTCTCTGCATGAAAGTTTAAAATGAGCATATATTAATGCAGTATGAAGAAGAATGTTTTAATGTAGACACATAGAATCATCATACTGCTGTGATTATATGCATCAAGTGTTCATTCAAGGCTAAGGCAAAATATCCAGATATACCGTATTTTTCGGATTATAAATCGCTCCAAGTATACGTCGCACCGGCCGAAAATGCATAATGAAGAAGGAAAAAAACATATACACGTCGCACTCGAGTATAAGTCGCATTTTTGGGGGAAATTTATTTTATAAAATCCAACACCAAGAATAGACGCTAGAAAGGCAATTTAAAATAAATAAAGAATAGTGAACAACAGGCTGAATAAGTGTACGTTTTATGACTCATAAATAACCAACTGAGAATGTGCCTGGTATGTTAACGTAACATATTATGGTAAGAGTCATTCAAATAACTATAACATATAGAACATGCTATACGTTTACCAAACAATCTGTCACTCCTGATCGCTAAATCCGATGAAATCTTCTTCCTCGTTGTCGCTCCTGGTATGCGCCGCTAGCGTCCTTTCTTTCTGCTGCTCGATCGCCGTTTTCTGCTGCATATTTCACTACGTCCAGCTTGTAATCTGCAGTATATGATTTCCTTTTCGGTGCCATTTTTGTTCAGGCCTTCTCAGTTTTTTTTTAAATGATCCATTTTAATAGCTATGGCAGTAGCATATAGCATCTAGCAGTTAGCATCCCATTACCCACAATGCACTTCTGCCATGACCCTCCCCCACCAAATTCTTATTGGTTGACGTGTGTGTGACGATTGCTGACATTTGCTACGTCTCTTCCGTGAATTAGATAAATAATATTATTTGATATTTTACGGTAATGTGTTAATAATTTCACACATAAATCGCTCCAGAGTATATGTTGCACCCACGGCCAAACTATGAAAAAAACTGCGACTTATAATCCGAAAAATACGGTATATCGTGTATCGTGACAAGGCCTAAAAATATCCGAATATTAATAAAAGCCCAGCCCTAGCTGAAGTTGTATTTATTTATTTACGACTTAGAATGCATAAAAAAAACATGTGTACATGTCTTAGTGATAGACAGCACATCTATTTCTACAAGTCATTCTAATGTTTGCGTATTTCCAGTATGACTGATCTGATTACATGGTCAGAGTACAGAACCGTTCCTCCAGTGACATCAATCTACGGAAATAGTCCAAGGTATTCGGAGCGGAATACTCAAAATGGCTGACGGAATTTGTGGCATTTTGTGATGTTTAGACGGTATTTTCACATACTTTGCGGATTGTAAATACAATTAGATATGGTTTAATAGATACAATGAATCACATTTAGCATATAAAGTCAACCCTGGCCGAGTCATACCAAAGACTATAAAAATGGGAGCCATTACCTCCCTGCTTGGCACTCAGCATCAAGGGTTGAAATTGGGGGTTAAATCACGAAAATGATTCCCGGGCGCGGCCACCGCTGCTGCCCACTGCTCCCCTCACCTCCTAGGGGGTGATCAAGGGTGATGGGTCAAATGCAAATAATAATTTCGCCACACCTAGTGTGTGTGTGACAATCATTGGTACTTTAACTTTAACTTGTTTTTCCACTCTACTGGTACTTGAACATTGTTAACTTATGTTTACAACTGTAGGAATGTTAACGTAAAACCTTGCTTGTATTGTTAATAAAGGTTTCTGATGTGACTATTTGACCGTGGAACAGACAAATTGCATTTACATTATTTGCAATGAAAAAAAAAGGTTTTGAAAATGCAAAATGCATAAAAACAACTGAGAGGTTGTGTTGTCTTTGACTAAGATCCTGAGATGTTGTTATGACGTTGACTACATCATGAGTGACGTCATGAGAACTCATTGCTAGTCCTTAACTTTCCCGTCTATGCACTCTCAACATTTTACTGCAATGGAGCGCACGTCAGCGCCATGGCAAAGCACGTAGGCATAAACAAAGACATACCAGTCTTCTGGGTGATTATGCACAGGCTGCAAGAGCCAATGGCTTTCCACTAAACTGCTCATCCCAGGAGGAGAGCGCATCATTCGAGCGAGCACAGAGCTCTAGTTGAAGACGTTGGGAAGCGGAATTGACCCCAAAGTCAGAGCTCTCACGTCATAGGAGCAAAGTGTGCAGGCCACACTGGAATGCACCCCTCAGCAGAGTCCATGAAGGCCTCTTTTCACTGTGGGTGCACCCCACTCTTGACCTGCTGCTTGGCGCTGCGTGCTGGGAGAAGTGGCCCTTGCCAGCTATTGAACTGAATGACGCCATATTGCTTGCTCGATAACCATCTTCCTTCAGATTTGTACCAAGAAGGAGCAGTAAAAAGTGAAGGCGTGTACATGCACAATGGTTCTCACAGTGAATCCTTATGAATAGTGAGAAAGAAGTGATCAACTTTAATGGCTAAGATCCATTGTATGGATGTAACGCTAAACGGTAGAATGATAAACCGCGATAAAATTCCAGACGGTTAGTTATACTGTTAAAATGTTTAATTACCAAAAAAAAACGTAATTTATTAATGCATTTTAGGCAACACTGCTTACTTCTTGAAAACTGAAGCGAAGCAGCGCCTGCGCACTTGCGCCGTTACGCTCGAGAAAACATGGCGGCGGCGACGACACTGACTTTTTCTTGAAAATGTTCCCTCCAAGTTAACAGAGCCGAACGCTTTGTCTCACTTCATTTCAATCTCTTTTACTTCCGTGGAGTCTCGCTGTGCGATTAAGAGCGCAATGCTGTTGGAGGAGAACAATATTTGATGTTGTGAGAGGTATCACTCCTGTTTTTTTTTTGCCCAAACTGTTGCACTGAAGTACATGGTTGTTGGGAGAAGAACAAAGCGGGTTTATTTGACTTCATCTTCATTAGCCAAACTGCTTTGTGTTTTATATTGTCAAAAAGTAAAAACATGTTTTTTAAAAAGTGTTTTTTTTTCATTCCACAAAGTAATTACTTTAATAACCATTCATGTGACACAGCATTTTGTTCATGTTTTATAGTTTAATTCCTATATGACATATTTCTGCTCAAACTCTCAATGGATCTGTCCTGATACAGCATGTACATGTACACACATTAGTACATGTAAATAAATGTACATAACTTCACCAAATCACCAAAAATTATTCCCGGG
Organism: Entelurus aequoreus; assembly: GCF_033978785.1. NCBI lineage: Eukaryota > Metazoa > Chordata > Actinopteri > Syngnathiformes > Syngnathidae > Entelurus > Entelurus aequoreus. The sequence goes on along the minus strand of NC_084736.1, from coordinate 37,280,797 downwards.
CGCGGCACCGCTGCTGCCCACTGCTCCCCTCCCCTCCCAGGGGGTGAACAAGGGGATTGGTCAAATGCAGAGGACAAATTTCACCACACACCTTCACACAATAAATACATGAATTTCGGTGTAGAAAACCGTATGTGTGAATGTTTTGGAGCATTCACAAAATAAATCTGTCTGTCTCTCTGTACTAGCTTCGTCGAAGCATGTTGCTTTTGTAGCTGTTTCAGCAGATTTGAATTGCTGTTTTGAGCAGTAGATTGGATCTTTGATCCAAGACACAACTTACATTTAACTAAAATGTTATTTTCTTTGTGCTCGACAAAAGACAAGTAGTGAGAATATCTCCATGTTAAGAAACTCGGCTTCGCCATGATGTCTTCTTAGTAAACACAGACACGCCAATGATGTCAATTCTGCCATAAGTTGCCTTTTTTTAATGCAGCTAGTCCAGAGGTGTCAAAGTGGTTTTCACTGAGGGCCACATCGCAGTTATGTTTGGCCCTAGAGCAGTGGTTCTCAACCTTTTTTCAGTGATGTACCCCCTGTGAATTTTTTAAAAATTCAAGTACCCCCTAATCAGAGCAAAGCATTTTTGGTTGAAAAAAAGAGATAAAAAAGTAAAATACAGCACTATGTCATCAGTTTCTGATTTATTAATTGTATAGCAGTGCAAAATATTGCTCATTTGTAGTGGTCTTTCTTGAACTATTTGTTTTTATTTATATTTATAAAGGATTTTTGAATTGTTGCTATTTTTAGAATATAAAAAATAAATCTCACGTACCCCTTGGCATACCTTTAAGTACCCCCAGGGGTACGCGTACCCCCATTTGAGAACCACTGCCCTAGAAGACCGCTTCTAACAGTGAGTACTATTATTACACTATTTGTAAGCATTTTATTAGTTGTTTTTTAACTAAATTGTAAAAAATATATATATATATATGTTAAATTGCAATAATTTCATTTCCAAATGTATGTTACTATAAATGGAAAAACAATACTGCTGTTTTTATTGTAAAAAATAAAATTAAATTAAATTTAAAAAAAGGCAGATCATTACCAGAATTTTACTGTAAAATTTACATTTGGTATTTTACTGCAAATAAAAAAACTGCAATTTTACAGTAAAATTTTGGCACCTGAGCTGCCAGTTTGTTATGGGTTTTTTTTATACCGTAAATCAGGGGTCACCAACGCGGTGCCTGCGGGCACCAGGTCGCCCGTAAGGACCAGATGAGTCGCCCACGGGCCTGTTCTAAAAAAAAAAATTACAAAAAATATAAAAAATTAAAAAAAAATAATTTTTTTTTTTTTTTTTTTTTTTTAATTAAATCTACATAGAAAAAACACAAGATACACTTTCAATCAGTGCATCAACCCCAACAACCTCCCCCATGCACACTCATCCACACCCACTCACACAAAAGGGGTTATTTCTTTCTGCTACCAATATTCTGGTTCCCACAACATAGACAACACATCTGCAAGGGACACAGTCCCTGAAGCACACATGATTGTATAGGCTGCTGGTCCACTAACATTTTCATTAATTACTATTTTTTATGTAATTATTTTTATATTGTTTTACTTTCTTTTTTATCCAAGAAAATGTTTTTTATTTATTTATCTTATTTTATTTTATTTTTTTAAAAAGGGCCTTATCTTCAACAGACCAGGTTGTCAATGAAATTAGATTTGTTTAAAGGGTTTTTTAAACCAGGCCCAGTCCAGATAATGTCCAAGTCGGACTCAGCAACACACACCTTCATTCATGTACACAGAAAAAAATTAGGGAACACAACAGATTGCATATAATTTATAAACAAAATTACATTTTCAAAATAAGTATTTATGTACAGTCCAGATTATGTCCAGGTCACTCAAATGAGGGAACACAACAACAGATATCATATAATCTATAAACATAATTATACTTTCAAAATAAGCCTTTGAGGACTTCTCATCTTTTTTTTAATGTTTTTTGGCATCATTATCGTTTTCAACCATGTAACTTTCTAAAGTTAGAAAATACTGAATAAATGTTTTAAAGAAAGTAATACTAAGTGAATATCTGTTTTTGGCCTTAAAAATAAACATTTTACCGAGTACTAAAATTAAATTGACTAAATCATGATTGTCAATGAACTCTCCTAAAATAACAGAAACCACATTAAGCTTCATAAACAAACCAATCCTTAAACACATTTTTTCAACTTCCACCCAAAACAAAGACACAATATGACAATACCAAAACAAATGCAGGGTGGATTCAGGCTCCTGACAACAAAATCGGCAATCATCTGACTCTGTCATATTCCATAATTTTAACATTTTCCCTGTGGGTAAGAAGTTATAAATAATTTTAATTTGAATATAACGATTTTGCACATCGATAGTGGTTTTATAGATTAGTTTGAATATGGCATCCCATGGCAACGGGCAGTCAAAAAAGTCCTCCCATTTTCCATTTGTGTTGTATGAGGCAGCCTTCAAAGATTTCTTTATTAAATACAAATTATATATTTTTCTATTTATTTTAGTTCCTTTTTGCCAACTAGAATTTCTTATTAGAGGTTTACAAACTAATAATTTAGTAGTTCCATAATTAATTATTTGTTTCCATCTTTTCCCAATTACTCCAGTTAGTTGATAAAATGAAAAGCTTGAGCAAGCATCACCATACATAGCTCTAAATTCATCATACTTCATATTTTACCATTCTCATTGATAATATCATTGACAAAAATGATTCCTCTTTCAAACATATTTTTCCAAAAGAAAGGCTTTCCATCTATTACAATATTAGAGTTCATCCATATTAACTGCTGCATAATATCGTCTCTTTTTTCTGGCACATAAAATTGAAAACACCACTATGAGTGGATTGTTTCCTTTATGTTTCCCAGCAGACTCTCTGGGAGGGGATCACTTGTAAAAAAGGATACAATTTATTTTGATACAGTACATGTTTTTTGTCCAACAGGACATTTGTGTACCACTCAATGTTTAAATACATCTTTGGAACAATTGATGCTTTTAAAGACAGACACATAGCTTCAAGGTTGAGAAGTTTCAGGCCCCCATATTCATACTCTTTGTACAAAACCTTTCTTTTAATCTTTTCTGGTTTGCCGTTCCAGACAAAATCGAAGACCCTCCGCTCATAAATCTTAAAAAAGTTTTGTGATGGAGCTGGTAATGACAAAAACAAATAAATAAATTGAGGAATAATTAACGAGTTGGCAATAGACATTTTACCATACAAGGTTAGGGATTTCCCTTTCCATAATTGCATAATTTTGTCCAGCTTGCTTAGTCGATTATCATAATTTACTGAGCCTAGATCTTCCAGATTTTCTGGGACAACAACACCAAGTATGTTAACTGGTCCATCTGTCCACAAAACAGGCACTTTGCATTCCATTCGAAAGGACGTTCCCTTTAGATTTCCGATCCTTAACATTTTACATTTATCATAATTAAGCTTAAGGCCAGATTGCTGTGAAAATATGTCCAAAAGATTAAGAAGGTTCCGCAAACAATGAGGAAAAATCTTATCTTTGTGAATCAGCCTTTTCTGACATGAACTTCATCAAGAACAAACACAGAACACGCCTCACTGATGCACATCTGCAAGACTCACTCAGAGTTGCAGTGTCAAGTTACACACCAGAGTACAACACACTAGTTAACAGCATGCAATGCCAGGCTTCCCACTAACTGACAAAGAAACAGATAACAGATTTGGTGTCCAGTTCAAAGTGTGACATGATTTAAAAATTTGAGAGTTTACTTTTGTATTTTACATGAGTTATTATTTGTATAAACATGGTGCAAAGTAATTCATGATTTGTTAAAAAATGTTAGTGGCTATCTAGTTAAAATGGGATATTGCGATTTCACAAGACTGTCTTAGAAGTGATCATTTGAAAATGTTCAATATGAAAAATGTGCACTTAGAGAAAATATAAAAATAAAGTGTTGCATATTGATATTTATCTGTTTCTATATATATTTATTGTGAGAAATCATTAAGATGATCAGTGTTTCCACAAAGATAAATATCATTAATTATTAATAATAACAGAGTTAAAGGTAAATTGAGCAAATTGGCTACTTCTGGCAATTTATTTAAGTGTGTATCTAACTGGTAGCCCTTCGCATTAATCAGTACCCAAAAAGTAGCCCTTGGTTTCAAAAAGGTTGGTGACCCCTGCCGTAAATCAACAAGTGTAGATTTTTTGGTGTACTACTGTAAATGCCAAAACGGCACCACAGTTTATTACAGTAAAAAAAAGTACTGTTTTTTTCATTTAGTGAAAAATGCTGTAAAAACCACAGGAAATTTCACAATTTTACCATGAAATCTATTGCTACTTTTACATTGCACAATTTGATGGATAACTTGCTTTTAAATAGTTATTATTGATATTTATTTATATTTAAAAAATGGTTTGAATGTTCGATCCTATATTTTTGCATAATTGCACAATATTTAAGTTAACATAATTTACGATTACATGGAGTACTTTTTTTCTCCCAAAATAGAAAGACAGAATACATTTAGTAAGAAAAGTTACAGTACTTTATTGATACATATTATTTCCAGGGCCAAATAAAATGATGTGGCAGGCCAGATCTGGCCCCTGGGCCTTGAGTTTGACACCTGTGAGCTAGTCTGATATATCGGCAAGTGTGCAGGTGTACCTAATGATATGACCGGCAGATTTATGGCCTTGTTCGATTTTTAAGCACATATGTGGCCTGTATCGTTTTTTCCATGTCAATGTGAACAGTGCAATTTAGATTTGTTTTTATTTCGACCCAGGCCTCGCTTGTATGTGGAAATAAATCAGATGTGTATCCGACTGCAGTCTGAACGCTAGGATTGTGTTCATCTGACCAATGGGTCATCAAATTGCGATAAGGGTCATCAAGCAAATGTCCCACAAATTGCGAAAACCAAAACGCTTGCACTCTTCCTTCTTAACCTTCTACTGGCAATAATTCCGTCCAGAATATCTATCAATCAATCAATGTTTATTTATATAGTGTTGATTTTGATTGCAGAAAATACCTGAAATTGCCACACATGTTCCAGGACTGAGACCTACTAGAATTGGAGCCATGTTTACTTTCGTAAACACTGCAGCATGTGACGTCATGTCAACATGCGGGTCAGATTGCTGGACAAGATGGACGAGCTAGCGTTACTGATGAGAAGAAACAAGGACTTTTCCTCATCTTGTGTTTTGTGCTTCACGGAGACGTGGCTGAGCGCAAGTGTCCCGGACAGCGCGGTTCATCTTCTCCGCGCGGACCGAGACGCGGGGCTCTCCGGCAAAAAAAGAGGCGGAGGTGTCTGCTTCTTCATCGACAACTGATGTACAGACATGACGGTGATATCCAAACACTTCTCTCCTTCTCTTGAATATATTTTCATTCACTGTAAGCCCTTTTACTCACCGCGTGAGATTGTTTACTGGTGGCTGTCTACATACCACCCGGCACGGACGTGCGTGACGCTCAGCGCACGCTTGCAGGCCAGATCTTACATGTGGAACGGTCTTTTCCGGACTCTCTTGTTATCGTGCTTAGTGACTTTAACAAGGGAAATTTGAGCCAGGAATTACCTACGTATAGGCAGTTTATTAAATGCCCGACCAGAGAGGAGAACACTTTGGATCACTGTTACACTACAATAAGCAAGGCATATCACGCAGTCCCGAGCGCTGCTCTCGGACTATCAGATCACGTGATGGTGCACTTAATCCCTTCATACAGACAAAGACTGAAACTGGCTAAACCTGTTATGAGGACCATTAAGTGTTTCACCGCCGAGGCTGTGGAGGAGCTGCGTGCATGTTTGGAGACGACAGACTGGGAGGCAATTGGAGCGGCCACGGACAATATGGACGAGTATACGGACACTGTGACCTCATACATTCAGTTCAATGAGGCGCGCATCATTCCAACGCGCACCAGAGCTTGTTATAACAACGACAAGCCCTGGTTCACACCCAAGCTCCGACAGTTGCGCAAGAAGAAGGAGGCTGCGTGGAGAAGCGGGGACCGGAGTACCCACAGAGAAGCAAAGTACCACTTCAACAGGGAAGTGGAGAAAGCTAAATCTGTGTACTCTAACCGTCTACAGGCACAGTTCCGCTCCAATGATTCTGCGGCCGTTTGGAGAGGGCTAAGGGCCCTTACGAACTATAAGCCCAAAGCCCCCCAGGCCCTGAGCGATGACCGGACTCTCGCTCAGGGCCTCAACACACATTACTGTCGTCATGAACGGCCTTCAGCTCATCAAAGCTCTGCTCCGCCCACCACCACCCTCCCCACCAACGCCAGCACTTCATTAAAGGATTTAAAGGACTCAAAGGACATCACAGGACTTCAAGAATATCACAGGACTTTAAAGGCCCTCTCTATCCGAGAGGAGGATGTACGCCGGCAGTTCTTGAAGCTGAATACGCGGAAGGCCCCAGGGCCGGTTGGTGTATCCCCCTCCACTCTCAGACACTGCGCGGATCAGCTGGCTCCTGTCTTCACTGACATTTTTAACACCTCTCTGGAGCTATGCCGCGTGCCGTCCTGCTTTAAGACCTCCACCATTGTCCCTGTCCCTAAGAAAGCACGGATCACAGGACTTAATGACTACAGGCCGGTTGCGCTGACGTCTGTGGTCATGAAGTCCTTTGAGCGCTTGGTCCTGCCCCACCTCAAGGACATCACCGCCCCCCTCCTGGACCCACTGCAGTTCGCCTACAGAGCCAACAGGTCTGTGGATGATGCAGTGAACCTGGCCCTCCACTTCATCCTGGGGCATCTGGACTCCCAAGGAACCTACGCTAGGATCCTCTTTGTGGACTTCAGCTCTGCCTTCAACACCATCCTCCCTGGACTGCTACAAGACAAGCTCTACCAGCTTAGCGTGCCCGACTCCCTCTGCAGTTGGATCAATGACTTCCTGACAGACCGAAGACAGCACGTAAGGCTGGGAAAGATTGTCTCGGACAGACGAACCACGAACACTCGTACTCCTCAGGGCTGTATACTTTCCCCCTGGCTCTTCTTCCTGTATACAAACTGCTGCACCTCCAGTCACCAGTCCGTAAAGCTGCTCAAGTTTGCGGATGACACTACCCTCATGGGGCTCATCTCGGATGCCGATGGGACCGCCTACAGGAGAGAGGTGGACCGGCTGGCGTCCTGGTGCAGCCTCAACAACCTGGAGCTGAACGCCCAGAAAACAGTGGAGATGATCATGGACTTCAGGAAAGTCACAGCCCCACCATCCCCCCTCACCCTGATTGACTGTCCCACCCCCGTCTCCATTGTGGACTCCTTCCGTTTCTTGGGCACCACCATCACACAGGACCTCAAGTGGGAGCCGATCATCAGGTCCCTCATAAAGAAGGCCCAGCAGAGGATGTACTTCCTGCGGCAGCTGAGGAAACTTAAGGTGCCGACCGAGATGCTGGTGCAGTTTTACTCAGCCATCATCGAGTCCATCCTAACCTCCTCCATCACCGTGTGGTTCCCCGGCGCCACAGTCCAGGATAAGCATCGACTGCAGCGCATCGTACGTACTGCTGAGAAGGTGATTGGCTGCAAGCTCCCATCCCTCCAGGACCTGTTCTCCTCCAGGACCAGGAGGCGTGTGGGTCGGATCACAGCTGACTCTTCTCACCCTGGACACAAACTATTCTCCCCTCCCCCCTCAGGCAGGAGACTACGGTCCATCCAGACCCACACCTTCCGCCACCTGAACAGTTTTTCCCCTCGGCCATCAGGCACATGAACAATAACTCCTAACAGTAGCTCCTTTGAATTCCTTTCTATGTCTATAACAAGATCTGATAGCTCAGTTACAGCTCTTGTTATTACCAAATCTGTGTTATATGTGTTTTATGTTGCACGATTGCACCAAGAAAAATTCCTAGTTTGTGAACCCGTTCTCAAACAATGGCAATAAAAACTATTCTGATTCTGATAAGAGTAATACAAAGTTAACATAAAAACTATAATAGTTAGGAAAAAAATTGTAGCACAAACAAATGTGTCAAGTTTGGGGAGATTTTGACAAAGGGGGGGCTGGATGACATCACGAGTCAGAGAATATATTTTACAATAACTTAAGGACGTAACGCACAAACAAACAGCAATATTTTTAAACAATTTGCAAAGATAACACCCCCCTCCACCCAAGTTCCTACAGGTTTATAATACGGATGTGTGAGGGGATGGGGTGGCTCAATAAAACAGGAGTCACTACTTTGACAAACTGTCAACATCACTGTTTGTTTGTGACTTTCTGCTTTGTACACGACTGTTTCAGTCACAATGACTTGAAGGGAAAAAAACGTTTAAATAAATCATCTGTCAAAGCTTGAGCAGTTATACCTAATATTAATTTTGAAAAAAAGAAACAGGAAGTGATTGAACATATTCCCTACCTGTACCACGTCTAATACTTCTAAGTAATCCTCAGTCATTTCCCATCATCATCCGACATTAACACTGGCTGGCTTGTATTAGCAGAAAAGGTACACGTTATTTTTTGTAATTTTTTGTCCTGTCCACCTTCTCAGGCAAATTATATAGTTGATGTAGATGCCCATATCTGCTGTACACTTTTACTTTACAAAAGAGAAGTGTGGGATACTTCTATTGTTGCCTTATTTGTATTTGACTTTATTAAATGTATTTATATTATCATTTGGTGCAGCCGTAGCAAGAGGGGATAGAAAGAGAAAAAAAGGAAGACAGAGGGGGAAATTGTGGGGACAAAAGGGGGATAAGACAGAGAGACAAATACAACAACAATAAAAAAAACAACAACAATAGAACAGCATCAGCAAATAGGATATGTACAAATATGATGGTAAAAGTGATAGCAAAGAAGCAGTTAGGGAAATAAATATTAATAACACAGAAATGACAATTAAATTATTACACTACAAATGGATCAATACAAATACCAATAGAAATAGCACTACTGATAGTAAATAACAAATAATACCTCTATTATCAACAATACAATTGTTTCAGATGCAACAATACATATATATACGTAATGATAACTTGAAATACAAAAGAAAGCAGATACATGGAGGGGAAGAAAGAGAAGCCAACTATATTGTCTCTGTATTGGTTTTCTATTCATTTATTCTTTGTTTTTATTCAGTCATTGGTGTAGCATAATATTGTTTTTAATATAGTTTTTAATATTGTTTTTAATATTGTTTTTAACATGGCTGTGCAGCACTTTGGAAACATTCTTGTTGTGTAAATGTGCTATATAAATAAAGTGGATTGGATTGGATTGGATATTAACCTTGTAGATTGTTATAGTAACAATAGGTTAAGCTTTGTCAGTGTGCCATGTGTTACCCAGTTTACCCTAGGGCAACAACGTGATTATATGCATGAGTGTATGTATGTATATGTACTTGTATATGTACAGTATGTGTATATGTATGTTTGTACAGTGAATGTATATGTACAGTATGTGTATATGTATTTTTGTACAGTGAATGTATATGTACATGTATGTTTGTACAGTGAATGTATATGTACAGTATGTGTATATATATATATGTATGTTTGTACAGTGAATGTATATGTACATGTATGTGTATATGTATGTTTGTACACTGAATGTATATGTACGTGTATGTTTGCACAATGAATGTATATGTATGTTTGTACAGTGAATGTATATGTACAGTATGTGTATATGTATGTTTGTACAGTGAATGTATATGTACAGTTTGTGTATATGTATGTTTGTACAGTGAATGTATGTGTATATGTATGTTTGTACAGTGAATGTATATGTACATGGATGTGTATATGTATGTTTGTACAGTGAATGTATGTGTATATGTATGTTTGTACAGTGAATGTATATGTACAGTATGTGTATATGTATGTTTGTACAGTGAATGTATATGTACAGTATGTGTATATGTATGTTTGTACAGTGAATGTATGTGTATATGTATGTTTGTACAGTGAATGTTTATGTACAGTATGTGTATATGTATGTTTGTACAGTGAATGTATATGTACATGGATGTGTATATGTATGTTTGTACAGTGAATGTATGTGTATATGTATGTTTGTACAGTGAATGTATATGTACAGTATGTGTATATGTATGTTTGTACAGTGAATGTATATGTACAAACCCCGTTTCCATATGAGTTGGGAAATTGTGTTAGATGTAAATATAAACGGAAAACTATGATTTGCAAATCATTTTCAACCCATATTCAATTGAATATGCTACAAAGACAACATATTTGATGTTCAAACTGATAACATTTTTTTTTTTGTTTCAAATAATCATTAACTTTAGAATTTGATGCCAGCAACACGTGACAAACAAATTGGGAAAGGTGGCAATAAATACTGATAAAGTTGAGGAATGCTCATCAAACACTTATTTGGAACATCCCACAGGTGATCAGGCAAATTGGGAACAGGTGGGTGCCACTATTGGGTACAAAAGTAGATTCCATGAAATGCTCAGTCATTCACAAACAAGGATGGGGCGAGGGTCACCACTTTGTCAACAAATGCGTGAGCAAATTGTTGAACAGTTTAAGAAAAACCTTTCTCAACCAGCTATTGCAAGGAATTTAGGGATTTCACCACCTACGGTCCGTAATATCATCAATGGGTTCAGAGAATCTGGAGAAATCACTGCACGTAAGCAGCTAAGCCCGTGACCTTCGATCCCTCAGGCTGTACTGCATCAACAAGCGATATCAGTGTGTAAAGGATATCACCACATGGGCTCAGGAACACTTCAGAAACCCACTGTCAGTAACTACAGTTGGTCGCTACATCTGTAAGTGCAATTTAAAACTCTCCTATGCAAGGTGAAAACCGTTTATCAACAAAACCCAGAAACGCCGTCGGCTTCGCTGGGCCTGAGCTCATCTAAGATGGACTGATACAAAGTGGAAAAGTGTTCTGTGGTCTGACGAGTCCACATTTCAAATTGTTTTTGAAAACTGTGGACGTTGTGTCCTCCGGACCAAAGAGGAAAAGAACCATCCGGATTGTTATAGGCGCAAAGTTGAAAAGCCAGCATCTGTGATAGTATGGGGGTGTATTAGTGCCCAAGACATGGGTAACTTACACATCTGTGAAGGCGCCATTAATGCTGAAAGGTACATACAGGTTTTGGAGCAACATATGTTGCCATCCAAGCAATGTTACCATGGACGCCCCTGCTTATTTCAGCAAGACAATGCCAAGCCACGTGTTACATCAACGTGGCTTCATAGTAAAAGAGTGCGGGCACTAGACTGGCCTGCCTGTAGTCCAGACCTGTCTCCCATTGAAAATGTGTGGCGCAGTATGAAGCCTAAAATACCATAATGGAGACCCCTGGACTGTTGAACAACTTAAGCTGTACATCAAGCAAGAATGGGAAAGAATTCCACCTGAGAAGCTTAAAAAATGTGTCTCCTCAGTTCCCAAATGTTTACTGAGTGTTGTTAAAAGCAAAGGCCATGTAACACTGGGGTGAACATGCCCTTTCCCAACTACTTTGGCACGTGTTGCAGCCATGAAATTCTAAGTTAATTATTATTTGAAAAGAAAAAAAAAAAGTTTATGAGTTTGAACATCAAATATCTTGTCTTTGTAGTGCATTCCATTGAATATGGGTTGAAAAGGATTTGCAAATCATTGTATTCCGTTTATGTTTACATCTGACACAATTTCCCAACTCATATGGAAACGGGGTTTGTACAGTATGTGTATATGTATGTTTGTACAGTGAATGTGCAAACTTTGAGTGTGTATGTATGTACTGTATTTATGTAAGTGTGTGTTTATGTATGAATAGCTGTGTGTACGTGAGTATTAATGTGTATTTGTGAAATGGTACACGTTAAATAAACCAGATAATTGTGACAATAACCGTGACACAATCCAAATGTATGGGTGAGGGCGGACCTACGTCACTTCCGCCTACCAATCCCCTAGCAACCGGGATTTCGTTGAAAACAAACCAGCTCACAGCGAACACAGCATTGACAGAAAAAGCATTTAACGAGCGTTGTGGCTTGGAAGTCGGCGTTAAATCCTTCATTTACGAATTTTTACTTATTCGCATATCGTGTGAAAAAACTAAAATGTATTATTTGCGTCAGACTCGTCTCAGTGAACTTTAAAGCTTCTCAGGCTTAGCTTAGCTTGCTAGTTAGCTTAGCCTGTGCGCTACTAAGAAAGAGACGCGGAAGTTATCAACAACAAGATCAAGTGTTAGTGTATAAAATATTGAGAGATTTGAGGGCTACATGTATTGAATGGCAACATGAAAATTATAGGGTTTATTGGTTTTTAAAAACCCAACTGTTAAGTGCAAATTTAAACGAAACCGGTTTTCGAAAATAGCTAGCTAGGCTATAGACTATATAGTATATTACTTACTTAACTTAATCCTCTTCTTCCCGGATGGGAAATAAGGCTTTGACGACTCGACGCCATTCATCTCGCTGCTGTGCTCGTCTCTGTGCCTCGCCCCATGTAAGCGTCATCTCTTTCAGCTCCCCTTCAACTGTTCTTCGCCAGGTGTTCTTTGGCCGCCCTGGCTTACGTTTTCCCGGTGGTGTCCATCTTAACGCTGCCTTTGGTATCCTCTCGTTGTCCGGTTTTTGACAATAGCTAGCTAGGCTATAGACTATATAGTATATACCGCATGTTATTTTTGTACAACAACAACTTCAGCTGTCGAACGTTATAAGGTACAAATTCAACAAGTACAACATTAGGACGGTATAGCCAAGTTGTGGTTAAGAAGGTGGATTTTTGTTCCTTATATTTACCAGAAACGAAGTGATCCGAACACACGACCCGGGACTTTGGGGGACTCCAGTGAGAACCGTCCTCGTTTTCCCGGTGTAAAGCTGCGAGCCATTTGTCTCGTCTCTGTGGGCTTTTATCACGCTTTGGCAGAACAAAATACAACCTTTGTTTTACCTGTTTCCAGTTGTGGTTAGCACAACCAAAAACAACACAGTTTTTCGGCATTCTGGAGGCAGAATGACGGGTTTAACCAGCGTAGGTCGACAGGTTAAAGAGTAATGGCAACGGTTTGTTTTCAACGCCAGTCTGGTTGCTATGGCTCGAAGAACCCGTATGTAGCTCAGTTGCCCGGATGTCGGCCCTCACCCATTGACGGGACATGCTAACTTGTGCTAGCAACAGTTCCTCAGTGTAAACAAGACGACGAGAGCCCTTTAAAGGAGGTCTGCTGTCACCGAGATGGCGTGTCTTGCTCGTTCAGTTGTGCTCAAATTAAGTTTGATCATGAAACAGATGAAAATAAATAAAAAAGTATAAACTGGTAGTCATTCTCGTCACGCGGAAGTTAGCTTAGCATGCTATCTTTAGCTAACTTCTTACTCCACTGGACATCTACATCTAAGTCTATCCATCAATCCATTTTCTACTGCTTGTCCCTTAAACACTTATTCACACACATAATGTGTTTTACAACTCTGTATGAGACTTTAACCGTTGAGAAATTAATATGTAATATTTGAAAAGAGGCTAGTGCTAACTTTGTGAAGTTTAAATGCCCAGTGCAGAGTTCGCGCTACCAGGAAATAGCCACCGCCCGGTCCTCACTTCAGCCTATACATTATATTTCATGTTAAAACAAACTTACCAGCTCATGTTTGCGCTCAATGTTTAATCCAGTTTCATTGAATTAGGGTTTTCTTCCGAGGATCTGGTCCCATTCGGCCAGACGACGGCGCTCCTAACAGGAAGTTGGAGGAAGAGTCGTTTGTGTTTCCTGGGGGCAGCGTCGCCACTCTAACAGGTAACTTTTTATTTATTTTGGATTTTTATTTTTTTTCAAAACCTTTATTTATAATATTCAAGCTCCAGCACCCCCCGCGACTCCAAAAAAAGGACAAGCGGTAGAAAATGGATATATATATATATATATATATATATATATATATATATATATATATATATATATATATATATATATATATATATATATATATATATATATATATATATATATATATATATATATATATATATATATATATATATATATATATATATATGTGTATATATATATATATATATATATATATATATATATATATATATATATATTATATATATATATATATATATATATATATATATATATATATATATATATATATATATATATATATATATATGTCTATGTATGTGTGTATATGTATATATGTGTATATATGTGTGTATATATATGTGTATATACCTGTATGTATAAATGTATGTATATATGTGTGTATATACCTGTATGTATAAATGTATGTATATATGTGTGTATATACATATGTATACATAAAACTGCATATATATGTGTGTATATGTGTATGTATACATGTGTGTATATACATATTTTTTTACATACACATATATACACTACCGTTCAAAAGTTTGGGGTCACCCAAACAATTTTGTGGAATAGCCTTCATTTCTAAGAACAAGAATAGACTGTCGAGTTTCAGATGAAAGTTATCTTTTTCAGGCCATTTTGAGCGTTTAATTGACCCCACAAATGTGATGCTCCAGAAACTCAATCTGCTCAAAGGAAGGTCAGTTTTGTAGCTTCTTTAACAAGCTAAACTGTTTTCAGATGTGTGAACATGATTGGACAAGGGTTTTCTAATCATCAATTAGCCTTCTGAGCCAATGAGCAAACACATTGTACCATTAGAACACTGGAGTGATAGTTGCTGGAAATGGGCCTCTATACACCTATGTAGATATTGCACCAAAAACCAGACATTTGCAGCTAGAATAGTCATTTACCACATTAGCAATGTATAGAGTGTATTTCTTTAAAGTTAAGACTAGTTTAAAGTTATCTTCATTGAAAAGTACAGTGCTTTTCCTTCAAAAATAAGGACATTTCAATGTGACCCCAAACTTTTGAACGGTAGTGTACATATATACAAATACATATATACATATATACGTATATACATATATGTACATATACATGTACTGTATATATATATATATATATATATATATATATATATATATATATATATATATATATATATATATATATATATATATATATATATATATATATATATATATATATATATACACACATTTAAGAAATTAGAATGGATTTTAAAAAATCTAAAAAAAAGATCTAATATCGGTCCGATATCAGCAAAAAAAATCCTGACAAAAAATCCCCAAAATGTCCACCAATGTCCTCCAATAACAACACAATTTCTTCTATTTTAGTTGAGTCATTTACAAAAAGGTAAACACGCCAAGCTTTAGGCTGCTACTACTGTAGGAACTAGCAGCTACACAACAGCTCAGCACACCAGCGCAACATGCATAATACGTGTCCTTAGTGGAACAATATTGTAGTCTAACACAGCACACGTGTCAATACAAACAATAATTAAACAACGATAGTTGCATGATTCAAGAAAGTGTCAAGTAACGAACGATCCAAATTTGGTTTTCAGTTTTTTGGTTGTTAGAGGTAGAAAGCGTTTAAAGTACATTTCTAATAATTTTTTAAAGGCACAAAAAACAGGTCGGTATTGAGAAACTTACATTTATGAATATAAAACTTAGCCAATAGTATAATGAGGTTGCAAAGGTAAAATTCCTTTTCAATGTTTTTCTCATACAGTGTAAATCCAAATAGCACATCTTTAAAACAAATCAATCAATCAATCAATGTTTATTTATATAAGCACAAATTTGTCATGAATGTTGTCCAGGATGAAAGGACAGATAGGGATGGAGTGCTTTCACAAAGTCCAAAACAGGTGGTAAACAGTCATGTTACAAAAGGTGCAGGTAACATGAAGGTCCTTCTTCTATCTAACCATCACAGTCTTTACAGGCTTATAACCATGAATGATTTTGAAAGAAATCTCTTTGACTTTGTTGGTAAGTAAATAGCTGTTAGGAAGAGACCAGCAGACATTATTCCAGAGCGCAATTACTTAGGAGACAGACACACAATCATTCTCAAACAAGTAACTTTAGCATTTCAATCAGTGTTTATTTGTGTAAATCAAGCCACAAACATAAGTGGTATCTTTCTTTATTCAAGTACTTACATAGAAATGACAAAACATTTGCATGACAACAAACTGAAGTGCCGAGTAAACCGGGGAGTAAACATGTCCCCATCACAAGGATAGATTAAAATTCATTTCAATATTCAACTCATCATAAAAGGACCTTATTGTAAGGTAATATAAACATGGAAATAGGCCAAAAAGACGTCCACAACATGTTTTCTGGAGAAAAAAACAAAACAACAAACCAACAGAACAGTATCTTAGTGTGCGTCTCAAATTGTCCGTCTGGAATGGTTCTTATCCCATTTTTCCTACCCGTTGTATTTTCATGCATAATAAAGAAATGAGCACCACCCGCAGCAATGGGCGAGTGGCACTTTGGAACATTTCCGTGCACATGCAAACATGAGGATATACTGCAATGAAAAGGAAACAACACAGGGAAGGGGGGAAAAACAGTGCGTAGTGTTGCTGTAGATGAACACATGATCCCTGAAGCCACCCTGGAAGTCCAGAACTATCTTACACAAGCCCATTGCCCAGAGGCCGCCTTCACAGAGACCAAATCCAACAATTAAAAACACAAACAATAGCAAAAGGCTGCCTACCACTCGCAAGCAGACTGAGGTCACTATTTTATTTTTTTTGATTTGTTGCTCCTGTGTCTTCACCACATATTGTTTTTGATCAGCCAACCCTGCAACCCAGTTGGCACAAAGATGGCTGCTGACGTTGGACGCCGGCCAATGTGGAGCCGAGAAGGAAGATGAGGCATATTCCCGTTTCTGTCAGAAACCATCACCCTATCCTTTTGTGGAAGGGTGAAATGAAAAAATACAAAATAATATTGTTCTTCGAGGAGGGATTGTTTAATTAATCTGTAGGATTCACACATCAGGAGGATTAATTTTCCTGCCGCTGGTATTGTTTCTGCCACCAAAGTACACGGCGAGGGGGTGGGAAGGAGGACAGTGTAAATCCATCTGTTCATTACAACAGCAACAACAACAAAATGTCATGAAACAAAGTGACAAGCAAGGATGTGACCAATGACATTGAATTTGCCAGGTTGTAATTATACTTCATTTAGTCATGGAGGAAAAAACAAAAAAAACAAAAAAACGATGTGTTGCATTCTTTGGACACGATGCAACATCAACACCGCGTTCACCGTGTAATTAAACACATCCATCTTCTCCTTTTGGGCAAATATATTCAAAAAGCATGAAGTCATAATCACTGGATAATGTCACATTGTTTTCACATCAATATTACATTGAACATAAATAGTTGCTATAGCTAATCACATTGTAAACTATATTGCTTTGTGCTTTACTGCATGGGAATAGCTGCTACATCATGTTGGGAGGGTACTTGGACCACCCATTTAGTCATATTTCATGTGGAATTCTGAACTGTTCATTTATCCATGGAGATGAGCTGAGAAAGGACCCCGTCAGGCCAAAATAATTGGAAAGTAAGTGGACACTTGCCAGGAAGCCAAGCATGGCAGCGAAAAGTACTCCTTCCGAGAGAGGTGGAGAACACGTCCTCTGAAGCTAAATCCACATTTTCTTTTCTCCACAACTGCCTTTCTTCCAGACAAATACATTTAACAAGCTCTTTGAAGAACCACCACACCAAAAAAAAAAAAAAAACGACTGCCATAAACTGTTTCTGTTGAATATCAATAATTGTATCAGCGATAAAGTTCCAGAAATAAGGATTATAATAAAATGAGCACCGCCTTGCCACACGAGCACGGTTATTAGTCCCAAAATGCACATTAGGAATAATGAAATACCCTCGCATCAATTTTGCTGAAAGATGAGTATCATTAGCTTGATGTCTCGTGGCTTTCTGTAACTCAAGTAGTCATTTATCCTGAGTGTATCGGTAAATTCTGTTTGGATTTGGGGGGGAAAAAAACTATGTTCGACAATCTGAGGAAGAATATTCTGCGAATGGGACGAAAAGAAGCCAAATGAAGACAGGTCTTTTTACGTCCTTTCAATGTAAAACCACATGATGTGAAAACATGTTGGCAATCATTTCATGTCTGCAAGGTGAAGGAGAAGTTTGCACTTGTTCAACAGCCCTATGTGGCTATTTTCATTAATGCAGATGTTTTGCACAGCGTGCAGACTTACTTGCACAAACAACTGTTTGAGCACACAACTGGTACTGTGGCCACATATGTGGCACAAAAGCAAGGAGCGTGTCCAATCCCTGCTGTTAAATGCCCATCTTTCGGAATCTCATAGCAAACACCTTTATGACAGAGTGGGCCGAAACTGGGAAGCACTGCTGCTTTGCAAGCTAGCGCCACTTATTTGTTGTTTTTTGGTGTCATCAAATACTGCTTCAAAAACGCCAATTGATGACATAAAACCATGTCAGTCAGTTATTTACATATAGCCAGACTGCGCACAAATCCTGCATCTTAAAAGGGAGATAAGTTTGGAATGTGACCTTTCTTTTCAGTAACCCCAAAGTGGACGCTGATATCGCTGCTGTGTTTGGCCAAATATATCAGGCACCATAATAAGAACAAGGTTGGCTGAGTGACCACAAAATACATTTGGCACATTCATTGGAGGAAACAACATTCAAGTAGAAAAATCATAATAAAAAACACCACACTTTGCAAAAAGAAAGGGAAATGAAAGACAAGCGCCACTGTAAGGTGTCCATGACAAACACAACAATTGCACTTTGAAAGTATCCCAGACAAGTCACTCACCCCTCAGAGATTATGGCTTCCTCTCAGGTAAGAAATGTACAAAAGTGGAACCTCTGCAAAGCCAGCTGAGACAACCGGGGGCCTTTTTAGCCGGAATGTACTAAGATTCTCTCTTCATTCCTGGGACTGAAAGGAAAGGGAGGAACTGATGTCTTTCCATGGACGCGGCCCCGTCGTGCTGAGTCTCAGGGGCCGGTCTAAGTGCAGGTAGTGGGGGTCACGAGGGTCCCATGGTGGGGCCCCCACACGAGTTGCTGGGCGAGCTGTGGCTCCCGATCACGCCTTTGTCCGAGGGCTTCTTGTCCTTCTGCTTGAGGTGGACCTTGGCGTGTCTCTTTCGCTCGTCGCTGCGGGCGAACTTGCGGCCGCAGAACTCGCAGGAGAAGGGCTTCTCGCCGGTGTGCGTGCGGATGTGCGTGGTCAGGTGGTCGCTGCGGCTGAAGGAGCGCATGCATATCCGGCACTGGAAGGGCTTGTGGCCCGTGTGGATGCGCAGGTGCCGCGTCAGCTCGTCCGAGCGTGAGAAGCGCCGGTCACAGTTCTCCGCCGGGCAGGCGTGCGGACGTTCGTGGACGGGGGTTTTGCTGGGGCGGTTGGGGTACTTCCGGGGTCGGATGGGTTTGAGCGTCAGAGTCTGGGGCGGCGGGTGGTGAGTGGGAGGGTGCTGCTGCCCGCCCATGAAACCCGGGTGGATCTGCTGCTTGTCTTTGAATGCTCGGATGGTCTCCAGAGGGGTGATGGGCGGAGGGTTGACTCGGATGGGGTCCATAGTCTGAAAGGGCTTGTGCTCCATCACGCTGACCTCCCCTTGGTGGTGGAAGAGGTTATAGTCGGGGATCATGGAGAAAAGACTGCCGTCCATGGGGGCTTTGGACGTAGAGTGGTAGTCATTGCCGGGGTAGGCCAGCGCCGAACTGGTGGCAGGACTGTGGTGGAAGGACACCTGGTCCTGGTAGAGGTCACTGCAGGTGGAGTAGGCGGGCAGGGGTGCGCCGTAAACCTGCTCCATGTCGGAGTTCTGCCCGCCCATGCCGGCCGCCGCCGACGGCGCCTGGGCGCCCACCGTGCCGGGGGACGGAGAGACGCCCAGGATCCCCGCGCTGACCAGGCTGATGATGTTGTTGTCGGGACACCAGCCGGAGCCACCGATGCCGCCCGTTGGCGGCGCGTCGAAGGCAAACTTGCCCAGGTAGGTGACCGTCTGCCCGCTGCGGTTTGACTGGAAGCTGGAGCCGTACTGGATCTCTGTGCCGGATTTCTCGCCGCCCATGCCGATCTCCATGATGTTGTCTGGGTCGGAGCGGAACAAAGACATGAGTTCACAGCACCGACACAAGGAGGCAAATTGTTCACAATTCAAGCTTTTGGCCTGGTGGAGTATTTAAAAAAAAAAAAGTCCTAAACTTCCTAAAGAAATTGAAGTGGCGTGTGAGGCGTATAAGTGACAGACTGCTGCATGTGAAGTCTCTCCCTCTCACAACCTCAACACCCCCTGGATCCAGGCTTTGTTCCCTCTGGACCACAGCCAAACTTAACGGCAAGATCCCTTCCTTTTTTTTGACAGGGGAGGGGGGGAGAAGATTAGGAGGCAGACGCCTTTTGCACCACGCTCAGGGAGTGTAAAAGACCTCCAGTCAAGGCACATTTACGCCATTTGAGGCCTTGATACACCTCCGTCCCTGACTCTGACAAACATTTCATTTGCAAAAATGCACGCCTGAAAGGGAAAAAAAATCCAAGCACATTTGCAGCAAAATGTACATTTATAGAAATGCATGTGAAGAATGTGTGTTAAAATTTAAGATTCGGATTGAGTTGCATTTGACGCTAAATGCCCCAGCACACGTTTTGAAGGCGCATGAATCACAGGTGCATATTCTTTTGTTGGCAAAAATAACACTCAATATAGAGAATTAAAATAGCAGCACACTATTGTATCATTGTCATTTATATCTCATTTTATTATTGTCGTTTAAAAAAAAAAATCATTAAGTGCTAATAATTTGCTGTCACTTGTGGGTTTTTTTTTTTACACATCAATTCTCCACAGACTGCGGATATATTGTGAAGGTGAAGGAGTGGGCGTATTTAGTCTTGTGGCTTTTAATTTGGACAAGACAGTAAAAAGAAGAGGTGAGAGTTGACGAGGTGTGTTGCACAATTGATCATTGATTTCCTGCCAACCACGACTCTTATTCATCGCGCCGATTAGAGTGACACAAAAATAGATGTGCAAAAAAAAAAAAAAATGTAAACACGGCCTCGCGGTTTAGTGCAGAAAAAGGGTTGCACGGGCCTGCCGTTCTTTATTACGGAAAATCAGCTATGTGTTAATATTAACACTTAAAAATGGTAAAGTAAGTGTCTATATATTATATATTGTAATTTGGGTTTGTCGCGTATTTATCTTCACGTGGAATCGCCTTTTTAATTATAAATCATCTTGAATATAAGAAATTGTGTTTGCACTTTCATATTCCCCCAAAAGGAATACATAATAACACCTGCAATTTGTAAATATATTTTGTACAAGTAGTGAGTAGTTAAAATAAAAAGATGTTTTAATCCAGATTGAAGAGTGGTGCGCGCTAACCGGTGCGCGCCTCCGGGACAACTGTTGCCTTCCTCGGCGCGCGTCTCCCCTACGCGCGTCCTTTTTATTTTATTTTATTTTTTTTAAAATAAAGCGCTGTTAAAAAAGTGAAAAGTGCCTTCTTACCCGTGTTCATCTGCGAGTAGTGGTTGATGGGCTCCGTGCTGGTGAAGATGTTCATGGAGGCGGGAACGTCCTCTTCTGGGTACAGACTGTCGTTAATT
The DNA here is from genome assembly GCF_033978785.1 of Entelurus aequoreus. Taxonomy (NCBI): domain Eukaryota; kingdom Metazoa; phylum Chordata; class Actinopteri; order Syngnathiformes; family Syngnathidae; genus Entelurus; species Entelurus aequoreus. The sequence goes on along the minus strand of NC_084736.1, from coordinate 37,259,124 downwards.
AGACTGCTCATGGTCAGAGGGAGCTTCTCCGCCACTTTCCCGCTCATAGCACTAAGAGGCACTCCGGCATGGACGCACACCTGCGGCTGTCCCCACCCACCGGCCCCGCTCAGGTGCGGCCAGGTCAGGGGGAAGGAGAGAAGAGCCAGGCGGGACGGACGCGGGGCTTCAGCTTCTGGTGCGGTGCCAAGTTTTTTTTTTGTTTTTTTTCTTAATCTCCCAGCGTCGATCCCGGCTCCGCACTCCCGACAACGAACTATTCGGTCATGATTCGGAGCCTTAGTGGGCTGCACGTGAAAAGAGAGCCGCTCCACACTTGCTCTATTGGAGCTGCCGCGGGGACTCCAGTGTGGCGCTTAAATAGGGGGCTGGAACCTTGGCGTGACGTACATGCCCATTTATGGACAGGGAGTTTGGCGCCAGCCTCTCGGAGTCGGACGAGTGGAAACTACACGCGTTGGGAAACAAGATAACGGCGGCAAGAAAACTTCCTAAACACTTTTATTGTCTTCTACACGAGTAGTGAACATTGCGCCAATCAAACTACGTGAACATTAGCGTGATCATTTATGTCACAATGTAAACACACACGTCGTCTTCTTGCTGCGCTCAACACACTTTCCACGACCATAACATTGCCGCAAAAAGGACGCCGAGTGACGCAGATAAAAGTTTGTCAACACAGCAAAAGCACGCTTTGCTTAGACTGGGGGGGGGGGGGGGGGGAGTGGGGGGTGATGGGGCCAGACCACGTGACCACCAACGTGAAAACTCCAAAAAAAGGCACACGGTCCGGCCACGCCCACATTACTCGCCCGATATGGACATGCGAGTTCCGGCAAAGTTATAGCGGGGGGTGGGGTGGGGGGGGGAAGCGATCTAAAGCCGCAGACGTCAAAACAAAACAAAAAAAACCCCGTCATGGCGTGAATTTGTAGGAAAGTCAGAATGTTTAAAAATACACAACAACAATGTCACTTGGGTCAGATCTTTATAAATGTTGCAGTTCAGCGTGAAATCTTGCTCAACAAGCTTGATTATGACATAATCAACGAGAAGACATAATCATTATGTCTTCTCGTTCATAGACTTTTCAAATGTTCTTCTAGTCAGACGAGATGTTTGTCCATCCATCCATCCATTTCCTACCGCTTGTCCCGTTCGGGGTCGCGGGTGTGTGTGTGTGTGTGTGTGTGTGTGTGTGTGTGTGTGTGTGTGTGTGTGTGTGTGTGTGTGCTGGAGCCTATCTCAGCTACAATCGGGCGGAAGGCGGTGTACACCCTGGACAAGTCGCCATCTCATTGCAGGTCCAACACAGATAGACAGACAACAGTCACACTCACATTCACACACTAGGGCCAATTTCATTCCAAATATTGAGATGTCTGATAATGGCTTTTTTGCCGATATCCGATATTCCGATATTGTCCAACTCTTAATTACTGATACCAACCGATACGATATATACAGTTGTGGAATTAACACATTATTATGCCTAATTTTGTTGTGATGCCCCGCTGGATGCATTAAACAATGTAACAAGGTTTTCCAAAAGAAGAGAACAACTTCAACTCAAGTTATGGAAAAAAGTGCCAACATGGCACTGCCATATTTATGATTGAAGTTACAAAGTGCATTATTTTTTTTAACATGCCTCAAAACAGCAGCTTGGAATTTGGGACATGCTCTCCCTAAGAGAGCATGAGGAGGTTGAGGTGGGCGGGGTTGGGGGGGGGGGGTTGAGGTGGGGGGGAAGGGGTAGCGGGGGGGTGTGTATTGTAGCGTCCCGAAAGAGTTAGTGCTGCAAGGGGTTCTGGGTATTGCTTTTGTTGTGTTTATGTTGTGTTACGGTGCGAATGTTCTCCCGAAATGTGTTTGTCATTCTTGTTTGGTGTGGATTCACAGTGTGGCACATATTTGTAACAGTGTTAAAGTTGTTTATACGACCTATATGGCTGTTGACCAAGTATGCATTTCATTCACTTGTAAATGTGTAAAAAGCCGTAGATATTATGTGACTGGGCCGGCACGCAAAGGCAGTGCCTTCAAGGTTTATTGGCGCTCTGTACTTCTCCCTATGTCCGTGTACACAGCAGCGTTTTAAAAGGTCATAAATTTTAATTTTTGAAACTGATACCAATAATTTTGAAACCGCTACCGATAATTTCCGATATTACATTTTAAAACATTTATCGGGCCGATAATATCGGCAGTCTGATATTATCGGACATTCCTCCTTGAAATATGTCATCCTTCCTAAATATTGTCAGACTACCAGAACACTTGAAATATGTCATCCATCCTAAATATTGTCTGACTACAAGAACACTTGAAAGATGTCCCCCATCCTAAATATTGTTGGACTACCAGAACACCTGAAAGATGTCATCCATCTTAAATATTGTCAGACTACCAGAACACTTGAAATATGTCATCCATCCTAAATATTGTCAGACTACAAGAACACTTGAAAGATGTCATCCATCCTAACTATTGTCTGACTACAAAGACACTTGAAAGATGTCATCCATCCTAAATACTGTCGGACTACCAGAACACTTGAAAGATGTCATCCATCCTAAATATTGTCTGACTACAAGAACACCTGAAAGATGTCATCCATCTTAAATATTGTCCGACTACAAGAACACTTGAACGATGTCATCCATCTTAAATATTGTCTGACTACAAGAACACTTGAAAGATGTCATCCATCCTAAATATTGTCTGACTACAAGAACACTTGAAAGATGTCATCCATCTTAAATATTGTCTGACTACAAGAACACTTGAAATATGTCATCCATCCTAAATATTGTCTGACTACAAGAACACTTGAAAGATGTCATCCATCCTAAATATTGTCTAACTACAAGAACACTTGAAATATGTCATCAATCCTAAATATTGTCAGACTACAAGAACACTTGAAAGATGACATCCATCCTAAATATTGTCTGACTACAAGAACACTTGAAAGATGGCATCCATCCTAAATATGATAACATTAAATACAGTAGTGTAGTAGACCTAAGTATTCACACATTAAGAGTGTTACTAAAACGGCCTTCTTTCATCTCCGTAATATCGCTAAAATTCGTTCCATTTTGTCCACTAGCGACGCTGAGATCATTATTCATGCGTTCGTTACATCTCGTCACGATTACTGTAACATATTATTTTCGGGTCTCCCTATGTCTAGCATTAAAAGATTACAGTTGGTACAAAATGTGGCTGCTAGACTTTTGACAAAAACAAGAAAGTTTGATCATATTACGCCTATACTGGCTCACTTGCACTGGCTTCCTGTGAACTTAAGATGCGACTTTAAGGTTTCACTACTTACGTATAAAATACTACACGGTCAAGCTCCTGCCTATCTTGCCGATTGTATTGTACCATATGTCCCGACAAGAAATCTGCGTTCAAAGAACTCCGGTTTATTAGTGATTCCCAGAGCCCAAAAAAAAGTCTGAGGGCTATAGAGCGTTTTCTATTCTGGCTCCAGTACTCTGGAATGCCCTCCCGGTAAAAGTTAGAGATGCTACCTCAGTAGAAGCATTTAAGTCCCATCTTAAACTCATTTGTATACTCTAGCCTTTAAATAGACCCCCTTTTTAGACCAGTTGATCTGCCGTTTCTTTTCTTCTCTCCTCTGCTCCCCTCTTCCTTGGAGGGGGGGGGTTGCACAGGTCCGGTGGCCATGGATGAAGTGCTTGCTGTCCAGAGTCGGGACCCCGGGTGGACCGCTAGCCTGTGCATCGGTTGGGGACATCTCTGCGCTGCTGACCCGTCTCCGCTCGGGACGGTTTCCTGCTGGCCCCACTATGGACTGGACTCTCGCTGATGTGTTGGATCCACTGTGGACTGGACTTTCACAATATTATGTCAGACCCACTCGACATCCATTGCTTTCGGTCTCCCCTAGAGGGGGGGGGGGGGGGGGGGGTTACCCACATATGCGGTCCTCTCCAAGGTTTCTCATAGTCATTCACATCGACGTCCCACTGGGGTGAGTTTTTCCTTGCCCGTATGTGGGCTCTGTACCGAGGATGTTGTTGTAGCTTGTGCAGCCCTTTGAGACACTTGTGATTTAGGGCTATATAAATAAACATTGATTGATTGATTGATTGATTGATTCATTAAGTACCACCATAATGACAACATTAAATACAGTAGTGTAGTAGACCTAAGTATTCATTAAGTACCACCATAATGACAACATTAAAATACAGTAGTGTAGTAGACTTATGTATTCATTCAGTACCACCATAATGACAACATTAAAATACAGAATTGTAGTAGATCTAAGTAATCATCAAGTACCACCATAATGACAACATTGAAATACAGAAGCGTAGTAGCCCTAAGTATTCATTAAGTACCACCATAATGACAACAATGAAATACAGTAGCGTAGTAGCTCTGAGTATTCATTAAAATCAAGGCATGGGTTTTATTTAAAAGTCTATTCAATATTTCAGGCTATTGTAACATTATACACAGTTTGAACAGTAACACTGTGTTTGAATATTTAAAAATTAAAACCCCAATCACTTAATTAAGTGATAAGTTGGCGTAAAAGGAATTGATTAATCAACAAAGTACTTTTATGATCCAGTTCAAGAAAGTTTTTACAAGGTACAAAAAAGAAGAATGCTATGAGACATAATCTTTATATCACATATACAGCAAGTTATCCATCCATCCATCCATCCATTTTCTACCGCTTATTCCCTTTGGAGTCGCGGGGGGCACTGGAGCCTATCTCAGCTGCAATCGGACGGAAGGCGGGGTACACCCTGGACAAGTCGCCACATCATCGCAGGGCCAACACAGATAGACAGACAACATTCACACTCACATTCACACACAAGGGCCAATTTAGTGTTGCCAATCAACCTATCCCCAGGTGCATGTCTTTGGAGGTGGGAAGAAGCCGGAGCACCCGGAGGGAACCCACGCAGTCACGGGGAGAACATGCAAACTCCACACAGAAAGATCCCGAGCCCGGTATGGAATCCAGGACTACTCAGGACCTTCGTATTGTGAGGCAGACGCACTAACCCCTCTCCCACCGTGCTGCCCTACAGCAAGTTATATGAACCCCAATTTGTTCACTGAGAAAAAGATAGGTTTAAATAAGCTCTGCTTCTTCCTACTCCTTTTCACCAGTGTTGTAGTGTGATGCAAGCAATAACATGTTGATGCATACTTACACTGCACTTGTAGCTAAATGTTGATGCTTATTTACACTGCACTTGTAGCTAAATGTTGATGCTTATTTACACTGCACTTGTAGCTAAATGTTGATGCTTATTTACACTGCACTTGTAGCTAAATGTTGATGCTTATTTACACTGCACTTTTAGCTAAATGTTGACGCTTATTTACACTGCACTTGTAGCTAAATGTTGATGCACACTTACACTGCACTTGTAGCTAAATGTTGATGCTTATTTACACTGCACTTGTAGCTAAATGTTGATGCACACTTACACTGCACTTGTAGCTAAATGTTGATGCACACTTACACTGCACTTGTAGCTAAATGTTGATGCTTATTTACACTGCACTTGCAGCTAAATGTTGATGCACACTGAGAAAAAGATAGGTTTAAATAAGCTCTGCTTCTTCCTACTCCTTTTCACATGTGTTGTAGTGTGATGCAAGCACTAACATGTTGATGCATACTTACACTGCACTTGTAGCTAAATGTTGATGCTTATTTACACTGCACTTGTAGCTAAATGTTGATGCTTATTTACACTGCACTTGTAGCTAAATGTTGATGCTTATTTACATTGCACTTGTAGCTAAATGTTGATGCTTATTTACACTGCACTTGTAGCTAAATGTTGATGCACACTTACACTGCACTTGTAGCTAAATGTTGATGCTTATTTACACTGCACTTGCAGCTAAATGTGCAACAACTATGATGCTTATTTACACTGCAGGAATTATTCTGAGCAGCTGAATGAAGCATGAGTGTTTAAGAAAAGTGTGGGAGTGGGAGTGTGAATCATGCTCTGAAAAAGGTAGGTTTAAATAAGCTCTGCTTCTTACTACTCCTTTTCACCAGTGTTGTAGTGTGATGCAAGCACTAACATGTTGATGCTTATTTACACTGCACTTGTAGCTAAATGTTGATGCACACTTACACTGCACTTGTAGCTAAATGTTGATGCTTATTTACACTGCACTTGTAGCTACATGTTGATGCTTATTTACACTGCACTTGTAGCTAAATGTGCAACAACTATGATGCTTATTTACACTGCAGGAATTATTCTGAGCAGCTGAATGAAGCATGAGTGTTTAAGGAGAGTGTGGGAGTGGGAGTGTGAATCATGCTCTGAAAAAGGTAGGTTTAAATAAGCTCTGCTTCTTACTACTCCTTTTCACCAGTGTTGTAGTGTGATGCAAGCACTAACATGTTGATGCTTATTTACACTGCACTTGTAGCTAAATGTTGATGCACACTTACACTGCACTTGTAGCTAAATGTTGATGCACACTTACACTGCACTTGTAGCTAAATGTTGATGCACACTTACACTGCACTTGTAGCTAAATGTTGATGCACACTTACACTGCACTTGTAGCTAAATGTTGATGCACACTTACACTGCACTTGTAGCTAAATGTTGATGCTTATTTACACTGCACTTGCAGCTAAATGTTGATGCACACTTACACTGCACTTGTAGCTAAATGTTGATGCTTATTTACACTGCACTTGTAGCTAAATGTTGATGCCTATTTACACTGCACTTGTAGCTAAATGTTGATGCTTATTTACACTGCACTTATAGCTAAACGTTGATGCTTATTTATACTGCACTTGCAGCTAAATGTTGAAGCACACTTACACTGCAATTGTAGCTAAATTTTGATGCTTATTTACACTGCACTTGTAGCTAAATGTTGATGCTTATTTACACTGCACGTGTAGCTAAATGTTGATGCTTATTTACACTGCACTTGCAGCTAAATGTGCAACAACTATGATGCTTATTTACACTGCAGGAGTTATTCTGAGCAGCTGAATGAAGCATGAGTGTTTAAGGAGAGTGTGGGAGTGGGAGTGTGAATCATGCTCTGTGTTTAGGTGCTTATACACCTAAACACAGTGTGTGTGTGTGTGTGTGTGTGTGTGTGTGTGTGTGTGTGTGTGTGTGTGTGTGTGTGTGTGTGTGTGTGTGTGTGTGTGTGTGTGTGTGGTGACCAGTCACACCAGTAGAGTGGAGCAGCATCCTCCCAGTCCTCCCTTCAATCAGCCCAGCAAACAATGCTGTTATGGACATGAAACATCACACTCACATTGGTAGCTTGCTTTACTGCCACTAACATGTCACCTATCGTACACTACACCACGACTAAGCAATGACACACTACACCACGACTAAACAGTGGCACACTACACCACGACTAAGCAGTGGCACACTACACCACGACTAAGCAGTGACACACTACATCACGACTAAGCAGTAACACACTACATCACGACTAAGCAGTAACACACTACATCACGACTAAGCAGTAACACACTACATCACGACTAAGCAGTAACACACTACACCACGACTAAGCAGTAACACACTACATCACGACTAAGCAGTAACACACTACACCACGACTAAGCAGTAACACACTACATCACGACTAAGCAGTAACACACTACATCACGACTAAGCAGTAACACACTACACCACGACTAAGCAGTAACACACTACACCACGACTAAGCAGTAACACACTCCACCACGACTAAGCAGTAACACACTACACCACGACTAAGCAGTAACACACTACATCACGACTAAGCAGTAACACACTACACCACGACTAAGCAGTAACACACTACATCACGACTAAACAGTAACACACTACATCACGACTAAACAGTAACACACTACATCATGACTAAGCAGTAACACACTACACCACGACTAAGCAGTAACACACTACATCACGACTAAACAGTAACACACTACATCACGACCAAGCAGTAACACACTACATCACGACTAAGCAGTAACACACTAAACCACGACTAAGCAGTAACACACTACATCACGACTAAGCAGTAACACACTACACCACGACTAAGCAGTAACACACTACACCACGACTAAGCAGTAACACACTACACCACGACTAAGCAGTAACACACTACATCACGACCAAGCAGTAACACACTACATCACGACTAAGCAGTAACACACTACACCACGACTAAGCAGTAACACACTACATCACGACTAAGCAGTAACACACTACACCACCACTAAGCAGTAACACACTACACCACGACTAAGCAGTAACACACTACATCACGACTAAACAGTAACACACTACATCATGACTAAGCAGTAACACACTACACCACGACTAAGCAGTAACACACTACACCACGACTAAGCAGTAACACACTACATCACGACTAAGCAGTAACACACTACATCACGACCAAGCAGTAACACACTACATCACGACTAAGCAGTAACACTCACTGCACACACAGGTGTTCGTTCCATGAGGAAAATATCCATAGCCCCTTTCATGTCATATATTGTATTAGGGTGGTCCCCATACCAGTATTTTGGTACCGCTACCAAAATGTATTTAGATACTTTTCTAAATAAAGGGGACCACAAAAAAATGTCATTATTGTCTTTATTGTAACAAAAAATGTTAGGGTACATGAAACATATGTTTATTATTGTAATTTATTCCTTAAATAAAATAGTGAACATACTAGACAACTTGTCTTTTAGTAGTAAGTAAACAAACAAAGACTCCTAATTAGTCTGCTGACGTATGCAGTTACATATTGTGTCATTTCTCTACTTATTATTTTGTCTATATTATGAGGGACAAACTGTAAAAATTGATTACTAAACCACTTGTTCATTTACTGTTAATATCTGCTTATTTTCTCTTTAAACATGTTCTATCTACACTTCTGTTAAAATGTAATAATCACTTATTCTTCTCTTCTTTGATACTTTACATTAGTTTTGGATGATACCACACATTTAGGTATCAATCCGATACCAAGTAGTTACAGGATCATACATTGGTCATATTCAAAGTCCTCATGTGTCCAGGGACGTATTTACTGACTTTATAAACATAATATGAATTTAAAAAAGGAAAAAAGATTTTGTGACGATAAAAAATATCAATGTAATCATAGTAGTATCGATTAGATAAGTGCTTGTACTTGGTATCATTACAGTGGATGTCAGGTGTAGATCCACACATGGCATTAGTTTACATTGTGACACCGGTGAGCTATTGTATCCTCCTACGGTATGTAGTGAAGCATGTTTAGCTATTCCTCGTCTTCCAGTGATAATAATACTTGTAAGAAACTTACTTTATTTGTCGCCATGGAGGCCAGGATTAGTGATTTAGAAGTAGCTGAAACACTGCGGATGGATGTTAGCTGCTAGCTAGCTAGCCATGTCTTAAAGCACCTCTTCCTGAGGGTGTTTCAGTGTTATAACTTCACCTTTATCTTTACTTTTTACACCAAAATGCGTCCATTCTTCCTTTCCTGTCTACACACTGTGTCTGCTTGTAAGTACTCTGTGTGTGCGCGCTGCCCAACATGCTCCTCTGCTCATAAAACCAGCAATGTCATGACGTCATGCCCGTTAGAAAAAAAAAAAGGGGGGGGGGGGTACTTTTTAGAGGCAGTATAGCACTGAATACGATTCATTAGTATCGCTGTACTATACTAGTACTGGTATACCGCACAACCCTAAATTGAACTAAAGTCCACCCAAAGGGTTGGAATTTGGGGGTTAAATCACCAAAAATGATTCCCGGGCGCGGCACCGCTGCTGCCCACTGCTCCCCTCACCTCCCAGGGGGTGAACAAGGGGATGGGTCAAATGCAGAGGACAAATTTCACCACACCTAGTATGTGTGTGACAATCATTGGTACTTTAACTTTAACTTTAAACGAGGCAATATCCAAACCATAGCATTTAAAACACTATCTTGTGCTCCACGCAACACGTATTGGATATGCTTTGGTAACTTTTAAAACCTGCTTTTTTGACTCTTTCCGCAAAATGTTCGATTCTGGAGGCGTTCCCAGATTGTGACGCCAACATTTAAGTTATGACTTAAAGCAGTTGTTTTCCAGACACTTACACACAAACACCTCCTTTCATGGTCAGGATGTGCTCTCCTAACTTAGCACACACCCACAGAGACAGGGAGGAGGAATATAAAACTGATGTTTTGGCTTCTCCGAGTTAGGAGAGACATATCTTTTGGACTTTCTCCTCCAGGCGCTGCAGCCCTGAATAATGACGCTCGCTTGTAAGAAAGCAACTTTTGCTTCATTAAAGCGTCTCCAATGTCTTTTTTGATCCAGCCGCAGTGCTGTGTCGCCCTTCTGTCCGGACGAGGATGACAAGACCAGAAATACACTTCACTTTCTATAGTTGAAGACTTAGGGTCATTTAAAGACAGCACTGCACATCTACAGTTTTGTAGTCAAAGGTCTACAGAGATGATGTAGAACGTCCGGCGGGCTGGATTTAAAATCTTAACGTGCCGCATGTGGTCCGTATTTTGCCCAGGTCTGATGTAGTATTTTGCCCAGGTCTGATGTAGTATTTTGCCCAGGTCTGACGTAGTATTTTGCCCAGGTCTGACGTAATATTTTGCCCAGGTCTGACGTAGTATTTTGCCCAGGTCTGATGTCGTATTTTGCCCAGGTCTGATGTAGTATTTTGCCCAGGTCTGACGTAGTATTTTGCCCAGGTCTGACGTAGTATTTTGCCCAGGTCTGATGTAGTATTTTGCCCAGGTCTGATGTAGTATTTTGCCCAGGTCTGACGTAGTATTTTGCCCAGGTCTGATGTAGTATTTTGCCCAGGTCTGATGTAGTATTTTGCCCAGGTCTGACATAGTATTTTGCCCAGGTCTGACGTAGTATTTTGCCCAGGTCTGACGTAGTATTTTGCCCAGGTCTGACGTAGAATTTTGCCCAGGTCTGACGTAGTATTTTGCCCAGGTCTGACGTAATATTTTGCCCAGGTTTGATGTAGTATTTTGCCCAGGTCTGACGTAGTATTTTGCCCAGGTCTGATGTAGTATTTTGTCCAGGTCTGACGTAGTATTTTGCCCAGGTCTGATGTAGTATTTTGCCCAGGTCTGATGTATTATTTTGCCCAGGTCTGATGTAGTATTTTGCCCAGTTCTGACGTAGTATTTTGCCCGGTCTGACGTAGTATTTTGCCCAGGTCTGACGTAGTATTTTGCCCAGGTCTGATGTAGTATTTTGCCCAGGTCTGACATAGTATTTTGTCGAGGTCTGACGCAGTATTTTGTCCAGGTCTGACGTAGTATTTTGCCCAGGTCTGATGTAGTATTTTGTCCAGGTCTGACGTAGTATTTTGCCCAGGTCTGATGTAGTATTTTGCCCAGGTCTGATGTAGTATTTTGCCCAGGTCTGATGTAGTATTTTGCCCAGGTCTGATGTAGTATTTTGCCCAGTTCTGACGTAGTATTTTGCCCGGTCTGACGTAGTATTTTGCCCAGGTCTGACGTAGTATTTTGCCCAGGTCTGACGTAGTATTTTGCCCAGGTCTGACGCAGTATTTTGCCCAGGTCTGACGTAGTATTTTGCCCAGGTCTGATGTAGTATTTTGCCCAGGTCTGACGTAGCCAGACTAAAAAGCTTACAAAGTAAGTACGTGTAAGCTGAGGCCAAAATAATTTGATACTTGAGCCTTGTTAACAACTTTCTAACAACAAGGAGTCAGAAAAGATCAAATCCATCAGAGTGTGTCCTCATGTTGTCATCAGTTCTTGCTCTTTGTGCAAGAACTGATGCAATACTCCGCTCTCAGATTAAAAGTGCCATAATAGGAGCTGGGATATTATACGCCTGTGGCTAGCAGTTACACATCAGTGATGCAATCACACGTCAGCTCCGGTGTCTCACTTAAAATACTTACCCACAATTGCTCTGACCATAATTGGATTGTAAAAGGTGAGTGTCAGTATTCCCACCTGTGTCCCAGGTTGTCAACACCTCATGACTCGCCCTCTCACAATTGCACTCACAAGTCGCTTCCCCCGTTCCAACGCTAAGACAAAAGCAAAAGGAAGGAAGCGTTTAGAGAACGTGGGAGAAGATCTCAACTCTCACATGACTAACAAAGATGGCATCTGATTGTCTTCCTGAACACCTGCCTTACCTTTTCAGTGTGCAGTGACACCTGGGACTGGTCCACTGCCACCTCAGTGATACCTGGGACTGGTCCACTGCCACCTCAGTGACACCTGGGACTGGTCCACTGCCACCTCATTGACACCTGGCACTGGTCACTGCCACCTCAGTGACACCTGGGACTTTCCTGCAGGAACTCAGCCATCTTTAGTCAAATAATTTGAGCTTTTTCCCAGGCTTCTTGCTTGTGTCTTCATTGACTTCCTGTCAAACTGAGTTGAAGATTTTAGTCCTGACTTTGCATGGTGGGGCCCCTAACTACATCACTGACTTGTTATGTCCCTACTCTTCAGTTGCATGGTGGGGCCCCTCAGTACATCCCTGACTTGTTAGGCCCTTACTCTTCAGGGTCTTCGGTCTTCTAAAGACCCTATGTTAAAACCTGGTATTCCAGACTATATCTCCCAGACTCTGGAACAACTTGCACCAGTACCTCCGTCGTCTTGACTGTGTTGACACTTTGAAGAAACATTTTAGAACTTCTCTTTTTGGTAAAGATTTCAGTTAATGCACCTTTTAACTATCATTTTTAATCACCTTTTTATGAAGTTGTTGTTTTCCTTCAATTGTCGTTTTACTTCACCTATGTTGTTTGTCATTTGATCTGTGAAAAAACCATTGAATTAGTTTTCAATGGCAGGTAAGCACATCCTTTTTACAACAAAACTTTAATGTTAATTAAAGCCAGACTGCGTGAGTTTAGCTCTAAGACACAATTAAAAGACACACAGGTCAATAAAGTTTGTTTATGTCATTCACAAGCAGCCATAAAGTGGAGGAATTCTCCAGTGGAATCAGACGAGTGGAAAGGAAGACTGTGCGCATATTAGATGACTTTTGTCCCCAATAGGCAATGAAAGACATTGCTTTTAATTAATGTACGCTGGAATACATTAGAAGAAATGAAATGTGTGTGCCATGGCGTCAAGGGGCGACATCTTTCTCAACCACAATACTCTGCATCAAAATAAACATCCAAGAAAGCTGCAAAGCCAGCAGTTTTGGCAGAAAAAACACCTTTTCAGTCTTGGCAAGGAAGACTTCTTTCTAGCCTGGCGTGTTAGAATTCTGGTTGACTTGCCAATGGTAAGAATGCTGCGTTAAGTCCAATCAAGGTGGAGAGGGATGACAACCATACTTGCCAACCCTCCCCTTTTTAGCGGGAGAATCACGATATTCAGCGCCTCTCCTGACAACCTCCCGGCAGAGATTTTCTCCCAACAAACTCCCAGTATTCAGCCGGAGCTGGAGGCCACGCCCCCTCCAGCTCAATGCGGACCTGAGACTGAGTGGGGACAGCCTGTTCTCACGTCCGCTTTCCCACAAAATAAACAGCTTGCCTGCCCAAAGACGTCATAACATCTAGGGCTTTTATAGAGTGCACAACTGCGCACACAACAAGGAGACGAAGCAGAAGAACAAGGAAATTACAGACATGGCGGCCGAAATGATATACTCATCATGAACGGAGAAGTTAAATAGGACAATACTGCCATCTAATGGATAGCCACTGGAACACTGAAATTCAAGTATTTTTTTTTCTTTCTATGTAAATAAAATTAAAAAAAAGATATATATGTATAGCTAGAATTCACTGAAAGTCAAGTATTTCATACATATATATATATATACACTACCGTTCAAAAGTTTGGGGTCACCCAAACAATTTTGTGGAATAGCCTTCATTTCTAAGAACAGGAATAGACTGTCAAGTTTCAGATGAAAGTTCTCTTTTTCTGGCCATTTTAAGCGTTTAATTGACCCCACAAATGTGATGCTCCAGAAACTCAATCTGCTCAAAGGAAGGTCAGTTTTGTAGCTTCTGTAACGAGCTAAACTGTTTTCAGATGTGTGAACATGATTGCACAAGGGTTTTCTAATCATCAATTAGCCTTCTGAGCCAATGAGCAAACACATTGTACCATTAGAACACTGGAGTGATAGTTGCTGGAAATGGGCCTCTATACACCTATGTAGATATAGCACCAAAAACCAGACATTTGCAGCTAGAATAGTCATTTACCACATTAGCAATGTATAGAGTGTATTTCTTTAAAGTTAAAACTAGTTTAAAGTTATCTTCATTGAAAAGTACAGTGCTTTTCCTTCAAAAATAAGGACATTTCAATGTGACCCCAAACTTTTGAACAGTAGTATATATATATATATATATATATATATATATATATATATATATATATATATATATATATATATATATATATATATATATGAAATACTCGAGTTGGTGAATTCTAGCTGTAAATAACCACGCCCCCAACCACACACACACACACACACCTCCCGATATTGGAGGTCTCAAGGTTGGCAAGTATGATGACAACAGTTGTCTTCTTCTGATGAGACTGTTTTGTTTGTGAAGTCTGCCACTTTCACAGCTCAGTCCAGGAAGCAAACACAATTGATCAATGATCTCTGAGGGTTCATCCAGGGGCCACACAGGGTTTACCAAGGCGGGCTTATCCACCAAAGGAACAAAAATTACCTAGTGGACCACTGATGAGACACCAAATTCAGGTCAATGCAAGCACCAAGTAAAGATTGATCATCACAACATCAAAGTTCCTCGTGGAGATCCAGACATGTGGGGTATTGATATAAGGCCGTCCCAGAGGACAGGTGCTGGTTAGAAACCAATATTCCTCCTTAGGGGAGGGGCCACTCCGCTACAAAGACTAACTCCAAGTGGAAGGGTTGAAAAGTTGATCCTCTGCAGACCTGCCAGGTGGGCCTCGGTTCAAAATGGGTTAATCATCCCAAAGTTACGTTGAAGGACTAAGGGGGCTTTCACTTCAGGAGATCAATCAAAGTAGCTTGGAAGTTGTTTGCAGCAAAGAAAGGAAATATGATAAACAAATAAGCACAATCTACAATCTGGTGTTTTAGTTCCACTGCAACATCCGCCTGTGTTGTGGTCTCACTTTCACCTCCTACTTCCTTTTTTTGGCCCTGACGTGTTTCCGTCCCTGATTTAGAATCAACTCTTTCCACCCTGGCTGGTGATATCAGAGGCCCTTCTCCTTTTTTTGTCGCCAGCGTTCGGAAAGTAATAAGAAATCCCCAGAGAGGTCTTGCAGTGTGACATGTGACAGAGCGGAAACCCAAAGTAGAAACCTCTTTCTAGTCAGGGATGAAGACAAAGACACCTGACTTGCTAAACCTGCAATGTATTCACAGCAGCTCCTACTGATCACGGATCTCCATGCAGGTCTTAGCAGATCTTTAGTCTTTGTAGTTTTGTGTAAGGAACTGCACTGCGGCCACAGGTGTTCCCAGACCAAATCTGTGGATGAAGGCCATCAGATCCCATTGACCTGAAACATCAAGAAGAACAGGAGGGCTATTAGAGCCGAGTGGTAGGAAACTAAGGACCGCACTATTATTCTTATTTCCAGAACCGGGCAGAACCCAGTAGGTCCAAAGGTGTCATCTGGATCTAAATCAGAGGTCACCAACGCGGTGCCCGCGGGCACCAGGTCGCCCGTAAGGACCAGATGAGTCGCCCGCGGGCCTGTTCTAAAAAAAAATAAAAATAAAAAAAATAAAAAAAATAAAAAAATTGTTTTTTTTTTTTTTTTTTTTTTTTTGAATTAAATCTAGATAGAAAAAACACAAGATACACTTTCAATCAGTGCATCAACCCAAACAACCTCCCCATGCACACTCATCCACACCCACTCACACAAAAGGGGTTATTTCTTTCTGCTACCAATATTCTGGTTCCCACAACATAGACAACACATCTGCAAGGGACACAGTCCCTGAAGCACACATGATTGTATAGGCTGCTGGTCCACTAACATTTTCATTAATTACTATTTTTTATGTAATTATTTTTATATTGTTTTACTTTCTTTTTTATCCAAGAAAATGTTTTTTATTTATTTATCTTATTTTATTTTATTTTTTTAAAAAGGGCCTTATCTTCAACAGACCAGGTTGTCAATGAAATTAGATTTGTTTAAAGGGTTTTTTAAACCAGGCCCAGTCCAGATAATGTCCAAGTCGGACTCAGCAACACACACCTTCATTCATGTACACAGAAAAAAATTAGGGAACACAACAGATTGCATATAATTTATAAACAAAATTACATTTTCAAAATAAGCATTTATGTACAGTCCAAATTATGTCCAGGTCACTCAAATGAGGGAACACAACAACAGATATCATATAATCTATAAACATAATTATACTTTCAAAATAAGCCTTTGAGGACTTCTCATCTTTTTTTTAATGTTTTTTGGCATCATTATCGTTTTCAACCATGTAACTTTCTAAAGTTAGAAAATACTGAATAAATGTTTTAAAGAAAGTAAATCTAAGTGAATATCTGTTTTTGGCCTTAAAAATAAACATTTTACCGAGTACTATAATTAAATTGACTAAATCATGATTGTCAATGAACTCTCCTAAAATAACAGAAACCACATTAAGCTTCATAAACACACCAATCCTTAAACACATTTTTTCAACTTCCACCCAAAACAAAGACACAATATGACAATACCAAAACAAATGCAGGGTGGATTCAGGCTCCTGACAACAAAATCAGCAATCATCTGACTCTCTCATATTCCATAATTTTAACATTTTCCCTGTGGGTAAGAAGTTATAAATAATTTTTATTTGAAAATAACGATTTTGCACATCGATAGTGGTTTTATATATTAGTTTGAATATGGCATCCCATGGCAACGGGCAGTCAAAAAAGTTGATTTAATTTAAAAAAAAAAAATAAAAAAATAAATAAATTGTTTTTTAAATTTTTTTTTAGAACAGGCCCGCGGGCGACTCATCTGGTCCTTACGGGCAACCTGGTGCCCGCGGGCACCGCGTTGGTGACCCCTGCCCTAGAGTCACACAACTTGGTACCTGACATAACGGTTAGCATGCTCAAATGCTAACATTAGCATACTAACTTATCTTATTTTGCCGCTATATACCTGCGAGTCATATAACTATGTGCATGACATATGCTAATTGTTAGCATGCTAACTCTTTGTGCAAATTTTGCCACGGTACATCCAAGAGTCATATAACTTGGTAAGCGTCAGCATGCTAACGTTAGCATTTCGGTTCGACTCGCGCTTTTTCACGGCTTGCGCACATACAGCATTCTCCGGGAATTGCACATTCTAGTCATTGAACTTCGCTGCAAAAATGTGACTTTCTCCCACATTTTAAACTTAAGTGTCATTCCTGAGCCGCCAGTTGAATATCACTGAAGTACAGTATCCATTTCTCCAGGATTTCCAGTAGAGGTGCATGACATACTTTACATTCAGGCCAATGGTTACTTCTCATGCTCTCTCTGGGCTGAAGGCATCTGAGGCCTGAGTGAGTGTGAGTCAGTGAGAAATGAAAATAAAACATGTTGCAGTAATGATGGAGGTGGGAAGGCATTGGCAACATGAAGTGATTCAGCCTGGACTCTATTGCCTTCTCCTTTCAAACAAACACCAGACGGCCATCCGGCTGTGATGACAATGTCACGGCTTTGGGATTTGGACCTCAAGTCCCTTTTTTCCTGACCTAAGAAACCACAGAGGTAGCTAACCTTTCATATAAACACATCAGAGAGGAGTATTTAAACACACAAGAGAGGACTATTTAAACACACAAGAGAGGACTATTAAAAACACACCAGAGAGGACTATTTAAACACACCAGAGAGGACTATTTAAACACACAAGAGAGGACTATGTAAACACACCAGAGAGGACTATTTAAACACCCCAGAGAGGACTATGTAAACACACAAGAGAGGACTATGTAAACACAAGAGATGACTATTTAAACACACCAGAGAGGACTATTTAAACACACAAGAGAGGACTATTTAAACACACAAGAGAGGACTATTAAAAACACACCAGAGAGGACTATTTAAACACACCAGAGAGGACTATTTAAACACACAAGAGAGGACTATGTAAACACACCAGAGAGGACTATTTAAACACCCCAGAGAGGACTATGTAAACACACAAGAGAGGACTATGTAAACACAAGAGATGACTATTTAAACACACCAGAGAGGACTATTTAAACACACAAGAGAGGACTAAGTAAACACACCAGAGAGGACTATTTAAACACACAAGAGAGGACTATGTAAACACACCAGAGAGGACTACGTAAACACAAGAGATGACTATTTAAACACACCAGACAGGACTATTTAAACACACAAGGGAGGACTATTTAAAACACAAGAGATGACTATTTAAACACAAGAGAGGACTATGTAAACACACAAGAGAGGAATATTTAAACACACAAGAGAAAACTATTTAAACATACAGGAGAGGACTATGTAAACACACCAGAGAGGACTATTTAAACATACAAGAGAGGACTATTTAAACATACAAGAGAGGACTGTGTAAACACACCAGAGAGGACTATTTAAACACACGAGAGAGGACTATTTAAACAAATGAGAGAAGACTATTTAAACACACAAGAGAGGACTATGTAAACACACAAGAGAGGACTATTTAAACACACCAGAAAGGACTATTTAAACACACAAGAGAGGACTATTTAAACATACAAGAGAGGACTATGTAACCACACCAGAGAGGACTATTTAAACACACGAGACAGGACTATTTAAACACACGGGAGAGGACTATTTAAACACACAAGAGAGGACTATGTAAACACACAAGAGAGGACTATTTAAACACACAAGAGAGGACTAAGTAAACACACAAGAGAGGACTATTTAAACACACCAGAGAGGACTATTTAAACACACAAGGGAGGACTATTTAAACACACAAGAGAGGACTATTCAAACACAAGAGATGACTATTTAAACACACCAGAGAGGACTTTTTAAACACACAAGGGAGGACTATTTAAACACACAAGGGAGGACTATTTAAACACATGGGAGAGGACTATTTAAACACAAGAGAGGACTATGTAAACACACAAGAGAGGACTATTTAAACTCACAAGATAGGACTATTTAAACATACAAGAGAGGACTATGTAACCACACCAGAGAGGACTATTTAAACACATGAGACAGGACTATTTAAACACACAAGAGAGGACTATTTAAACACACAAGAGAGGACTATGTAAACACACAAGAGAGGACTATTTAAACACACCAGAGAGGACTATTTAAACACACAAGAGAGGACTATTTAAACACACCAGAGAGGACTATTTAAACACACCAGAGAGGACTATTTAAACACACAAGAGATGATTATTTAAACACACCAGAGAGGACTATTTAAACACACAAGAGAAGACTATTTATACACACCAGAGAGGACTATTTAAACACACAAGAGAGGACTATTTAAACACACAAGAGAGGACTATTTAAACACACCAGAGAGGACTATTTAAACACACCATAGAGGACTATTTAAACACACCAGAGAGGACTATTTAAACACACCAGAGAGGACTATTCAAACACACCAGAGAGGACTATTTAAACACACCAGAGAGGACTATTTAAACACACCAGAGAGGACTATTTAAACACACCAGAGAAGACTATTTAAACACACAAGAGAGGACTATTTAAACACACAAGAGAGGACTATTTAAACACACCAGAGAGGACTATTTAAACACACCAGAGAGGACTATTTAAACACACCAGAGAGGACTATTTAAACACACCAGAGAGGACTATTTAAACACACCAGAGAGGACTATTCAAACACACAAGAGAGGACTATTTAAACACACCAGAGAGGAGTATTTAAACACACCAGAGAGGACTATTTAAACACACAAGAGAGGACTATTTAAACACACCAGAGAGGAATACTTAAACACACCAGAGAGGACTATTTAAACACACCGGAGAGGACTATTTAAACACAATGGAGATGACTATTTAAACACACCGGAGAGGACTATTTAAACACACCAGAGAGGACTATTTAAACACACCAGAGAGGACTATTTAAACACACAAGAGAGGACTATTTAAACACACCAGAGAGGACTATTTAAACACACAAGAGAGGACTATTTAAACACACAAGAGAGGACTATTTAAACACACCAGAGAGGACTATTTAAACACACCAGAGAGGACTATTTAAACACACCAGAGAGGACTATTTAAACACACAAGAGAGGACTATTTAAACACACCAGAGAGGACTATTTAAACACACAAGAGAGGACTATTTAAACACACAAGAGAGGACTATTTAAACACACAAGAGAGGACTATGTAAACACACAAGAGAGGACTATTTAAACACACAAGAGAGGACTATGTAAACACACAAGAGAGGACTATTTAAACACACCAGAGAGGACTATTTAAACACACAAGAGAGGACTATTTAAACACACCAGAGAGGACTATTTAAACACACAAGAGAGGACTATTTAAACACACCAGAGAGGACTATTTAAACACACAAGAGAGGACTATTTAAACACACCAGAGAGGACTATTTAAACACACAAGAGAGGACTATTTAAACACACAAGAGAGGACTATTTAAACACACCAGAGAGGACTATTTAAACACACCAGAGAGGACTATTTAAACACACCAGAGAGGACTACGTAAACACACAAGAGAGGACTATGTAAACACACAAGAGAGGACTATTTAAACACACAAGAGAGGACTATGTAAACACACAAGAGAGGACTATTTAAACACACCAGAGAGGACTATTTAAACACACAAGAGAGGACTATTTAAACACACCAGAGAGGACTATTTAAACACACAAGAGAGGACTATTTAAACACACCAGAGAGGACTATTTAAACACACCGGAGAGGACTATTTAAACACACAAGAGAGGACTATTTAAACACACAAGAGAGGACTATTTAAACACACCAGAGAGGACTACTTAAACACACCAGAGAGGACTATTTAAACACACCAGAGAGGACTATTTAAACACACAAGAGAGGACTATTTAAACACACCAGAGAGGACTATTTAAACACACAAGAGAGGACTATTTAAACACACAAGAGAGGACTATTTAAACACACCAGAGAGGACTATTTAAACACACAAGAGAGGACTATTTAAACACACCAGAGAGGACTATTTAAACACACCGGAGAGGGCTATTTAAACACACAAGAGAGGACTATTTAAACACACAAGAGAGGACTATTTAAACACACCGGAGAGGACTATTTAAACACACAAGAGAGGACTATTTAAACACACCAGAGAGGACTATTTAAACACACCAGAGAGGACTATTTAAACACACAAGAGAGGACTATTTAAACACACCAGAGTTAACTATTTAAACACACCAGAGAGGACTATTTAAACACACAAGAGAGGACTATTTAAACACACCAGAGAGGACTACTTAAACACACCAGAGAGGACTATTTAAACACACCAGAGAGGACTATTTAAACACACCATAGAGGACTATTTAAACACACCAGAGAGGACTATTTAAACACTCCAGAGAGGACTATTTAAACACACCAGAGAGGACTATTTAAACACACAAGAGAGGACTATTTAAACACACAAGAGAGGACTATTTAAACACACCAGAGAGGACTATTTAAACACACCAGAGAGGACTATTTAAACACACCAGAGAGGACTATTTAAACACACAAGAGAGGACTATTTAAACACACCAGAGTTAACTATTTAAACACACCAGAGAGGACTATTTAAACACACAAGAGAGGACTATTTAAACACACCAGAGAGGACTACTTAAACACACCAGAGAGGACTATTTAAACACACCAGAGAGGACTATTTAAACACACAAGAGAGGACTATTTAAACACACCAGAGAGGACTATTTAAACACACCGGAGAGGACTATTTAAACACACAAGAGAGGACTATTTAAACACACCAGAGAGGACTATTTAAACACACCAGAGAGGACTATTTAAACACACAAGAGAGGACTATTTAAACACACAAGAGAGGACTATTTAAACACACCAGAGAGGACTATTTAAACACTCCAGAGAGGACTATTTAAACACACCAGAGAGGACTATTTAAACACACCAGAGAGGACTATTTAAACACACCAGAGAGGACTATTTAAACACACCAGAGAGGACTATTCAAACACACAAGAGAGGACTATTTAAACACACCGGAGAGGAGTATTTAAACACACCAGAGAGGACTATTTAAACACACAAGAGAGGACTATTTAAACACACCAGAGAGGAATACTTAAACACACCAGAGAGGACTATTTAAACACACCGGAGAGGACTATTTAAACACAATGGAGATGACTATTTAAACACACCGGAGAGGACTATTTAAACACACCAGAGAGGACTATTTAAACACACCAGAGAGGACTATTTAAACACACAAGAGAGGACTATTTAAACACACCAGAGAGGACTATTTAAACACACAAGAGAGGACTATTTAAACACACAAGAGAGGACTATTTAAACACACCAGAGAGGACTATTTAAACACACCAGAGAGGACTATTTAAACACACCAGAGAGGACTACGTAAACACACAAGAGAGGACTATGTAAACACACAAGAGAGGACTATTTAAACACACCAGAGAGGACTATTTAAACACACAAGAGAGGACTATTTAAACACACCAGAGAGGACTATTTAAACACACCGGAGAGGACTATTTAAACACACAAGAGAGGACTATTTAAACACACAAGAGAGGACTATTTAAACACACCAGAGAGGACTACTTAAACACACCAGAGAGGACTATTTAAACACACCAGAGAGGACTATTTAAACACACAAGAGAGGACTATTTAAACACACCAGAGAGGACTATTTAAACACACCGGAGAGGACTATTTAAACACACCAGAGAGGACTATTTAAACACACAAGAGAGGACTATTTAAACACACCAGAGAGGACTATTTAAACACACAAGAGAGGACTATTTAAACACACCAGAGAGGACTATTTAAACACACCAGAGAGGACTATTTAAACACACAAGAGAGGACTAATTAAACACACAAGAGAGGACTATTTAAACACACCGGAGAGGACTATTTAAACACACCATAGAGGACTATTTAAACACACCAGAGAGGACTATTTAAACACTCCAGAGAGGACTATTTAAACACACCAGAGAGGACTATTTAAACACACAAGAGAGGACTATTTAAACACACAAGAGAGGACTATTTAAACACACCAGAGAGGACTATTTAAACACACCAGAGAGGACTATTTAAACACACCAGAGAGGACTATTTAAACACACAAGAGAGGACTATTTAAACACACCAGAGTTAACTATTTAAACACACCAGAGAGGACTATTTAAACACACAAGAGAGGACTATTTAAACACACAAGAGAGGACTATTTAAACATACAAGAGAGGACTATGTAACCACACCAGAGAGGACTATTTAAACACACGAGACAGGACTATTTAAACACACGGGAGAGGACTATTTAAACACACAAGAGAGGACTATGTAAACACACAAGAGAGGACTATTTAAACACACAAGAGAGGACTAAGTAAACACACAAGAGAGGACTATTTAAACACACCAGAGAGGACTATTTAAACACACAAGGGAGGACTATTTAAACACACAAGAGAGGACTATTCAAACACAAGAGATGACTATTTAAACACACCAGAGAGGACTTTTTAAACACACAAGGGAGGACTATTTAAACACACAAGGGAGGACTATTTAAACACATGGGAGAGGACTATTTAAACACAAGAGAGGACTATGTAAACACACAAGAGAGGACTATTTAAACTCACAAGATAGGACTATTTAAACATACAAGAGAGGACTATGTAACCACACCAGAGAGGACTATTTAAACAAATGAGACAGGACTATTTAAACACACAAGAGAGGACTATTTAAACACACAAGAGAGGACTATGTAAACACACAAGAGAGGACTATTTAAACACACCAGAGAGGACTATTTAAACACACAAGAGAGGACTATTTAAACACACCAGAGAGGACTATTTAAACACACCAGAGAGGACTATTTAAACACACCAGAGAGGACTATTTAAACACACAAGAGATGATTATTTAAACACACCAGAGAGGACTATTTAAACACACAAGAGAAGACTATTTATACACACCAGAGAGGACTATTTAAACACACAAGAGAGGACTATTTAAACACACAAGAGAGGACTATTTAAACACACCAGAGAGGACTATTTAAACACACCATAGAGGACTATTTAAACACACCAGAGAGGACTATTTAAACACACCAGAGAGGACTATTCAAACACACCAGAGAGGACTATTTAAACACACCAGAGAGGACTATTTAAACACACCAGAGAGGACTATTTAAACACACCAGAGAAGACTATTTAAACACACAAGAGAGGACTATTTAAACACACAAGAGAGGACTATTTAAACACACCAGAGAGGACTATTTAAACACACCAGAGAGGACTATTTAAACACACCAGAGAGGACTATTTAAACACACCAGAGAGGACTATTTAAACACACCAGAGAGGACTATTCAAACACACAAGAGAGGACTATTTAAACACACCAGAGAGGAGTATTTAAACACACCAGAGAGGACTATTTAAACACACAAGAGAGGACTATTTAAACACACCAGAGAGGAATACTTAAACACACCAGAGAGGACTATTTAAACACACCGGAGAGGACTATTTAAACACAATGGAGATGACTATTTAAACACACCGGAGAGGACTATTTAAACACACCAGAGAGGACTATTTAAACACACCAGAGAGGACTATTTAAACACACAAGAGAGGACTATTTAAACACACCAGAGAGGACTATTTAAACACACAAGAGAGGACTATTTAAACACACAAGAGAGGACTATTTAAACACACCAGAGAGGACTATTTAAACACACCAGAGAGGACTATTTAAACACACCAGAGAGGACTATTTAAACACACAAGAGAGGACTATTTAAACACACCAGAGAGGACTATTTAAACACACAAGAGAGGACTATTTAAACACACAAGAGAGGACTATTTAAACACACAAGAGAGGACTATGTAAACACACAAGAGAGGACTATTTAAACACACAAGAGAGGACTATGTAAACACACAAGAGAGGACTATTTAAACACACCAGAGAGGACTATTTAAACACACAAGAGAGGACTATTTAAACACAGCAGAGAGGACTATTTAAACACACAAGAGAGGACTATTTAAACACACCAGAGAGGACTATTTAAACACACAAGAGAGGACTATTTAAACACACCAGAGAGGACTATTTAAACACACAAGAGAGGACTATTTAAACACACAAGAGAGGACTATTTAAACACACCAGAGAGGACTATTTAAACGCACCAGAGAGGACTATTTAAACACACCAGAGAGGACTACGTAAACACACAAGAGAGGACTATGTAAACACACAAGAGAGGACTATTTAAACACACAAGAGAGGACTATGTAAACACACAAGAGAGGACTATTTAAACACACCAGAGAGGACTATTTAAACACACAAGAGAGGACTATTTAAACACACCAGAGAGGACTATTTAAACACACAAGAGAGGACTATTTAAACACACCAGAGAGGACTATTTAAACACACCGGAGAGGACTATTTAAACACACAAGAGAGGACTATTTAAACACACAAGAGATGACTATTTAAACACACCAGAGAGGACTACTTAAACACACCAGAGAGGACTATTTAAACACACCAGAGAGGACTATTTAAACACACAAGAGAGGACTATTTAAACACACCAGAGAGGACTATTTAAACACACAAGAGAGGACTATTTAAACACACAAGAGAGGACTATTTAAACACACCAGAGAGGACTATTTAAACACACCAGAGAGGACTATTTAAACACACCAGAGAGGACTATTTAAACACACCGGAGAGGGCTATTTAAACACACAAGAGAGGACTATTTAAACACACAAGAGAGGACTATTTAAACACACCGGAGAGGACTATTTAAACACACAAGAGAGGACTATTTAAACACACCAGAGAGGACTATTTAAACACACAAGAGAGGACTATTTAAACACACAAGAGAGGACTATTTAAACACACCAGAGAGGACTATTTAAACACACAAGAGAGGACTATTTAAACACACCAGAGAGGACTATTTAAACACACCAGAGAGGACTATTTAAACACACAAGAGAGGACTATTTAAACACACCAGAGAGGACTATTTAAACACACCAGAGAGGACTATTTAAACACACAAGAGAGGACTATTTAAACACACCAGAGAGGACTATTTAAACACACAAGAGAGGACTATTTAAACACACCAGAGAGGACTATTTAAACACACAAGAGATGATTATTTAAACACACCAGAGAGGACTATTTAAACACACAAGAGAAGACTATTTAAACACACCAGAGAGGACTATTTAAACACACAAGAGAGGACTATTTAAACACACAAGAGAGGACTATTTAAACAAACCAGAGAGGACTATTTAAACACACAAGAGAGGACTATTTAAACACACCAGAGAGGACTATTTAAACACACCATAGAGGACTATTTAAACACACCAGAGAGGACTATTTAAACACACCAGAGAGGACTATTTAAACACACCAGAGAGGACTATTTAAACACACCAGAGAGGACTATTTAAACACACCAGAGAGGACTATTTAAACACACAAGAGAGAACTATTTAAACACACAAGAGAGGACTATTTAAACACACAAGAGAGGACTATTTAAACATACAAGAGAGGACTATTTAAACACACCAGAGAGGACTATTTAAACACACCAGAGAGGACTATTTAAACACACCAGAGAGGACTATTTAAACACACCAGAGAGGACTATTCAAACACACAAGAGAGGACTATTTAAACACACCGGAGAGGAGTATTTAAACACACCAGAGAGGACTATTTAAACACACAAGAGAGGACTATTTAAACACACCAGAGAGGAATACTTAAACACACCAGAGAGGACTATTTAAACACACCAGAGAGGAATACTTAAACACACCAGAGAGGACTATTTAAACACACCGGAGAGGACTATTTAAACACAATGGAGATGACTATTTAAACACACCGGAGAGGACTATTTAAACACACCAGAGAGGACTATTTAAACACACCAGAGAGGACTATTTAAACACACAAGAGAGGACTATTTAAACACACCAGAGAGGACTATTTAAACACACAAGAGAGGACTATTTAAACACACAAGAGAGGACTATTTAAACACACCAGAGAGGACTATTTAAACACACCAGAGAGGACTATTTAAACACACCAGAGAGGACTACGTAAACACACAAGAGAGGACTATGTAAACACACAAGAGAGGACTATTTAAACACACCAGAGAGGACTATTTAAACACACAAGAGAGGACTATTTAAACACACCAGAGAGGACTATTTAAACACACCGGAGAGGACTATTTAAACACACAAGAGAGGACTATTTAAACACACAAGAGAGGACTATTTAAACACACCAGAGAGGACTACTTAAACACACCAGAGAGGACTATTTAAACACACCAGAGAGGACTATTTAAACACACAAGAGAGGACTATTTAAACACACCAGAGAGGACTATTTAAACACACCGGAGAGGACTATTTAAACACACCAGAGAGGACTATTTAAACACACAAGAGAGGACTATTTAAACACACCAGAGAGGACTATTTAAACACACAAGAGAGGACTATTTAAACACACCAGAGAGGACTATTTAAACACACCAGAGAGGACTATTTAAACACACAAGAGAGGACTAATTAAACACACAAGAGAGGACTATTTAAACACACCGGAGAGGACTATTTAAACACACCATAGAGGACTATTTAAACACACCAGAGAGGACTATTTAAACACTCCAGAGAGGACTATTTAAACACACCAGAGAGGACTATTTAAACACACAAGAGAGGACTATTTAAACACACAAGAGAGGACTATTTAAACACACCAGAGAGGACTATTTAAACACACCAGAGAGGACTATTTAAACACACCAGAGAGGACTATTTAAACACACAAGAGAGGACTATTTAAACACACCAGAGTTAACTATTTAAACACACCAGAGAGGACTATTTAAACACACAAGAGAGGACTATTTAAACACACCAGAGAGGACTACTTAAACACACCAGAGAGGACTATTTAAACACACCAGAGAGGACTATTTAAACACACAAGAGAGGACTATTTAAACACACCAGAGAGGACTATTTAAACACACCGGAGAGGACTATTTAAACACACAAGAGAGGACTATTTAAACACACCAGAGAGGACTATTTAAACACACCAGAGAGGACTATTTAAACACACAAGAGAGGACTATTTAAACACACAAGAGAGGACTATTTAAACACACCAGAGAGGACTATTTAAACACTCCAGAGAGGACTATTTAAACACACCAGAGAGGACTATTTAAACACACCAGAGAGGACTATTTAAACACACAAGAGAGGACTATTTAAACACACCAGAGTTAACTATTTAAACACACCAGAGAGGACTATTTAAACACACCGGAGAGGACTATTTAAACACACTGGAGAGGACTATTTAAACACACAAGAGAGGACTATTTTTTTTATTTTTTTAAATTTTATTTTATTTTTTTTATAATGTCCTGCCCAGCTTCTCGGGCAAATCATATAGTTGATGTAGATGCCCATATCGGCTGTTCAGATTTACTTTACAAAAGAGAAGTGTAGGATACTTCTCTTGTTGCCTTACTTGTATTTTGACTTTAATAAACGTATTTATATTATCATTTGGTGCAGCCGGGCCGGAGCAGGAGGGGATAGAAAGAGAGAAAAAGGAAGACAGGGGGGGAATTGTGGGGACAAGAGGGGGATTAGACAGAGAGACAAAAACAACAACAGCAAACACAACAACAACAACAACAACAGAGCAACATCAGCAAATACGACATGTACAAATATGATGGTAAAAGTAATAGCAAATAAGCAGTTAGCGAAAATTTAAAAAAAAAATACAGAAATGACAATGAGCATTATTACACTAAAAATGGAGCAATATGAATACCAATAGAAATAGTGCTATTGATAATAAACAATACCAGTACTTTACCTTTATTATCAACAATACAATTGTTCAAATGCAACAATACATATACGTAATGATAACTTGAGATACGAAAGAATGCAGAAAAATGGAGGGGAAGAAAGAGAAGCAACCTTAACCTTGTAGATTGTTATAGTAACAATAGGTTAAGCTTTGTCAGTGTGCCATGTGTTATACCCAGTTTACCCTAGGGCAACAACGTTAATATATGTTTGATGAAACGTGATTATGTGCATGAGTGTATGTGTGCATATGTACTTGTATATGTACAGTATGTGTATGTGTGCTTGTACAGTGAATGTATATGTACAGTATGTGTATACAGTATGTGTGTTTGAACAGTGAATGTATATGTACAGTATATGTATGTGTGTGTTTGTACAGTGAATGTATGTGTAGTATGTGTATATGTGTGTTTGTACAGTGAATGTATATGTACAGTATGTGTATACAGTATGTTTGTATAATGAATGTGCGTGTGGATGTACGAACTTTGAGTGTGTAAATATGTACTGTATTTATTTGTATATGTATGTGGGAGCGTAGGTAACTATGTATGTGTGTATGTATGTGTGTGAGTATATGTGAATTTGCATGTACAATACATTTGACTCCCAGTGTGTGCGGGAGCCAGAGTACGGCCCCAGCCTCCCCGAGAACCCATCCCACAAACAGTAGGTGTGGTGCCCAGGGAACCAGGGGCCACCGCCCCCACGCAGCCAAGCCGGACAGCGACAGGAACCCCGTGCCGCCCACAAGGGCCAGCAGCAGGCCGCAGACAGACGCACCCGGCAGAGGACAAGGCACGAGAAAAACAGGGGGCAGCCAGACCCCAAGCCAGCGAGAGACCACACCCCACACGGACAGAAAGGCGGGACGCCCCGCCCGAGGGGCCCGGAGACCCCCCGCAACCGGACGGGAAGACCGCCCCGCCCCACGGCAACAGGGCCCCCACGAGCCCCCCCCCCACCCCCGGAGAGCGCGGCGAGGCCAGCCCACGGCCACCCCACCCAAGCCGGCCGCCACAGGACCACCCAGCACGGGGCCACAGGAACCACCCACCCCACCCGCAGGGACCCCAACGATGGAGATGGAACAACCAGCAACCGCCCCGCCGAGTCCCCCCCCTGAGGTAGGGGAATAAATAAATAAAATAAATAAATACATAATAATAATAATAAGAATATTAATAAAATATATTAAAAAAGGAAAAAAAAAATAAAAAAAAAATAAATAATTAAATCTATTTATAAAATAAATAAATAAATAAATAAATAAAAAAAGAATTAAAAGAAGATCACAGACATGCTGACACACAAGGTCGCTACCCCCAACAACTGGCCGACTCGCAGCACCTCGGAATACCCTGCAGCACCAAGCCACCACAGTAGACACAGGGACCAGACCCAGCAGGCCCCAACCAAGACGGGCAGCCGGAAGGGATGGACGGCGGGACCCAGGAGCTCCAGACACGCAGTCCGGATGCAGTAGCCTGAGGCGCCGACCCCCATCCGACAGGCAGGCCCAGAACGTACCCCCAGAAATATACATACATATATATATACATACACATAAACATACACATGTACACATACACACACATACACATGCATACACATACACATATATATACATACATACATACATACATACATACATACATACATACATACATACATACATACACACACACACATACACATACACATACATATACACAGTTTGTCAGCCCCGACAACCACCACGTGCGCGCGCTGCCACCAGTCACAAAATCAGCCACCCCCCTGCACCAGACCCAGCAGCCACGGGCGCCCACACCACAAACAAACGGCAGCAGAAACAGCAGCCACAACACCCCCAGACAGCCAGCACCACCCAATCAAATCAAAGCGATCAAAAAAAACAAACCGCGACCGGCAACCACACGCCAACAGGATCACAGATACCAGCCAGCGCCAGCCCGCCAGCAAGCCCAAACGCCAACACGCAAACAAGAGACACCAACACCCCCCCCCCCCCCCCCCCGCCAAAAGACCCCACCACCCCAACCCAAACCCGCACAAACACACCACCGCCCAAACAACCGAGACACAGTATCCAGACCAGACACGGGCGCCGCGCCGCCACCACATCAAGTCGCCAACAGAGACCCCACAGCGCAAGGTCGGGCCACACGGGCACGGACCCCACCCAACAGGAAGCGAGACCCGCGCGACGCCACACACAAATAAATAATAAGATTAAACAAAAATAACAATAATTTTAAAAAAAATAAAATAAAAAAATAATAATAATAATAAAATGAAATACAAATTAAATAAAAAATAAAAAATACAAATAATTAAATAAAATAAAGTAAGTAAATAATAAAAATTATTTAAAAAAAAATAAAATAAAAAATAAATAAATAAATATATATATATACATATATACATACATATACACATACACATACATACATACACACATACACACATACACACATACACACATATATATATATATATATATATATATATATATATATATATATATATATATATATATATATATATATATATATATATATATATATATATATATATATACATACATATATATACACATAAAAAAAAAAAAAAAAATAATAATAATAATAATAAATTAATAAAAGCCTGGCAGGCCACGAGAACGCAGTCCCCGGAATCCGCGCCGGCCGACGAGGCAATGAGGGGTGCGCCGAACCCCAACCCCCCCACATGCATGTGTACAAGGCCCCCAGAGTGTCTACTGTGTAGTTAAAATTAGGAGGTCAGCCATTACAGCCGACCTCCAGTCCCTATTGATGCGTGTACTGTAGCGTGAGTGAGATATGTATGCTTGTGGGAACTAATAATGCGATTAAAATTGGGGGACATCAAGGTCTTGGTGGGTCCCAACCAAGCCGAGCCCTCCAAATCCTAAGTGTCTAATATGCAGCTAAGATTGAGGGATGGACGAGCAGGGGACAAGACAGGAGGACTGGAGCCCCATAGGAGGCATCCTCAACCCTCCCCAAGCCTCCCCGCAGGACAATCCCCCAAAGTCCTATATTTGTGTGACTGTGTGTGCTATAAGTAGGAGGAGTAGAGGGCCCGGACATCCCCCCCAGTCCATGCGGCCGACAACCAGGAACTACGGCCAGGAAGCCGCCCCCCCCACGGCCCGTGACCCACACCAGACCACTTTAGCGTGACGTCACGCGAGCCCACCCCCCGCCAAACAAAGCCAGCCCCCGCCCGCCCCAACCCAACCCCGCAGAGCCCATACCAGCAACCAAACGCAGAAAAACTGCACAGCCCCATGCCCAATGCAAACACCGCATCCCGGCCATCCACACAGCAACGCACCCATACGAGTTCCGGCCAGGGGATGGTGCCCCCCAACCGGGGAAGAAGTCAATGCACCCCGTCCGCACGCCAGCCCCCAAACCAGCCGTCAAGCCAACGCCAGCCAGCCCCCACAACCCCACAAGCGCACAGATACAAGCCACAGTCCCCCAACCACTCCAACCCAACACAGCGACGCCAACCGCCGGCAGTACCACAGCAACCATCACCACCACCGCCCGTCCGCAGTACAAACACCCGCGGCCGCCGAAACCTGAAACAAAAAAAAAGCGACCTACCCCGTAAACCACAACAACGCACACCCCCAGCTACCACAGAGGCCGCCAACCCACCTACCCCAACTCATCCACATACAGGCCAATCGATCCACCGGACATCCACACCCATACACACACCTACACATACATACACACATACACATATACATACATATATGTATATACAAATACATACACATGCACACATGCATGCATATACACATACATACATACACCAAAACAAAACAAAAACAAAAACAAAAAATATAAAAAATAAAAATAAAAAATAAAAATAATAAATAAAATAAAATAAACCCTTTAAATAAATTAAAATAAAAATAAACATGAGGCCTGGTTGCCAACAGTGTCCAGCGCCACCAAACCCCGCAGCCATACCCGCACGTCCAGGCCCCCCCGCCCACCGCCCACCAGGCACCCCTTCTGGCAAAAAGCCATAAGGGCCCAGCCCCGCACCCACAGCCGGCATGCCATGGCATCTCTGCAGGCCTGGTGCCGCGATCAGCAATGCACACCGGGGCAGCGACACACACACATGTACCTACATACATACACACAGATTCCACCATACATACATACAAACGTACACACACACACACACACACACACACACACACACACACACACACACACACACACACACACACACGCACCTATATATACATGTATATAATTTAACAGAATAAATAAAATGTATTAAATAGATAATTTTTAAAAAAATATATATATATATATATATGTAAGTATATATATAAATAAAATTAATAAATAAATAAGGGCGGAGTAAAACAACAACACACAAGAGAGGACTATTTAAACACACCAGAGAGGACTATTTAAACACACCAGAGATGACTATTTAAACACACCAGAGAGGACTATTTAAACACACAAGAGAGGACTATTTAAACACACCAGAGAGGACTATTTAAACACACCAGAGAGGACTATTTAAACACACCAGAGAGGACTATTTAAACACACCAGAGAGGACTATTTAAACACACCAGAGAGGACTATTTAAACACACAAGAGAGGACTATTTAAACACACCAGATAGGACTATTACACAATAGTCAGCAGACTAGTTGTCAGGGGTCCTTAGTGCTCCTACATGATCTTCATGGAGTCCTTAGTGTTCTCTCCCAGGTGGACTTAATTGTGACCTATTGTGACCTCTGATGGGACGTTCAAAGGGACATGCAGACAAGAGGGGTGTGGCCAGACAACAGGAAGCGGTGAACATCACCCTGGGGTCCCGCACACTACCTGTCCTTTTCCATGGGAGAGGCGGAAACATCTAGCGTGTCTAACATACATATGTATATATTTTGAAGTGGAGCTAGCAGAGAGGTGGATGGCATCCAAACATCGCAGAGCTTCAGACAGGATTATAAATCTAAATGTGCAACACTGATGTTTGATGTCATTCTAGAAGACATGCTCATCTCTCTCTCGCTCTCTCTCGCTCGCTCCAGCAGGGAGAAAGAAAGATGTTTATAAATGTCTGTCAAATCTGCCAGATGACTCATGAACTACATGGTGGAGCAGGTCAACACTGAGTGAGCTGTCTTCTTCCACACACGCCAGCAATCTGCAGAGGCGTGTATTATCTCAGGTTGAAGGGGCCGCACAAGGTGGTGCCCCTTCTTAGTGGGGCCCCTGGACTCCATCTTAGTGGGGCCCCTGGACTCATTGCCCTGACATGAGGACACATTGTGTTCATCATCATCCTCCATTATTGTTTACTCACACAGCTTCTGTGAAGACCTCCTTCAAACGGCACCTCATCTCATTTATCAATTATTATATTCCACTCACACCTCTTTGCTATGTGGAGATCAATCACATATATACTAGTGTTGTCCCCACACCAATATTTTGGTACCAGCACCAAAATATATTTCAGTACTTTTTTCTAAATAAAGGGGACCACAAAAAATGTCTTTATTGTAACAAAAAATGTTAGGGTGCATGAAACATATGTTTATTATTGTAATTTAGTCCTTGAATAAAATAGTGAACATACTAAACAACTTGTCTTTTAGTAGTAAGTAAACAAACAAAGACTCCTAATTAGTCTGCTGACGTATGCAGTAACATATTGTGTCATTTATCTACCTATTATTTTGTCTACATTATGAGGGACAAACTGTAAAAATGGATTATTCATCTACTTGTTCATTTACTGTTAATATCTGCTTATTTTCTGTTTTAACGTGTTCTATCTACACTTCTGTTAAAATGTAATAATCACTTATTCTTCTCTTCTTTGATACTTTACATTAGTTTTGGATGATACCACACATTTAACAAGTAGTTACAGGATCATACATTGATCATATTCAAAGTCCTCATGTTTCCAGGGACATATTTCCTGACTTTATAAACATAATATACATTTTAAAAAACGGAAAAGGATTTTGTGATGCTAAAAATTCGATGTAATCATAGACAAGTTACACTCCTGTACTTGGTATCATTACAGTGGATGTCAGGTGTACATCCACCCAGGGCATTTGTTTACATTGTGACACCGATGAGCTATTGTATCCTCCTAGGGTGTGTAGAGAAGCATGTTTAGCTATTCCTTGTCCTCCAGTGATAATGGTACTTGTAAGAAACATACTTTATTTGTCGCCATTGAGACCAGGATTAGTGATTTAGAAGTACTGCAGATGGATGTTAGCTGCTATCTAGCTAACCATGTCTTAAAGCACCTCTTCCTGAGGGTGTTTCAGTGTTATAACTTCACCTTTATCTTTACTTTTTACACCAAAATGCGTCCATTGTCCCTCTTCTGTCTACACACTGTGTCTGCTTGTAAGTACTCTGTGTGTGTGCGCTGCCCAACATGCTCCTCTGCTCGTAAAACCAGCAATGTCATGATGTGACGACACGTCGTCATGCCCTTTAAAAAAAAGGGGGGCAGGGACCAGTACTTTTTAGAGGCAGTATAGTACCGAATATGATTCATTAGTATACTGAACAACCCTAGTTACTCGTTACTTTCCCCAAAAAGTAATTAAATGATCAATGGAATTATTGTTTAAGAAATCTATTTAATTCCCAAGGAAAGTAATTAATGTTTTTTTCCAAATATCTGGCATATGCAGTTGTGGGACGTTTCATGAAAGCAGAGTGTGCGTGCCTTTAAAAGGCGGGGTCTGTTGCCAAGTGACGTGTGAAGTCAGCGAGCGCGCGCTCAGAGCAGGATTTTAGCTCGACTGTGTTTGTTAGCTTATCTTTTCACTGGATTGTGTTAGCGCTGGTGAATAAAGAGACTATGTGCTACAACGGCTGTGGTCTCCTTGTCCAAAAACGAGGTATTGTAGGATTGCAGGATTGTCACTTCAATCATTAGTTTGTTCTTCTACAAGTGTGTGTGTGTATGTGTGTGTGTGTGTGTGTGTGTGTGTGTGTGTGTGTGTGTGTGTGTGTGTGTGTGTGTGTGTGTGTGTGTGTGTGTGTGTGTGTGTGAGTGTGTAAAACATACAACTAATTTACAATTTACTCCAACATGTAGTTGGAAGTACAATTCCTGTAAGCTGGAAAGTGAAGATGTCTACTGTCACAGATGACATCACATGATATAAATGTTCTTTGCACTCATTTAAAAGTCATCATTGAAAGGTTTTGCTGCCTTGTCTGACGTCATGTCACATTTACACTCAGTACGTTTCTATGCACTAAATTAGTCTGACATGTCAAATAATTCTGTTTATTCTATGTTCACAGCTACATGTGAAGTTGTAGTTTCCATGCTCTTATCGCCCATGTGACTGATGGCCACACGCAGTGTGTCTCTCTTACACTAGGGGGCGACAGTGGTCATGTCAGCTTGTTTAGCTGAAATGACTAATATATATATATACACTACCGTTCAAAAGTTTGGGGGTCACATTGAAATTGTCTTTATTTTTGAAGGAAAAGCACTGTACTTTTCAATGAAGATAGCTTTAAACTAGTCTTAACTTTAAAGAAATACACTCTATACATTGCTAATGTGGTAAATGACTATTCTAGCTGCAAATGTCTGGTTTTTGGTGCAATATCTACATAGGTGTATAGAGGCCCATTTCCAGCAACTATCACTCCAGTGTTCTAATGGTACAATGTGTTTGCTCATTGGCTCAGAAGGCTAATTGATGATTAGAAAACCCTTGTGCAATCATGTTCACACATCTGAAAACAGTTTAGCTCATTACAGAAGCTACAAAACTGACCTTCCTTTGCGCAGATAGAATTTCTGGAGCATCACATTTGTGGGGTCAATTAAACGCTCAAAATGGCCAAAAAAAGAGAACTTTCATCTGAAACTCGACAGTCTATTCTTGGTATCGAGCACTATTTTTTTTGGATAATCTAATTAAGACATATATATATATATATATATATATATATATAAATAAATGATAAATGGGTTATACTTGTATAGCGCTTTTCTACCTTCAAGGTACTCAAAGCGCTTTGACAGTATTTCCACATTCACACACTGATGGGGGGAGCTGCCATGCAAGGCGCTAACCAGCAGCCATCAGGAGCAAGGGTGAAGTGTCTTGCCCAAGGACACAACGGACGTGACTAGGATGGTAGAAGGTGGGGATTGAACCCCAGTAACCAGCAACCCTCCGATTGCTGGCACGGCCACTCTATCAACTTCGCCACACCGTCTCCCCTCTATATATATATATATATATATATATATATATATATATATATATATATATATATATATATATATATATATATATATATATATATATATACATACATATATATATATATATATATATATATATATATATATATATATATATATATATATATATATATATATATATATATACATATACATATATATACACACATATATATATACACACACATATATATATATAATATATATATTATATATACACATATACATCCATATATACATACATATAAACATTCATATACTGTATATACATATATATATATACATATACATATATATAAATATATATATATATATATATACATACACACACATATATATATATATACTGTATATATATATATATATATATATATATATATATATATATATACACACACACATATAAATATATATATACTTATGTATATATATACACACACACATATAAATATATATATACTTATGTATATATACAGCATTACATAAATATATAAGCGGCTTATTGGCCGGTATGGCTAATATATGTGAACATATTTCATTATTCTTCTAATGGGTGGGTGTGGCTTGAATACAGGTGTGTTCTATAGCCTGGGAAGTGTTTCAGCTCACTCAACTTGGTGATTGGAGCGGTGAATATTGAAGTGAAGTGAAGTTGAAGACACATCAAC
Organism: Entelurus aequoreus; assembly: GCF_033978785.1. NCBI lineage: Eukaryota > Metazoa > Chordata > Actinopteri > Syngnathiformes > Syngnathidae > Entelurus > Entelurus aequoreus. The sequence goes on along the minus strand of NC_084736.1, from coordinate 37,220,686 downwards.
AAACTTTTTGTTCACCTGACAAGTAGAAATGAAAAAGCAGCAGGCAAAAAGTCAAATCCTTCCTTTAAGACGGTGACTCCCTCCCAGCTGCTGTGGAAGCCAAACCCTGGCTAGTGTGATTAATGGTGGAGGCAGTGGGTGGGTGTAGACATGGATCTGCCCATTACCACACTGCAACATTGCAAATGGCTTCAATTACTGTGGAGTGTGCTGAGCTGGCAGTGGGGGCTGGAGATGAGCAACACTCATGCACGCCATCTTTGCTCGCAGCATGGACTTGATCACCTTCTTCTTCTTCAACCATTCTCACGTCACATGACATTCTGACGTCACATGACATACTCTCTCTCTCTCTCTCATACCAATGATTGTCACACACACACACTAGGTGTGGTGAGATGATCCATAGCATCCCTGGCTAACAAGTGTCAGCAGTAGCCCCTCCTCCAGCACTGACCACTTTAGACCCTGGCAGTCAGTGTGTTACCCAGACATGAAAAGAGAAAGGGAGGACAAATCCAATTGAGTCAATGGCTGCAGTGGAAAAAGATCATTTGGAGTCTGCCACCCACCACTAAATGTTGTCTGCTACTAAATCACATCATGGATGTCACCCACCACTAAATGTTGTCTGCTACTAAATCACATCATGGATGTCACCGCCTGGAAGGATGTACACGGGAGGGAGGACACACGCTAATAACTTCATGCAGGAGGACACGGGCTTCCCTCTCTTTATGTGTGTGTGTGTGTGTGTGTGGGGGGGGGGGGGGGGGGGGATAACACACTGGCAATGCAAGTGGAGGCTCCTCAAATTACAGCAGCTATTTATACATGATTTGTTCTTTTTACATTAGACATGCACCTGGGGATAGGCCCCTCCCACCTCCAAAGGCATGCACCTGGGGATAGGCCCCTCCCACCTCCAAATACATGCACCTGGGGATAGGCCCCTCCCACCTACAAAGGCATGCACCTTGGGATAGTCCTCTTCCACCTCCAAAGGCATGCACCTGGGGATAGGCCCCTCCCACCTCAATCAATCAATCAAAGTTTACTTATATAGCCCTAAATCACGAGTGTCTCAAAGGGCTGCACAAGCCACAACAACATCCTGGGCTCATATCCCACATCAGGGTAAGAAAAAACTCAACCCAATGGGATGACAATGAGAAACCTTGGAGTAGTGGATCTAACATAATAACGTGAGAGTCAAGTCCATAATGGATCTAATATAATAGTGTGAGAGTCCAGTCCATAGTGGATCTAGTTCATAGTGTGAGAGTCCAGTCCATAGTGGATCTAACATAATAGTGTGATAGTCTAGTCCATAGTGGATTTAGTTAATAGTGTGAGAGTCCAGTCCATAGTGGATCTAACATAATAATGTGAGAGTCAAGTCCATAATGGATCTAATATAATAGTGTGAGAGTCCAGTCCATAGTGGATCTAGTTCATAGTGTGAGAGTCCAGTCCATAGTGGATCTAACATAATAGTGTGATAGTCTAGTCCATAGTGGATTTAGTTAATAGTGTGAGAGTCCAGTCCATAGTGGATCTAACATAATAATGTGAGAGTCAAGTCCATAATGGATCTAATATAATAGTGTGAGAGTCCAGTCCATAGTGGATCTAGTTCCTAGTGTGAGAGTCCAGTCCATAGTGGATCTAACATAATAGTGTGGTAGTCTAGTCCATAGTGGATTTAGTTAATAGTGTGAGAGTCCAGTCCATAGTGGATCTAACATAATAACGTGAGAGTCAAGTCCATAATGGATCTAATATAATAGTGTGAGAGTCCAGTCCATAGTGGATCTAGTTCATAGTGTGAGAGTCCAGTCCATAGTGGATCTAACATAATAGTGTGATAGTCTAGTCCATAGTGGATTTAGTTAATAGTGTGAGAGTCCAGTCCATAGTGGATCTAACATAATAATGTGAGAGTCAAGTCCATAATGGGTCTAATATAATAGTGTGAGAGTCCAGTCCATAGTGGATCTAGTTCATAGTGTGAGAGTCCAGTCCATAGTGGATCTAACATAATAGTGTGATAGTCTAGTCCATAGTGGATTTAGTTAATAGTGTGAGAGTCCAGTCCATAGTGGATCTAACATAATAATGTGAGAGTCAAGTCCATAATGGATCTAATATAATAGTGTGAGAGTCCAGTCCATAGTGGATCTAGTTCATAGTGTGAGAGTCCAGTCCATAGTGGATCTAACATAATAGTGTGATAGTCTAGTCCATAGTGGATTTAGTTAATAGTGTGAGAGTCCAGTCCATAGTGGATCTAACATAATAATGTGAGAGTCAAGTCCATAATGGATCTAATATAATAGTGTGAGAGTCCAGTCCATAGTGGATCTAGTTCATAGTGTGAGAGTCCAGTCCATAGTGGATCTAACATAATAGTGTGATAGTCTAGTCCATAGTGGATTTAGTTAATAGTGTGAGAGTCCAGTCCATAGTGGATCTAACATAATAATGTGAGAGTCAAGTCCATAATGGATCTAATATAATAGTGTGAGAGTCCAGTCCATAGTGGATCTAGTTCATAGTGTGAGAGTCCAGTCCATAGTGGATCTAACATAATAGTGTGATAGTCTAGTCCATAGTGGATTTAGTTAATAGTGTGAGAGTCCAGTCCATAGTGGATCTAACATAATAACGTGAGAGTCAAGTCCATAATGGATCTAATATAATAGTGTGAGAGTCCAGTCCATAGTGGATCTAGTTCATAGTGTGAGAGTCCAGTCCATAGTGGATCTAACATAATAGTGTGAGAGTCCAGTCCATAGTGGATCTAACATAATAGTGTGAGAGTCCAGTCCATAGTGGATCTAACATAATAGTGTGAGAGTCCAGTCCATAGTGGATCTAACATAATAGTGTGAGAGCCCAATCCATAGTGGATCTAACATAATAGTGTGAGAGTCCAGTCCATAGTGGGACCATAGTGGGCTCTATAGCCAGCAGACTTTGTTTGGGCTCTGGGAATCACTAATAAGCCGAAGTTCTTTGAAGGCAGATTTCTTGTCGGGACATATGGTACAATACAATCAGCAAGATAGGATGGAGCTTGACCCTTTAGTATTTTATACCTAAGTAGTAAAACTTCAAAGTCACATCTTAAGTGCACAGGAAGCCAGAGCAGATGAGCCAGTATAGGTATTGCTGATTATGGCATACAGCTTATGAAAACTCAAAAATCATCTCAAAAAATTATAATATTTGGTCTTGGTATGTAGAGTTGGGTGTCATCAGCATAACAGTGAAAGCTAACATGTATGATGTCACCTAGCGGCAGCATGTAGATGCTGAAGAGTGCAGGGCCAAGAAGCGAACCCTGGGGAACTCCACACGTTACCTTAACATAGTCCGATGTCACATTGTTATGGGAGACGCACTGCATCCTGTCAGTAAGATAGGAGTTAAACCAAGACAAGGCTAAGTCTGACATACCAATACGTTAGGGCTGCGAATCTTTGGGTGTCCCACGATTCGATTCAATATCGATTCTTGGGGTCACAATTCTATTTTTTTGATTCAACGCGATTCCCGATTCAAAAACTATATTTTTCCGATGCAAAACAATTCTCTATTCATTCAAAACATAGGATTTCAGCAGGATCTACCCCAGTCTGCTGACATGCAAGCAGAGTAGTAGATTTTTGTAAAAAGTTTTAATAATTGTAAAGGACAATGTTTTATCAACTGATTGCAATAATGTAAATTTGTTTTAACTATTAAATGAACCAAAAATATGACTTATTTTATCTTTGTGAAAATATTGGACACAGTGTGTTGTCAAGCTTATGAGATGCGATGCAAGTGTAAATCACTGTGACACTATTGTTCTTTTTATTTTTATTTTTTATAAATGTCTAATGATAATGTCAATGAGGGATTTTTAATCACTGCTATGATGAAATTGTTACTAATATTGATACTGTTGTTGATAATATTCATTTTTGTTTCACTACTTTTGGTTTGTTCTGTGTCGTGTTTGTGTCTCCTCAATTGCTCTGTTTATTGCAGTTCTGAGTGTTGCTGGGGCGGGTTTGGTTTTGGAATTGGATTGCATTGTTATGGTATTGCTGTGTATTGTTTTGTTGGATTGATTAATAAAAAAAATAAAAAAACATTAAAAAATAAAATAAAATAAAAAAAATAAAATCGATTTTTGAAAAATTAGAATCGATACTGAATCGTACAACGTGAGAATAACGATTTGAATTTGAATCATTTTTTTCCCCACACCCCTACAATATGTGTTATGATACGCGCTAATAAAATATTATGATCGACGGTATCGAAAGCAGCGCTAAGATCAAGAAGCAGCAACATAGATGACGCATCAGAATCCATCGTTAGCAATAGATCATTAGTCATTTTTGCGAGGGCTGTCTCCGTAGAGTGATTTGCCCTGAAACCGGATTGAAAGGGTTCACAGGGATTGTTAGATGCTAAGTGTTCATTTAGCAGCTGTGCAACAATTTTTTCGAGGATTTTCGAAATAAACGGAAGGCGGGAGACCAGTCGGTAGTTTACCATGAGGTCAGGATCGAGGTTAGGTCTTTTGAGCAGAGGATGAATAACCACTTTTTTTAATGCTGGGGGAACAGTGCCAGAGGAAAGTGATAAGTTTATAATATTTAGCACTGATGGATGTAATATTACAAAAAACTCCTTGATAAGTTTCCCAGAAAGTGGGTGAAGTAAACATGTTGTTTGTTTTATCCCACTTACACGCCGTAGCAATTTCTCTAATGTTATTTCATCAAAAAGAGAGAGACTATTTTGGAGGGTATAATCTGTCGTATATACAGTCGTATCTGTCTTAATAGAACCCAGTTGTAGCTGGGATGCGTTGTCTTTAATCTCCTTTCTAATGAGTTAAATTTTCTTATTAATGAAATTCATAAAGTCATCTGCCGAGTGGGTGGAGCTACTGGGAGGAGTCCCTTGTTGGGTTAGCGATGCTACTGTACTGAACAAATATTTAGGATCGTTTTTGTAGAGGCGGATGAGATTTGAGTAGTAATTAGCTTTAGCTAAGATAAGCATGCATTTATAAGTTATTAAACTATCACTCCATCCTTGATGGAAAACCTCAAGTTTAGTCGCGCGCCATTTGCGTTCCAGCTTTCTACATGATCGTTTAAGAGCTCTAGTTTTTTCTGTAAACCATTGGGTACGCCTTTTAGGGGCCTTTTTTAGCTTTAGCGGTGCTATACTATCAATGGTGTCGCTCAGGGCGTCGTTAAAGTTGTAGTGAGGTTATCAATAGAGCCCATATAATTTGGGAATGGTGCCATTACCGAAGGCAATAGGCCAGCAAGAGTCATCGTTGTGGCAGCATTAATGTTGCGGCTGCTAAAGCAGTGATTACTATTAGCTTGTTGACAATGAGTCAGAACTTTGAATTTTATAAGGTAATGATCGGACATAACTTTAGTATACGGGAGTATCATAACTTTGGAGGTGGTGACACCCCTGACAAGCACTAGATCTATCGTATTACCGTTGCGATGCGTAGGTTCATTTATTATTTCTGTAAGACCACAGCTATCAATTATAGTCTGGAGCGCCACGCACAGAGGGTCTGATAGGGTATTCATATGGATATTAAAGTCCCCCATTATAATTATATTGTCGGCGTGCGTCACTAGATCAGTGACGAACTCTGAGAATTCACTGATAAAGTCCGAATAGGGCCCAGGGGGTGGTAGATAACAGCCAGGTAGAGAGGCAGCGGTGCGACAGATCTTATAGTAAGCACCTCAGATGATTTATATTAATTACTTAGGTTAGGGGTAAGGTTAAGGTTTTCATTGTATATTAGTGCGCCCCCCCGTGCCCCCCACCCCTTTTAAGGGGACGGGCAATATCATACTTGCCAACCTTGAGACCTCCAATATCGGGAGGTGGGGGGGCTTGGTCGGGGGTGGAGGGCGTGGTTGGGGCGGGGGGAGTGGTTAGGGGCGTGGTTAAGAGGAGAGTATATTTACAGCTGGAATTCACCAACTCAAGTATTTCATATATATATATATATATCCATCCATCCATCCATTTTCTACCGCTTATCCCTTTTGGGGTCGCGGGGGGCGCTGGAGCCTATCTCAGCTACAATCGGGCGGAAGGCGGGGTACACCCTGGACAAGTCGCCACCTCATCGCAGATATATATATATATATATATATAAATACTTGACTTTCAGTAAGTTCTAGCTATATATATATATATATATATATATATATATATATATATATATATATATATATATATATATATATATATAAGTGACGGTCCACAACTGTATGTGGCAAAATGCAGCTCCTCACTGCTGTCGCTTCAACATATCACTGGCACCAGGTGGATTATGAATTTCTTTTATTACAGTGTCCTGCAAAACAGTGCAAATTGTGAGACTGTGAGTCCACTTGGGTCACGGGATTATCAATTGGAAGTTCTGAGCACTTCCCGCAGATAAAGTACATACCACTTCTCGCCAGCAACAGACGCTGTTGCAACACTTCATTCATAATTTAATCAAGCATAATGAACGTCTGTTTCTACACCGTTACATATATATATATATATATATATATATATATATATATATATATATATATATATATATATATATATATATATATATATATATATTGATTTTATTATATAAATAAAAGAAATACTTGAATTTTAGTGTTCATTTATTTACACATATACACACACACACACACACACACAACACTCATCTACTCATTGTTGTACTTGAAAGTACAATGCTTTGTTAAGGGTTGAATTGTCCATCCTCTTTCTATTCTCTGTCACTATTTTTCTAACCATGCTGAACACCCTCTCTGATGATGCATTGCTGTGTGGCACGCACAAAAGTGCTTTCATCAAATGCACGAGAGTGTGGAATCTTCCATCTCTCCCTAGCATGGCCCAAAACCGATCAATCCTTGCTTCCTGTGGAAGATCTTTCCTGGCAAGCAATTGGTACTCCAGTACTTGTACCCGGAGGCTGGTCAGGTCCAATCGCAGCTGCGGCAGACTTTTTTTTTTTGGGGCGTGGCCTCCAGCTCCGGCTGAATACCGGGAGTTTGTCGGGAGAAAATCTCTGTCGGGAGGTTGTCGGGAGAGGCGCTGAATATCGGGATTCAAGGGGGGGGGGGGGGGGTTGGCAAGTATGGGCAATATGGCGTTCTTATAGTTACGAGGAGATGCCTCGTTCAGCGCAAAAAAATTGTTTGGTTTGAGCCAGGTTTCGCTGAGACCAATGACGTTAAGATTGTTGTCTCTAATGACCTCATTAACTAATAAGGTTTTGGGAGACAATGGTCTTATGTTTAAAAAGCCCATATTATAGGTAGTGGGCTGTTCTGAGGAATTTTTGTTAAAGTTATCCGTAGTAGTAATATTAATAATGTTGCGTTTATTTTGCGTAGTGCGCTTTAAATAATTTCGACCATATCTAGGAATTGATATGACGGGAATCTTCAGATTGTTTGCTTGGTGCTGCGATCATAATTTGTCCACCTCTGGCACAGTCACTGCAGAAAAAACATTATGTGAGTTGTGTATTATTCTAGGAGAAATGCTATGTGTGCAGGGATTTTCCAGCCTGGCGCTGGCTAGTTCTAGCTTAACTGACTCCTCATCCGGACTAACAGACACTGTAATTGCCTGTGACCGGGCTTGCTCTAGTGTAGTTAGTCAAGTGTGACTCAAACAATAATCTATGTTCCTAGGTAGGATGATAGCGCCTTCCTGGTTAGGGTGAAGGCCGTCCCTCATCAACAAGCCCGGTTTGCCCCAGAAAGAGGGCCAATTATCAATAAAAACTAGCCAGCCACTTGTTAAGCGAGACTAATCTGCTATATCTCTCATCATTGCAAGACGCAGGCAGGGGGCCAGAGACAAGTACTCCATGCCTGGACATCTTTCTAGCGAGATTACAAGTCCTAGCTATGTTCCTCTTTGTAATCTCTGACTGTCTCATTCCAGTGTCATTGGAGCCAACGTGTACAACTATGTTCGCATAGCTAGTGGTGTGATTAGCCTGTCGTACGTGTTTACTACTACGAGTTATCTCCCTAAGATTAGCTTCAATGTCAGGTGCTCTTGCCCCGGGAATACACTTAATTGTGGCTGGTTTGCTAAGCTTGATGTTTCGGGTGATGGAGTCCCCTTTGACTAAAGTGTGGTGCCGGTAGACTGGGGTGTAGGACTAGCTAAAGGGTTGAATCTATTATGCGTCTCAACCGGTTCACCGTTGCTTATAGGCCGCTTAGGGCTGCTGTAAACTGGGCTAGTTAGCTCGCTACAGCTAACGCTAGCAGATGTGTCCGCAACGTCTAAAGTACACTTCATTCACTAAGGGTGTGACACAGAGTTCAGTTCTAATAATACATCATGTTGGATATAGACAACATTCTTCATTTAGTGATGCACAACTTGTACACACAAAGTACAACAATTCTTCTCAACAAAAGAGGAGAAATGTAACCTTAGAGGAACATGCCATTTAAAACATGTGTATGCACGTACAACACTTACAACCTTTAGTATATCAGTATGTGGAATTAGTGGAATGGATGAAGCAAAGAAATGAAAGAAAGCAGCAATATGATTGAGTTTAAGAGACTGTTCACACTACAAGTGTTCACTAAATACAATAATTATGATGATCCTCCTGAACCTTTAAAATAATAATCTCATTAATCTTCTCATTATACTGTTTATTGATGAGAACTTGAATTATTGTGTACATGTTTATATGTCTGATATGTATTTCCTGTTTGTTTACTTACTTTATTCTCTGTTCTGTTACAGAGAACAAAGAAATGGGATAAAACTGTGATGCTATGAAAGAAGTAGGATTGAATAGGC
>NC_084736.1:37011785-37204285 GCF_033978785.1 Entelurus aequoreus | reverse complement strand
CTACAAAGTGGCCCTCTGAGGGCAGACATAACTACAAAGTGGCCCTCTGAAGGCAGCCATAACTACAAAGTGGCCCTCTGAGGGCAACCATAACTACAAAGTGGCCCTCTGAGGGCAACCATAACTACAAAGTGGCCCTCTGAAGGCAGCCATAACTACAAAGTGGCCCTCTGAGGGCGGCCATAACTACAAAGTGGCCCTCTGAGGGCAGTTATAACTACAAAATGGCCCTCTGGGGGCGGCCATAACTACAAAGTGGCCCTCTGAGGGCAGTTATAACTACAAAGTGGCCCTCTGGGGGCGGCCATAACTACAAAGTGACCCTCTGAGGGCAGTTATAACTACAAAATGGCCCTCTGAGGACAGTTATCACTACAAAGTGGCCCTCTGAGGGTAGACATTGTCAGGCTTGTCCCTGACAGTTTGGTTAAGTTTTAGTTTTTCCTCTGTTTGTTTTATTTCCTGTCAGCACTCTTATTTTGGTTCAGTTTCCTGTTTGTCTCTCTGAGTGCTGTCCCCTCAGCTGTGGCTGATTGGCACCTGGCCACACCTGGTGTCAATCAGCCAGCTGCTTTTTAAACCTGCCTTCCCCTCCAGTCAGTGCTGGATTATTGTCGTTCCGACCTGTCGCGTAGATATCAGTGTAACTGTATGCGGCAAGCTATATTTTGTAGCTGTTTGTAGCTTACTGTCTTTTTGTTCCACGTCCCTGTTTGCTGGATCCCTGTTCACTGTTTCCAGTTTGTCCATTCCAAGTTCCTGGTTTGTGTCTTTTCTTTATTTTTTTTATATTTTGGACATTAAATCATGTTTTCTTGCACAATGCCTGCCGCCTTCTCTGCATCTTGGGGTTCGTCACCAACACACCCTGACAGACATAACTACAAAGTTGCCCTCTGAGGGCGGCCATAACTACAAAGTGGCCCTCTGAGGGCAGACATAACTAGAAAGTTATGATGTAGGTGGGTTTATTTTTTACCATTATTTCGCTGTGTTTGTTGCATTTTTGTTGTGTTTCGCTTGATTGTAAAATATGTGGATGGAGACGGGTGTGACATTCATATGTTGTCAATATTCAGTGTTTTATCTTTCATAGTTCATATTGTAACATTCTTTATTTTCATGTACATTCTGGGTGTCTCATTCAGTAAACAAATGTCAAATTCCTTTTTCATGCGGTCTGTCATAACGTTAATAGCTTTCAATCAAACATTATTGTGAGGTTTTGTAATAGTGTTCCTAAAAATAGATATACCGGCCCCCAGACACATTTTTTTTTCTCTAAATTTGGCCCCTGTGTCAAAATTACTGCACTATTTACACTATGTTGCTTCAGAAGGCTACGGCTAAACTCATAAAGCTCTGGCAACAAGCCAGATGACTTCTGATTGGATAAAAGCTCAAATCTAAACACAACAACACCGGAGCCTGACATGAAGAGAATATGATGTGGAAAGTACATTTAAAATAAAATTAACTTTGATTAATTAATGCTCATCAGGTTGATTTGATAATTAAATCCTTTCACTAATGGTCCTGGGTGTGGCTTTGCTGATCTGCATAGCACCACCGCGGCTCAAACCAGAGAGTTTTTTTAAGTGCAAAAATTATAACTAAAGTGGTGAAGTTGCATTTTCATTTGCACTTTACATTTATTGACAGTTTATTTCAGAAACATATTTATTATTTATTTTAACACTGCATAATTGTGTTTAATTTTATTTTTCAATACGTTTTTTTGCAGTGTATTTGATCCGTATTTATTTTTGTAATCAGCCTGACCTATGTCTTGATAACAATCTTCGTGATTGACACATGTTTTCATATCATTAGACAAAGTTGTAAACTGTAAATAGGTTAGATGTAATTATTGAATACCATTAAAATCCAGAGTAAGATGACTAACTCTGTGTTAATATTCCAGTGGGCCCCAGTCCCCTCTGTAGTGGAAAAGTTGGGCTCTGAGGTAAAAAAAGTTAAGAATTCCGGTAATAAAGCGGATGAACATCGAAAAAAAAGTCAAACAAAGACACTGAACAGGTGGATTCTGACTAGTTCGCTCCCTGCAGGTGCTGGAATGCTGCAATACCCTTCTGTTTAGCTTTCAACTGGAAGTAGAATTGCCGTTGCGTCTTCAAGCCGTCCATAGCGTTTCTACTCGTATGGATTCTTCATTCATCTTTCCAAGCAACATTTGTAAGTTTTACAATATAACTAAAACAATTCTTACTTACTAAAGCGTACCATGTGTGATGTCTGTAGGAGTGTGTTCATGCATATTTGTACATGCTATCGTAATGTAATCAAGCTAGTGTCGTTAGCATTAGCTAATATGCTAACACGTTTACTAGTGTGTGTTAGTATTATTAACTTGCAATAACATTCTTTTTGTATTGTTTCACTTTCACAAATTTCTCAGTAAATTCACCAAAACGTCACCGTGGAGTTATTGAGTCTGTTTAGCTGATTGGAGAGCTAGCTTGCGCAACTAGTGGGTCCATAACCATGACTTCTGTTTTGTTTGATCAGCCGTTTTACTGCTGTGTTACAGACACCAATTGGAAACAATTATGGTATTTACAGAATATTTCTGTGTAAATAACTAATTTCATAATGTATATATCTGCGACAGTGCGGCTAATATATGGCAACATCTTTTTTTCCTTCTAAAACGCAGTAATTGAATCCCGACCACATGGAATGCCGGGAACTTGAAATACATGGAGGTAGTCTCTGCACGGCCATTGCAAGAGAGTGAACATGAGAGCGGTGGTGCGTGGGTGGTGGAGAACAGCATTTACACATGTTTTTTCATTCATACGCACATGTTTAAAGTACACATTCAATGTTGATGTCTGCTTTTTAGAAAAAAGAATGACAATTTTATAAAAAAAAAAAAAGCAGAATAAGCCCTATTTCAACTATTTCCTCTTCTATCCGATGAATGAAACAAAAAAAACATTGATAGCTGCAGTCCTCCCATTGGTGTTGTAGAATGTAAAAAGTGTTGTTCAATCAAATACTCACCAGTGATGGTGGTACCACGTAATTGTCCCTCCTTTAGTGCACAGCCCTGTTGAAGGAGGCACATCACTTAGTCACAATATGAAGAACAAAAGCAGAATTAAACACCTATTTGGCTAAAATGTGATGAGCAGTTGGAGTATGAAAGTATTAAGAACATCTTTCAGAAAGTATTACACCTGCTCAGTAGCCTAGTGGTTAGACTAGAGCAGGGGTCGGCAACCCAAAATGTTGAAAGAGCCATATTGGACCCAAAAAACAAAAACAAATCTGTCTGGAGCCGCAAAAAATTAAAAGCCATATTACATGTGTCATGAGATGTAAATTTAATTAAGAGGACTTAGAGGAAACTAAATTAGCTCAAATATAGCTACAAATTAGGCATAATGATGCAATATGTACATATAGCTAGCCTAAATAGCATGTTAGCATCGATTAGCTTGCAGTCATGCAGTGACCAAATATGTCTGATTAGCACTTCACACAAGTCAATAACATCAACAAAACTCACCTTTGTGCACTCATGTACAACGTTAAAAGTGTGGTGGACAAAATGAGACAGAAAAAGAAGTGGCATAAAACACGTCCTAGAAAGTCGGAGAAAGTTATGCATGTAAACAGACTATACGGTGAGTTCAAGGACCGCCAAAATAAGTAGGACAAAACGGCGCTCGCCAAATACTTGAATCAGTGAAGCATATTTAATATAAACAGTGTGATTTATAACAATTACGGAGGTTTGTGTCATGTTTGTCCTCCTACAGAAACCATACTAAAACAAAAAAATTGTTTTTTTTTTCCCCTCATCTTTTTCCATTCTTCATACATTTTTTAAAAAATCTCCAGAGAGCCACTAGGGCGGCGCTAAAGAGCCGCATGCGGCTCTAGAGCCGCGGGTTGCCGACCCCCGGACTAGAGTGTCCGCCCTGAGATGGGTAGGTTGTGAGTTCAAACCCCGGCCGAGTCATACCAAAGACTATACAAATGGGAGCCATTACCTCCCTGCTTGGCACTCAGCATCAAGGGTTGTAATTGGGGGTTAAATCACCAAAAATGATTCCTGGGCGTGGCCACCGCTGCTGCTCACTGCTCCCCTCACCTCTCAGGGGGTGAACAAGGGTAATGGGTCAAATGCAGAGAATAATTTTGCCACACCTAGTGTGTGTGTGACAATCATTGGTACTTTACCTTTAACTAAAACAAGTTCTGCATGATAGCAGCAGGTGTTTAGTCAGCTCATATCTGCATTTGTTGACCCGTTTTATTAGTATTTTCATAGCAAATAACATTTTGCAAGCATCTGTTAAAATGGCGCTGACTGGAGAACTGATCCTGAATGGAATGGTCTGCTCCACTAAGCAGCAGAGAAGACTCGGCTGAGCGGAAAAAGACTGAACGGCATCACTATTTCTGTTGAATAGATTGTGAAAGATGGGCAAAATTCAGAATTGCAGTTCCCCTTCAATAATTCCATGATTGTACTTGATAGTGCTTTTTAGGCCATGAGATGTAATACACAGACCACATGTTGGAGACTCATCAGCACCAAGACAGAAGGAGGAACATGATCTGGATCAAATCCTCCATCATTCTTCAGGCTGAAGTCCTCATCCTGGGTACCACAGGAATGTTTGCTCCTCGACTTGGCTGCTGGCTAGCAGACGCCTGAGTGGGAGGGACGCGGCTAAATATGTTTGTCTGTGAAATGGCCCCTAAAGTAAACATGGAAGTCCCCGTCATGTATCTGCTCTCAGCACCTGCTCCCATTCACCCCCTTGGTGCAGGCGCCCCCTACAGGGAGACCACGGTACTGTGCAAGGGTCAAGGCCTTAAAGGCACACACAGTCTTTTACTGGCATCATGGTGGAACACAAGGACATCAAATACTTAGTCAAACTATTACTAGTCCCCTTGAGACCCTCTAACAGTCAGGTTAGAAATACTAATCCTGGACTCAGATTTGAACAACAACAACAATAATCAGCAGCCTTTCACCACTAAAACACATCACATCAAATCAGACATAGAGAGACGAATCCATGCCTCGGTCTACAGCAGGTTAGACTACTGTCATGGTCTTGTCCCTGGCAAGACCAGGTACAATTATTTATAGAGCAGAATTCTGCACAAGTTTATTTATAGAGCAGAATTCTGCACTAAATTATTTATAGAGCACAATTCTGCACATAATTATTTATAGAGCACAATTATGCACACATTTATTTATAGAACACAATTCTGCACACATTTATTTATAGAGCACAATTCTGCACACGTTTATTTATAGAGCAGAATTCTGCACAAAATTATTTATAGAGCACAATTCTGCACAAAATTATTTATAGAGCAAAATTCTGCACAAATGTATTTATAGGGCACAATTATGCACATAATTATTTATAGAGCACAATTCTGCACATAATTATTTATAGAGCAGAATTCTGCACACGTTTATTTATAGAGCAGAATTCTGCACAAGTTCATTTATAGAGCAAAATTCTGCACAAAATTATTTATAGAGCACAATTCTGCACAAAATTATTTATAGAGCACAATTCTGCACAAATGTATTTATAGAGCACACTTCTGCACATAATTATTTATAGAGCACAATTCTGCATACGTTTATTTATAGAGCAGAATTCTGCACAAGTTTATTTATAGAGCAGAATTCTGCACATGTTTATTTAAAGAGCACAATTCTGCACAAACTTATTTATAGAGCACAATTCTGCACAAAATTATTTATAGAGCACAATTCTGCACAAAATTATTTATAGAGCACAATTCTGCACATAATTATTTATAGAGCACAATTCTGCACACATTTATTTATAGAACACAATTCTGCACACATTTATTTATAGAGCACAATAGTGCACACGTTTATCTATAGAGCAGAATTCTGCACACGTTTATTTATAGAGCAGAATTCTGCGCAAAATTGTTTATAGAGCACAGTTCTGCACATGATTATTTATAGAGCACAATTCTGCACATAATTATTTATAGAGCACAATTCTGCACACATTTATTTATAGAGCACAATTCTGCAAACGTTTATTTATAGAGCACAATTCTGCACACATTTATTTATAGAGCACAATTCTGCAAACGTTTATTTATAGAGCACAATTCTGCACAAAATTATTTATAGAGCACAATTCTGCACAAAATTATTTATACAGCAAAATTCTGCACAAATGTATTTATAGAGCAGAATTCTGCACATAATTATTTATAGAGCACAATTCTGCACACATTTATTTATAGAGCACAATTCTGCACACGTTTATTTATAGAGCAGAAATCTGCACAAGTTTATTTATAGAGCAAAATTCTGCACAAAATTATTTATAGAGCACAATTCTGCACACAATTATTTATAGAGCAAAATTCTGCACAAATGTATTTATAGAGCAGAATTCTGCACATAATTATTTATAGAGCACAATTCTGCACAAAATTATTTATAGAGCACAATTCTGCACAAAATTATATATAGAGCACAATTCTGCACAAAATTATTTATAGGGCATAATTCTGCACAAATGTATTTATAGAGCACAATTCTGCACATAATTATTTATAGAGCACCATTCGCACACGTTTATTTATAGAGCACAATTCTGCACAAAACTATTTATAGAGCACAATTCTGCACAACATAATTTATAGAGCACAATTCTGCACAAATGTATTTATAGAGCACAATTCTCCACATAATTATTTATAGAGCACAATTCTGCACACGTTTATTTATAGAGCAGAATTCTGCACACGTTTATTTATAGAGCAGAATTCTGCACAAGTTTATTCATAGAGCAGAATTCTGCACACAATTATTTATAGAGCACAATTGTGCACAAAATTATTTATAGAGCACAATTCTGCACAAAATAATTTATAGAGCACAATTCTGCACAAATGTATTTATAGAGCACAATTCTGCACATAATTATTTATAGAGCACATTTCTGCACACGTTTATTCATAGAGCACAATTCTACACAAGGCACAATTATTTAGAGAAAACAATTCTGCACAAAATTATTTATAGGGCACAATTCTGCACACATTTATTTATAGAGCACAATTCTACACAAGGCACAATTATTTATAGAGCACAATTTTGCACAAGTTTATTTATTGAGCACAATTCTACTCAAGGCACAATTATTTATTGAGCACAATTCTGCACAGTGCAAGTCAAAGAACAGTACAGAAACTTATGGGAAGGCAAAACTGAAAATAAAAATAATCATCATTCAAATTAACATCATCCCCACTGGACTCTCTAAAGGAGCTGCAGTACATCCAGAATGCTGCTGCTCGAGTCCTGACTATAACCAGGAAATACGACCATATTAGTCCAGTGCTCAGGTCACTGCCCTGACTTCCTGTAGCTCAGAGAATAGACTTGAAAACAGTTTTCCTTGTGTCCAAGTCTTCTCATGGTCTCGTGCCAAAGTAGATCTCTGACATGGTAGAACCGTATGAACCATCTCCAGCTCTGAGAAGCTCAGGGAGTGGTCTCCTGCTGGAGCCATGTTTACTTCCGTAAAGACTGCAGCATGTGTGATGTCATATCAGCATGCGAGTCGGACTGCATTCACATTATGTGAATGATTACATAAAAAGATAAGATCTGTCAAAAAAATCTGAATTGGACCTCCTACCCAGCAGTGTGAACGCTACTAGCCTAAGTTACATCAGTCAAATTGCAAAAACTAAAATGTACCATATTTTTCAGACTAAACTGTGTACCAGTATATAAGCCACACAATTTTAGAGGAAAAAAATATGTTTCCATATATTAGCCGCACCGTCACGGATATATACGTTGTGAAATGATTTATTTAAACATAAATATTATGTAAATGTTTATTTACATACCTTAATTGTTTCCAAACTGTGTCTGTATCATGGCAGTAAAACGGCTGATCAAACAAAACAGAAGTCATGGTCATGGATTCACTAGCTGCGCAAGTTAGCTCTCCAATCAGCTAAACAGACTCAATAACTCCACAGTGGCGTTTTGGTGAATTTACTGAGGAATTTGTGAAAGTGAAACAATACAAAAATAATGTTATGGTAAGTTTATAATACTAAGAAAACTTGTAAAGGTGTTAGCAAATTAGTAGGGCTGCGAATCTTTGGGTGTCCCACGATTCGATTCAATATCAATTCTTGGGGTCACGATTCGATTCAAAATCTATTTTTTTCAATTCAACGCGATTCTCGATTCAAAAACGATATTTTCCCGATTCAAAAGGATTCTCTATTCATTCATCCATCCATCCATCCATTTTCTACCGCTTATTCCCTTCGGGGTCGCGGGGGGCGCTGGAGCCTATCTCAGCTACAATCGGGTGGAAAGCGGGGTACACCCTGGACAAGTCGCCACCTCATCGCAGTCTATTCATTCAATACATAGGATTTCAGCAGGATCTACCCCAGTTTGCTGACATGCAAGCAGAGTGGTAGATTTTTGTAAAAAGCTTTTATAATTGTAAAGGACAATGTTTTATCAACTGATTGCAATAATGTAAATTTTTAAATGAACCAAAAATATGACTTATTTTATCTTTCTGAAAATATTGGACACTGTGTGTTGTCAAGCTTATGAGATGCGATGCAAGAGAGTTAGTTTTTAGTTTTTAGCTCAATGCCTTCATGATGGTTTGTATGTTGTATGTATTTTATGTATTTCTACCTTGTTTTACTGTTGTACCTCGTTTTTACTGTTGTACCTTGTTTTTTACTGTTGAACTTTGTTTTTAATGACTACTGCTGCAAACCAAATTGCCCCTCGGGGACAATAAAGATTTTCTAAGTCTAAGTCTAAGTCTAAGCCACTGTGACACTATTGTTCTTTTTTTTAAATTTTTTATAAATGTCTAATGATAATGTCAATGAGGGATTTTTAATCACTGCTATGTTGAAATTGTAACTAATATTGATACTGTTGTTGATAATATTCATTTTTGTTTCACTGCTTTTGGTTTGTTCTGTGTCGGGTTTGTGTCTCCTCTCGATTGCTCTGTTTATTGCATTTCTGAGTGTTGCTGGGTCGGGTTTGGTTTTGGAATTGGATTGCATTGTTATGGTATTGCTGTGTATTGTTTTGTTGGATTGATTAATTTAAAAATAAATAAATAAATAAATAATGAAAAAAATGATTAAAAAATCGATTTTTTAAAAATGAGAATCGATTCTAAATCGCACAACGTGAGAATCGCGACTTGAATTCGAATCGATTTTTTCCCACACCCCTACAAATTAGCTAATGCTAACCACGCTAGCTTCATTACATTACGATAGCACGTACAAAGAGTTAAGAAAACACTCCTACAGACATCACACATGGGACGCTTTAGTAAATAAGAATTGTTTTAGCCTTGTTGTAAAACTTAGAAACGTTGCTTGGAGTGATGACTGAAGAATTCATGCGAGTAGAAATGTTCTAGACTGCTAGAGGACGGAACGGCATATTTACTTCCGGTTGAAAGCACAGTCTAAACAGAAGTGCAATGCAGCACCTACAGAGAGTGAACTTGTCCAAAAGATGGTGCCGTAACACAAACAACAACACACCTATTCAATGTGTTTGCTTGGGGTTTTTTTGCATTCTGAAAAAAATCCATAAATTAGCCGCACCGTTTTATAGGCTGCAGGGTTTAAAGCTTAGGGGGAAAGTAGCAGCTTTTATTGTGGAGTTTAGGCTAAAAAGGAGAGGACTTAAAGGGGCGCCTTGAGGAACGTGTTGTCAATCCCAAAATGTTCTAGGTTTAAATGTTGTGTGTCCAAGTTGTTCTGTACAACAGGAGCACTCCAATGTTCTTACAATGTTGCTCCCCCAAGTTTTGGACTCAACTCATGGTGCCGGAGTTGTCCCTCAACCCGCCACTTAATAGGCTGTACCACTGAAGTGACTTTTTTAAAATATAAATATTCTGATTCACACTTTCTGTAAAAAATTGGCCGTATTTGTGTGAAAGTGCCTTGTTTCCACACTACTACCGGTGCATTACTGCAGTGCACTTTCAGCCAGGGAGAATGTTCATCCTCTGATCAGCGAGAAGAAAACGCTTTATTTAGAACCAGCGAGAGGATGCCAGCCCGTTGCCATAGCAACAGGTAGTCAACATTTGCTGGTGCAGCATCTCTTGCAACTGATGATTATTGTAGTCCAGTGTTTGACCTGGACCATGGTCATCATGGCCATGCCAGTTGGGCAGCTCACACATGGTGGGTGGCCCACCTCTGTGGGAGTGGGATGTGGAGCATATCAACAAGTTCTGGCTGCTCATTGATTGGAAGTGCGGTGCCCACTTTGTGTGCAGCTTGTCCTCCTCTGTTGTGTTGGGAAGAATCATTTTCTCTAGCGCTTATCCTGTCATCAGTGAGCAGGAGCCTATCTCAGCTGACCTCCTAAAACACGACATTATAGACATATAGAGAGATAAATACTATATTTCCTCAGGAAAATGTAGCATCATATAAATATAGTATTTTCCCCAAAAATATGTATAGAAGTGGAATATCTGATGTGAAGTCATTGGAGTTTTCAAAAGTCAAAAGGTCAATCAGTCATAACAACATTGATTTTGATGTTTTTTTATTTAACAATCAAGTTTTTATTCTTACAAGAAAAAGTCTCACTAAAATTCTTGGAGATCCAAAAGGGCCCCACTCATAAAAATATATATATATTTTTTTTACTTTCAAGATAATGTATAGTAAATATCATTGGAGCTTTCAATGTGTCAATCAGTCATAACAACATTGATTTTGATATATTATTATTTTTGGAGCAATGACAGTTTTTTTTTTTTTCAAGAAAAAGTCCCACTAAAATTCTTAGGGATGCCGAAGCGTTCCCAGGAACTCCGGGTCGGATCTCATCCACCCCCGGGGCCTTGCCACCGAGGAGCTTTTGAAGTACCTCAGCTACCTCAGCCCCAGAAATAGGAGAGCCCACCACAGATTCCCCAGGAATTGCTTTCTCATAGGAAGATGTGTTGGTGGGATTAAGGAGGTCTTCGAAGTATTCCCTCCACCGATCCACAACATCTGCAGTCGAGGTCAGCAGAACACCATCCCCACCATACACGGTGTTGATAGTGCACTGCTTCCCCTTCCTGAGGTGGCGGATGGTGGTCCAGAATTGCTACGAAGCCTTCCGGAAGTCGTTTTCCATGGCTTCCCCGAACTCCTCCCATGTCCGAGTTTTTGCCTCCGCGACCGCTGAAGCTGCACACCACTTGCCCCGTCGGTACCTGTCCGCTGCCTCCGGTGTCCTATGAGCCAAAATAACCAGATAGGACTCTTTCTTCAGCTTGACGGCATCCCTCACTGCTGGTGTCCACCAGCGGGTTCTAAGTTAACCGCCACGACAGGCACCAACTACCTTGCGGCCTCAGCCGCCTCGACAATAGAGGTACGGAACAGGGTCCACTC
This sequence comes from Entelurus aequoreus, assembly GCF_033978785.1. Classification (NCBI taxonomy): domain Eukaryota; kingdom Metazoa; phylum Chordata; class Actinopteri; order Syngnathiformes; family Syngnathidae; genus Entelurus; species Entelurus aequoreus. The sequence goes on along the minus strand of NC_084736.1, from coordinate 37,192,798 downwards.
GGACTCAATGTCCAGCACCTCCCTCGTGATAAGTTCAAAGTTCTTCCGGAGGTGGGAATTGAAACTCTCTGACAGGAGACTCTGCTAGACGTTCCCAGCAGACCCTCACAATGCGTTTGGGCCTGTCAGGTCTGTCCGTCATCCTCCCCCACCATCGCAGCCAACTAACCACTAGGTGGTGATGGATAGAAACGCTCCGCCCCTCTCTTCACCCGAGTGTCCAAAACATGAGGCCGCAAACCCGAAGACACAACTACAAATTCGATAACGGTACTGCGGCCTAGGGTGTCCTGGTGCCAAGTGCACATATGGACACCCTTATGTTTGAACATGGTGTTTGTTATGGACGATCTGTGACCAGCACAAAAGTCCAATAACAAAACACTACTCGGGTTCAGATCCGGGTGGCCATTCTTCCCAATCACGCCTCTCCAGGTTTCACAGTCGTTGCCAACATGAGCGTTGAAGTCCCCCAGTAGGACAAGGGAATCACCCAATCGCACTTTCTAGTACTCCCTCGAGTGTATCCAAAAAGGGTGGGTACTCAGAACTGCTGTTTGGTGCGTAAGCACAAACCACAGTCAGGACCCGTCCCCCCACCCGAAGGCGGAGGGAAGCTACCCTCTCGTCCACTGGGTTGAATTCCAACGTGCAGGCTTTTAGCCGGGGGGCAACAAGAATTGCCACCCCAGCCCGTCGCCTCTCACTGCGTGCAACGCCAGAGTGGAAGAGAGTCCAGCCCCTCTCGAGAGAACTGGTCCCAGAGCCCTTGCTGTGCGTCGAAGTGAGTCCGATTATATCCAGCCGGAACTTTTCCACCTCGCATACTAGCTAAGGCGCCTCTCCCCTCCCCCAGCGAGGTGACATTCCACCGCCCAAGAGCTAGCTTATGTAGCCGAGGATCAGACCACCAAGTGCCCTTCAGCTGCAGCTCAGCTCACACTGCACTCGACCTCTATGACCCCTCCCATGAGTGGTGAACCCATTGGAGGGGGGAACCACGTTGCCTCTTCGGGCTGTGCCCGGCCGGGCCCCACGGGGACAGGCCCGGCCACCAGGCGCTCGCCATCGTGACCCACCTCCAGGCCTGGCTCCAGAGGGGGGCCCCGGTAACCTGCGCCCGGGCAAGGGAAAACTGAATCCCGGTTGTTGTATTCCCATAGAAGAATAGAATAGAATAGAATATATCTTTATTGTCATTGTACATTGTACAACGAAATTGCAAGCAAAACTAATTTAGTGCAAATTCATAACACATAAAAACATAAGGACATAGATAAATAGATAAAAATAGATAAAAATACATAAAATACATAAAATAGCAAGCACACAGCTCACATGCACAGTCATTATTGTTGTCTTGTGTTCAGCGACACTATTGCTCTCGGGTAAAAAGTGTTCTTAAATCTGTTTGTCCAGCATTTTATTGTCCTGTATCTCCTGCCCGAGGGCAGCAGTTCAAAAAGTTTATGTCCAGGGTGAGATGGGTACCTTATGATGTTTTGGACCTTTTTGAGGCACCTGGTACTGTACAGTTCATTCAGGGAGGGGAGAGAGCAGCCAGTGATCTTCATGGCAGTTTTTATGACCTTCTGGAGTGCATTTCTCTCTGCCACCGGGCAGCTGCCATACCATACACACATGCAGTATGTCAGCACACTCTCTATTGAGCAGCGATAGCAGTTTTTGTGACAAACTGTTCTTTTTGAGGAGTCTCAGAAAGTAAAGTCTCTGCTATGCCTTTTTGATGGTCCCTGAGGGGTTCATACTCCACGACAGGTCTTCCTCGATCTGGATCCCCAGGAACCTGAAGTCAGAGACCCATTCCACATAGTCCCCATTGATGTACAGTGGTTGATGGATGGCAAAGGTGTGTAAAATTGGTGTAAAAATGGGAACATCCTGGATGATTGATGGATGACAAAGGTGTGTAGAATTTGTGTAAAAATGGGAACATCCTGTATGATTGATGGATGATAAAGGTGTGAGGAATTGGTGTAAAAAAGCCTTGCATGCTCTGTGGGGAACAGTTAAGAAGGAGCGTGTAGGAGGTGCAATAGAAGCATTAACAAGACTGATGAGTATATTAAAATGAGTTGTCTTCATGCTCCAACACGTCTGACCTCCCTGAGGACCGACACTTTGACAAGAACTCAGTCAGAACCTTCAGTCGTGTCTCACAACTTCAACCTGAAGCAGGGTGTCCTAACTTGTTCCACTGGGACCTCACACTTAACCGTCTAATCACTTTGATATATCCATCCATCCATCCATCTATCCATCAATATTCTACCGCTTGTCCCTGTTTTTGTTACGTACGCCAAAGGGGTAGGAGACGGCACAACAGCTGGAGGTCTAGCTCAACGGGTATTTATTGAGCTTTTGATGAATACGTAGAGTGTGTATGCTACTATGTGTGTGCATGCAAGCTTATGTGTAGAATTTAACCATGTAGGATTTACCGGAGGTTGTTGTAAGTGTGTGTTGGTTGTGGTAGCAAACAAGTCCAAAGGGGCGAGGCAAAAGAGGTCTGTGATCCAAGTGAGGTCCGTGGGATAGGAAAGAGGCGTCCAGAGGTCCAGGTCCGAGAGCGGGGGAAGTCAAGGCTTGAGGAAGGCAGTCAGGGTCAAGGGGGAGATCAGCAGGTGAGGAGCACGGCTTACTGCTGAGACACGGAGACAACTGCGGGAACAAGAGACGACAAGGACAGGTAAGTACTGGGTACGAGGGAACAAGGAGAGAGCAGACACAGGAGAGGAGCCAGAGACACGAAGCTATTGTAACAGAGGCAATGTTCCGGCGCAGAGTAGTCAGCAGAGTGAGTCTTTATGCTGCTGTTCCTCATCAAGTCCAGGTGCGTTGGTTGTAGATTGCCTGCGGCTGTGGAGGCGCGTGGCACATGCGAAGGCGTGACCTGCGGTGCACACAGCGGAGCTTGTAGGTGCTCCCACCATGGAGGGAGAAGCAGACTGCGCGTGCGCCGTAACAGTGCCCCCCCTCTTATGCGAGGCACCCGACGAGCGCTGGAGAGCTCCAGGGTTGGCCCGATACAAGTCCTCCAGAAGAGAAGGGTCAGCAAGGTAGGAGGCCGACACCCAGGATCTGTCCTCTGGACAATACCCCTCCCAATCGACCAAAAACACCAGGCCCGTAACTTGCCGACGGACCCCGAGAATCCCTTTCACGGTCCACACCGGGTCACCGTTATCCAGGATTCTGGGAGGCGGGGGATCAGGTTTGATATGAGAAACATATGTCTCTTCACAGAGGGGGGAAGAGACAATCTAACAGATGCAGGGTTGATGATGGCCTCCACCGTATAAGGTCCTACAAAACGGGGTGCAAGTTTACGGGATGGTACCCGTAGGTGGAGGTCCTTGGCCCGTAACAGGACTTGTTGTACGGGAGTGTAGGATGGAGCCGGAAGGCGCCGCCGGTTGGCACAGCGGCACATTCTCTTGGAGGCCCTCAACAGGGCAGCATGGGTGGTTTTCCAATTTTGGCGGTATCTCTTGATGTGCCTGCGAGAAGAAGGGACGGCCACTTCGGCCTCCTGTTGGGGAACATAGGGGGTTGATAACCGAGGGAGCACTCGAATGGTGACAAACCGGTGGCCGAGCTCTCCATAGAATTGTAGGCGAACTCAACCCAGGGCAAGAACTAGCTCCAAGAGGCGGGTTGGCGGGCGGAAACACAGCGTAGCATGGTCTCCACACATTAGTTTGTCCTCTCCGCTTGCCCGTTACTCTGTGGGTGGTATTCTGATGTAAGACTGGCCGTAGCCCCAATCCCCTTACAAAAGGTCTGCCACACCCGGGGAGTGAACTGGGGGCCACAGTCAGACACAATGTCCATGGGTATGCCATGCTGCTTTACCACATGAATGGTAAGGAGGTCGGCCGTCTCAGAAGAAGAGGGAAGTTTAGGCACAGGAACAAAGTGCGCGGCTTTGGAGAAGCGGTCAACGATGGTAAGAATGGTGGTGTTACCTCGGGATGGGGGTAATCCAATGTTGAAATCCAGCGCAATGTGTGACCAGGGACAGGTAGGGAGTACAGCAGGCCCGCCGGTGGTCTGTGGGAAGACTTGTTGCGAGAACAGGTACTGTATGCAGCGATAAACTCACGGGTATCCATAGCCATCGATGGCCACCAGAACTGCCGGCGGATGAAAGAGTGCATGCGCTGGAATCCCGGATGGCAGAAGACGATGCTGGAATGCACCCAGTCCAGAACTTTGGGGCGTAGCTCTCGGGGAACAAAGAGCTTGTTGGGGGTCCGCCCCCTCGTCCAGGATTGGAGCGCATGGCGGCCCGAACTTGGTTCTCCACTTCCCAGGTGACCATGCAGATGATTCCGGCGGGAGGAAGGATGGGTTCTTCTGAGGCGGTGCAGGCGGGCTCCTCCGAGAACTGCCGGGACAGGGCATCAGCCTTAGTATTGCGGGAGCCCGGCCTGAAAGAGAGGATTGGGACCAGCGGGCCTGCCGGTCATTCAGCCTTCTAGCTGACCGAACATGCAGGAGGTTGCGGTGATCCGTGAGGACCTGAAATTGGTGTATGGCCCCTTCAAGCCAGTGTCTCCACTCCACTAAAGCGCCGTGGACTGTCAGCAGCTCTCTGTTACCGGCATCATAGTTACGTTCCGCGGGTGAAAGGCACATGTATGGATACTGTTGTCCAACTTGAGTGCTGAAAAAATACCGCCCCAATCCCCGAATCGGAGGCGTCCACCTCCACAATAAACGGACAGTCTGGGTCAGGGTGAACAAGGATGGGGGCGGAGACAAAACTCCTCTTGAGGTTCCAAAAGGCCATCTTGGCCTCTCGGGTCTACTGAAAGGGAATGTTGGTAGAAGTGAGTGCATGGAGTGGTGCGGCCAGCTTCCTGAAGTCCTTAATGAATCGTCGGTAAAATCCCGCGAATCCCAGGAAGCGCCTCAGCTCCGTCCGAGTAGAAGACTGAGGCCACTCCACCACCGCCTCCACCTTCTTGAGGTCAGCCTTGATGTGAACTTTTTCAATGATAAAGCCCAGGAAGTCAACAGAGGGTGCGTGAAACTCACATTTCTTGGCTTTCACGAAGAGACGGTTCTCCAGGAGTCGCTGAAGAACGAGGCGGACGTGTCGGTGATGCTCCTGCAGATCTTTAGAAAAAATAGAATGTCATCTAAGTAAACGACTACAAACCGAACGATCATGTCTCTTAGAACGTCGTTCACAAGGGCTTGGAAAATGGCAGGCGCGTTGGTGAGCCCGAACGGCATGGCTCGGTACTCAAAGTGGCCCAGATGCGTATTGAATGCTGTTTTCCACTCATCACCCTCCTTGATGTGCACCAGGTGGTAGGCATTACGTAAGTCCAACTTTGTGAAAATGGTGGCAGGGGCGAGGGGCTCAAAGGAGGAGCTCCGGAGGGGTAGTGGGTACTTGTTCTTAACGGTGATGCAGTTGAGTTGTCGATAGTCAATACAGGGTCTTAAAGAACCGTCCTTGTTAACAAAAAAACACCCCCTCTGCCACCGGAGACTTGGATGGGGTGATAATCCCGGGAGGTGAGAGACTCAGAGATGTAGTCCCTCATGGCTTGTTTCTCAGGGAGGGACAGATTAAACAGGCGGCTGGATGGGAGGACGCGTTGGGGAGCAGGTCGATCGCACGGTCATAGGGTCTGTGGGGCGGAAGAGAAAGAGCTTGTTCCTTACTGAAGACAGCCGCCAGGTCATGGTAAGCCAAAGGAACACGAGAGAGATCGGGAAGTGGTGAGGTAGGTTTGGGTCTGCAGGGGGAGGCACGGCCGACCTGAGGCAGTGCGCGTAGCAGGGAGTGCTCCTTGCCAGTATCTTGCCAGAGGACCAGGATATGTGGGGGTCATGTTGACAAAGCCAGCAGCGGCAGAGGACAAGGAGGGCTACTGGGGCATCCAGTAACCAGAGGCTGATGGTCTCAGTATGGTTGCCCGAGAGAGTCAACGACAGGGGTATAGTGCAATGTTTGATGGAGCCCAAAGGGTGTCCGTCCAAGGCTTGAGCGGAGATGAAGGTGTCGAGAGAAACTATGGGGATACCGGCTTGTCGGGCGTAATCCAGGTCGATGAAGCTCTCGTTGGGCCCGGAGTCCAAATAGGCCCCAACTAACAATGTCCTCAAATTCCAGGCCAAGGTCGCGGGAAAAACTATGCCAGGATCCATTCTTTCCTTTCTTTTTAAGGTGGGGACAGGTGTATGGCTCATCAGGATCCCCCTTGGCTGGTGAGCCAGATCCTTAGGCCGTGAAGGGCAGTTGCGGATGATTTTGGTCCACGAGGCCGCAGTAGAGGCAGTGATGTTGTCGGAATCTTCTCTCCTGTTCCTCGATCGGCAATCGAGACCTGCCTAGCTGCATCGGCTCCGTGATGGTAGCAGGAGACATAGTCGGGGGAATGTCTGTCCTATGGGGCGTCGGTCGGCAGGTCGGGGTAGGTGTGTCGATGTGAAGCTGGCGGAGGTAAGGGCTTTCTCTGCGGCATGTTCCAAAAGTCTCTGGTCGAAAAGCAGGGCCAGTTTGATGAGCTCACGGCAGGAGGAAGGTCGGTCCTGCAGTAAGCCGTCTTTAATGGTCTCGCTAAGGCCTCTCCTGTAGGCACCCTGTAGTGCTTTGTCTCCCCATTCGCTGTCAGCTGCCAGCGTGCGGAACTCCAGAGTGTAAGTGGCCACGGAGCGGTAGCTCTACCGAATGGTGTGCAGCCTAGTGGCGGCGTCACCCCCATCAGCTGGGTGGTCGAAGACTGCTTGGAACTCTGTTTAAAAGGCACCATCGGTAGCATAATGAGACGGTTGGTGTTGAAAAGATGAACTCACACTGCACCAGGAAGCCTCTGCAAAGTTCAAAATCTCCCTTGAAAGATTTAGGGCTGGCAATCTTGGGTTACCGAGGTTGAGGCTGTCCTCCCGTGGAGGGTGTCGCTAGGGTGCCAAAATCAGACGTGGGGGGTGTCACCTGGCTTGGACTGAGGGTGTCCAATCTAGCCAGCAGACTAGTGAAGGCGACGTCCAGATTGTCCTCCAAGTTGGAGAAACGGGTCTGGTGTTGCTGGAGTACTGTCTGCATGGCAGACAGCTCAGGTGTCGAGGGGACTCGGGAAAGAGGGGTGGCCTGAGATCTCTGCGTGCCATCTGCTTCCATCATGGCCGGAACGTACAGTTACGTACGACAAGGGGGAAGGAGACGGCACGACAGCAGGAGGTCTAGCTCAACGGGTCTTTATTGAGCTTTTGATGAATACGTTGAGTGTGTATGCTACTTTGTTTGTGGGATAGGAGAGAGGCGTCAAAAGGTCCAGCCAGGTCCGAGAGCGGGGGAAGCCGAGGATCGAGGAAGGCAGTCAGGGTCCAGGGGGAGATCAGCAGGTGAGGAGCACAGCTCACTGCTGAGACACGGAGACAACTGCGGGAACAGGAGACGACAAGGACAGGTAAGTACTGGGCACGAGGGAACAAGGAGAGAGCAGACACAGGAGAGGAGCCAGACATGCAAAGCTTACTATAACAGAGGCTACGTTCCGGCGCAGAGTAATCAGCAGAGTGAGTCTTTATGCTGCTGCTCCTCATTAAGTCCAGGTGCGTTGATTGAAGATTGCCTCCGGCTGTGGAGGTGCGTGGCCGTGGTCTGCGTGTGTGGGGGCGTGTCCTGCGGTGCTCGCGGCGGAGCTTTTAGGTGGTCCCGTCGTGGAGGGAGAAGCAGACTGCGCGTGCGCCGTAACAGTTTTCTTTTCAAAATGTTGACTTTTGGAACTTTTAGGGCTCCCCTAAGTTTGGTCCACAGACTAAGAATGTAAAAAATTAGAAAAATAAGTCATGAATTATTATCATGTTTTTTTTATTTCATCCAATGCCTAATTCTCTAAATCATCTGTCAATAAAAAGTAGTTTTTTTTCCTTATGTTTTATGCCCTCTTTGTCAAAACCCTGTTTTTTATGGTAAAAATACAAAATATGCAATATTATCCCCTCAAAATCTTTGAAAGTTAAATATTAGATGTGAAGTTTACCATGAATTGATTAACGTGGACCCCGACTTAAACAAGTTGAAAAACGTATTCAAGTGTTACCATTTAGTGGTCAATTGTAAGGAATATGTACTGTACTGTGCAATCTACTAATAAAAGTTTCAATCAATCAATCAATCAAGTAATTTGAGCCCTAAATATGTCAATAATTCGTAACATTGATTTATTATTATTTTTTGAGCAAAGACAGTTTTTGTTTTTTTTTAAAGAAAAAGTCCCTCTAAAATCTTGGAGATCCAAAATTTTTTTTTACTTTCAAGTCTTGAGTTTGGAGAATAGATGAACTTCAGATCTATCAGTCCATTATAATTTAGAAGATTTTTCATGTTTTTTGGTTTTCTGCCTTTTTTTGTCAAAAAAAGAAAAATGTTTTTTTATGACAAACAAACAAAATATGCAATATTTTCCCCCAAAATATTTCAAAGTGTAATATTTGATGTGAAGTCATTGGAGCTTTCAATAGTCCAATCAGTCATAACAACATTGATTTTAACGCATTATTATTATTGAGCAATGATAGTTTTATTAAAGAAAAAGTCCCACTAAAATTATTGGGGATCCAAAAGGGCCCCACTCATAAAAATATATATATATTTTTACTTTCAAGACAATAAATAATAAATATCATTGGAGCTTTCAATGTGTCAATCATTCATAACAACATTGATTTTGAGTCATTATTATTTTTTGAGCAATTAGTTTTTTTGAAAGAAAAAGTCCCACTAAACTTCTTGGAGATCCAAAAGGGCCCCACTCATAAAAATAATTATTTTGTTTTTTTACTTTCCAGGCTTGAGTCTGGAGAATAGATACACTTCAGATCTATCTGTCCATTATATGTTTTTTTTGTTTTTTTCATGTTTTGTCAAAAAACATTGATTTTGAGTCATTATTATTTTTGGAGAGATGTTCAAGAAAAAACTACTATGTGATATTAGTCAAAATTCAAACTTTTTCTCGCTACTTTACACCTGTTTGATCTCTTATTACACTTGTTTATGTTTTCTTTTTTAATAGTATTTAAAAAAATGAGCTGCACTGTGGACACTCTTTTTGATGAAACAAAAGTTGTTCCAGATTGTCTGTTATTGCTTATTCAGGAAAGATGATTTTTTACTGAGGGCCCTTGGGGGCCAAAAGTTAAAAGCAGTCTTGTTTCAGACTTGAGAAGTGGAAAGTGCTGATGAGTCTCTGTGGGTGGAGCCAGGAAGATGAGCCTGATGTATCTCCAGGGTCCTGGTCAAGTGCTAATAGACTAGAGGCGGATGAAGGGGCGTGGTCTCACCCTTCTTCTTCTTCTTCTCTTATGTGGCGGACTACTTCCTTTTGTCCCTCTTGCACACCCACATTCCCCACACCTCCGACACTGCGGCTGGGTTGTCTCTCCTTGCAGTCAGGCTAACAGACGGGAGAGGAGCGTGACAGATGGTGTTCACAGCTCTATTTCTGAGGCTGGACTTGTACCCGCCTCCTGCAGCCAAGTGCTCATGAGTGTGCCTCCTCGTCTTCGCGCTCGCTGCTCAAGCCATTCATTTGCAGGCTGATTGTCAAGTCCAAGTGACAAGGAGGACTTGCGTACAGTTCTAACCCAAGTCTGATCGCATCTGTTAATAGCCAAGACAAAACATTTCAAGTGGAATCTGCCACTTGACTTTTGTCCAGCAGCACTGATGACGCAATCCTGCTAAATCTTGTGCATGTCAATCACGCACATACCATGTCAATCCCAAGTCCTCCTGCAAACACCATGTCAGTCTCAAGTGCTACTGTACAGACCATGTCAGTCCCAAGTCCTCCTGCACACACCATGTCAGTCCCAAGTCCTCCTGCACACACCATGTCAGTCCCAAGTCCTCCTGCACACACCAAGTCAGTCCCAAGACCTCCTGCACACACCATGTCAGTCCCAAGTCCTCCTGCACACACCATGTCAGTCCCAAGTCCTCCAGCACACACCATGTCAGTCCCAAGTCCTACTCTACAGACCATGTCAGTCCCAAGTCCTCCTGCACACACCGAGTCAGTCCCAAGTCCTCCTGCACACACCGAGTCAGTCTCAAGTCCTACTCTACAGACCATGTCAGTCCCAAGTCCTCCTGCACACACCGAGTCAGTCTCAAGACCTACTCTACAGACCATGTCAGTCCCAAGTCCTCCTGCACACACCATGTCAGTCTCAAGTCCTACTCTACAGACCATGTCAGTCCCAAGTCCTCCTGCACACACCGAGTCAGTCCCAAGTCCTCCTGCACACACCATGTCAGTCCCAAGTCCTCCTGCACACACCATGTCAGTCCCAAGTCCTCCTGCACACACCATGTCAGTCCCAAGTCCTCCTGCACACACCATGTCAATCCCAAGTCCTCCAGCACACACCATGTCAGTCCCAAGTCCTCCTGCACACACCATGTCAATCCCAAGTCCTCCAGCACACACCATGTCAGTCCCAAGTCCTCCTGCACACACCGAGTCAGTCCCAAGTCATCCAGCACACACCATGTCAGTCCCAAGTCCTCCTGCACACACCATGTCAGTCCCAAGTCCTCCTGCACACACCAAGTCAGTCCCAAGTCCACCAGCACACACCATGTCAGTCCCAAGTCCTCCTGCACACACCATGTCAGTCTCAAGTCCTACTGTACAGACCATGTCAGTCCCAAGTCCTCCAGCACACACCGAGTCAGTCCCAAGTCCTCCTGCACACACCGAGTCAGTCCCAAGTCCTCCTGCACAGACCATGTCAGTCCCAAGTCCTCCTGCACACACCATGTCAGTCCCAAGTGCTACTGTACAGACCATGTCAGTCCCAAGTCCTCCTGCACACACCATGTCAGTCCCAAGTCCTCCTGCACACACCAAGTCAGTCCCAAGTCCTCCAGCACACACCATGTCAGTCCCAAGTCGTCCTGCACACACCATGTCAGTCTCAAGTCCTACAGTACAGACCATGTCAGTCCCAAGTCCTCCTACACACACCGAGTCAGTCCCAAGTCCTCCTGCACACACCGAGTCAGTCCCAAGTCCTCCTGCACACACCATGTCAGTCCCAAGTCCTCCAGCACACACCATGTCAGTCCCAAGTCCTCCTGCACACACCATGTCAGTCTCAAGTCCTACTGTACAGACCATGTCAGTCCCAAGTCCTCCAGCACACACCATGTCAGTCCCAAGTCCTCCTGCACACACCATGTCAGTCCCAAGTCCTCCTGCACACACCATGTCAGTCCCAAGTCCTCCTGCACACACCAAGTCAGTCCCAAGTCCTCCTGCACACACCATGTCAGTCCCAAGTCCTCCTGCACACACCATGTCAGTCCCAAGTCCTCCAGCACACACCATGTCAGTCCCAAGTCCTCCTGCACACACCATGTCAGTCCCAAGTCCTCCTGCACACACCGAGTCAGTCCCAAGTCCTCCTGCACACACCATGTCAGTCTCAAGTCCTACAGTACAGACCATGTCAGTCCCAAGTCCTCCTACACACACCGAGTCAGTCCTAAGTCCTCCTGCACACACCAAGTCAGTCCCAAGTCCTACTGTACACACCATGTCAGTCCCAAGTCCTCCAGCACACACCATGTCAGTCCCAAGTCCTCCTGCACACACCATGTCAGTCTCAAGTCCTACTGTACACACCATGTCAGTCCCAAGTCCTCCAGCACACACCATGTCAGTCCCAAGTCCTCCTGCACACACCATGTCAGTCCCAAGTCCTCCTGCACACACCAAGTCAGTCCCAAGTCCTCCAGCACACACCATGTCAGTCCCAAGTCCTCCTGCACACACCATGTCAGTCCCAAGTCCTCCTGCACACACCGAGTCAGTCCCAAGTCCTCCTGCACACACCATGTCAGTCCCAAGTCCTCCTGCACACACCGAGTCAGTCCCAAGTCCTCCTGCACACACCATGTCAGTCTCAAGTCCTACAGTACAGACCATGTCAGTCCCAAGTCCTCCTACACACACCGAGTCAGTCCCAAGTCCTCCTGCACACACCAAGTCAGTCCCAAGTCCTCCAGCACACACCATGTCAGTCCCAAGTCCTCCTGCACACACCATGTCAGTCTCAAGTCCTACAGTACAGACCATGTCAGTCCCAAGTCCTCCTACACACACCGAGTCAGTCCCAAGTCCTCCTGCACACACCGAGTCAGTCCCAAGTCCTCCTGCACACACCATGTCAGTCCCAAGTCCTCCAGCACACACCATGTCAGTCCCAAGTCCTCCAGCACACACCATGTCAGTCCCAAGTCCTCCTGCACACACCATGTCAGTCTCAAGTCCTACTGTACAGACCATGTCAGTCCCAAGTCCTCCAGCACACACCATGTCAGTCCCAAGTCCTCCTGCACACACCATGTCAGTCTCAAGTCCTACTGTACACACCATGTCAGTCCCAAGTCCTCCAGCACACACCATGTCAGTCCCAAGTCCTCCTGCACACACCATGTCAGTCCCAAGTCCTCCTGCACACACCAAGTCAGTCCCAAGTCCTCCAGCACACACCATGTCAGTCCCAAGTCCTCCTGCACACACCATGTCAGTCCCAAGTCCTCCTGCACACACCGAGTCAGTCCCAAGTCCTCCTGCACACACCAAGTCAGTCCCAAGTCCTCCAGCACACACCATGTCAGTCCCAAGTCCTCCTGCACACACCATGTCAGTCTCAAGTCCTACAGTACAGACCATGTCAGTCCCAAGTCCTCCTACACACACCGAGTCAGTCCCAAGTCCTCCTGCACACACCGAGTCAGTCCCAAGTCCTCCTGCACACACCATGTCAGTCCCAAGTCCTCCAGCACACACCATGTCAGTCCCAAGTCCTCCTGCACACACCATGTCAGTCTCAAGTCCTACTGTACAGACCATGTCAGTCCCAAGTCCTCCAGCACACACCATGTCAGTCCCAAGTCCTCCTGCACACACCATGTCAGTCCCAAGTCCTCCAGCACACACCATGTCAGTCCCAAGTCCTCCTGCACACACCATGTCAGTCCCAAGTCCTCCTGCACACACCATGTCAGTCCCAAGTCCTCTTGCACACACCAAGTCAGTCCCAAGTCCTCCAGCACACACCATGTCAGTCCCAAGTCCTCCTGCACACACCAAGTCAGTCCCAAGTCCTCCAGCACACACCATGTCAGTCCCAAGTCATCCAGCACACACCATGTCAGTCCCAAGTCCTCCTGCACACACCATGTCAGTCCCAAGTCCTCCTGCACACACCAAGTCAGTCCCAAGTCCACCAGCACACACCATGTCAGTCCCAAGTCCTCCTGCACACACCATGTCAGTCCCAAGTCCTCCTGCACACACCATGTCAGTCCCAAGTCCTCCAGCACACACCATGTCAGTCCCAAGTCCTACTCTACAGACCATGTCAGTCCCAAGTCCTCCTGCACACACCGAGTCAGTCCCAAGTCCTCCTGCACACACCGAGTCAGTCTCAAGTCCTACTCTACAGACCATGTCAGTCCCAAGTCCTCCTGCACACACCGAGTCAGTCTCAAGACCTACTCTACAGACCATGTCAGTCCCAAGTCCTCCTGCACACACCATGTCAGTCTCAAGTCCTACTCTACAGACCATGTCAGTCCCAAGTCCTCCTGCACACACCGAGTCAGTCCCAAGTCCTCCTGCACACACCATGTCAGTCCCAAGTCCTCCTGCACACACCATGTCAGTCCCAAGTCCTCCTGCACACACCATGTCAGTCCCAAGTCCTCCTGCACACACCATGTCAATCCCAAGTCCTCCAGCACACACCATGTCAGTCCCAAGTCCTCCTGCACACACCATGTCAATCCCAAGTCCTCCAGCACACACCATGTCAGTCCCAAGTCCTCCTGCACACACCGAGTCAGTCCCAAGTCATCCAGCACACACCATGTCAGTCCCAAGTCCTCCTGCACACACCATGTCAGTCCCAAGTCCTCCTGCACACACCAAGTCAGTCCCAAGTCCACCAGCACACACCATGTCAGTCCCAAGTCCTCCTGCACACACCATGTCAGTCTCAAGTCCTCCTGCACACACCATGTCAGTCTCAAGTCCTACTGTACAGACCATGTCAGTCCCAAGTCCTCCAGCACACACCGAGTCAGTCCCAAGTCCTCCTGCACACACCGAGTCAGTCCCAAGTCCTCCTGCACAGACCATGTCAGTCCCAAGTCCTCCTGCACACACCATGTCAGTCCCAAGTGCTACTGTACAGACCATGTCAGTCCCAAGTCCTCCTGCACACACCATGTCAGTCCCAAGTCCTCCTGCACACACCAAGTCAGTCCCAAGTCCTCCAGCACACACCATGTCAGTCCCAAGTCGTCCTGCACACACCATGTCAGTCTCAAGTCCTACAGTACAGACCATGTCAGTCCCAAGTCCTCCTACACACACCGAGTCAGTCCCAAGTCCTCCTGCACACACCGAGTCAGTCCCAAGTCCTCCTGCACACACCATGTCAGTCCCAAGTCCTCCAGCACACACCATGTCAGTCCCAAGTCCTCCTGCACACACCATGTCAGTCTCAAGTCCTACTGTACAGACCATGTCAGTCCCAAGTCCTCCAGCACACACCATGTCAGTCCCAAGTCCTCCTGCACACACCATGTCAGTCCCAAGTCCTCCTGCACACACCATGTCAGTCCCAAGTCCTCCTGCACACACCAAGTCAGTCCCAAGTCCTCCTGCACACACCATGTCAGTCCCAAGTCCTCCTGCACACACCATGTCAGTCCCAAGTCCTCCAGCACACACCATGTCAGTCCCAAGTCCTCCTGCACACACCATGTCAGTCCCAAGTCCTCCTGCACACACCGAGTCAGTCCCAAGTCCTCCTGCACACACCATGTCAGTCTCAAGTCCTACAGTACAGACCATGTCAGTCCCAAGTCCTCCTACACACACCGAGTCAGTCCTAAGTCCTCCTGCACACACCAAGTCAGTCCCAAGTCCTACTGTACACACCATGTCAGTCCCAAGTCCTCCAGCACACACCATGTCAGTCCCAAGTCCTCCTGCACACACCATGTCAGTCTCAAGTCCTACTGTACACACCATGTCAGTCCCAAGTCCTCCAGCACACACCATGTCAGTCCCAAGTCCTCCTGCACACACCATGTCAGTCCCAAGTCCTCCTGCACACACCAAGTCAGTCCCAAGTCCTCCAGCACACACCATGTCAGTCCCAAGTCCTCCTGCACACACCATGTCAGTCCCAAGTCCTCCTGCACACACCGAGTCAGTCCCAAGTCCTCCTGCACACACCATGTCAGTCCCAAGTCCTCCTGCACACACCGAGTCAGTCCCAAGTCCTCCTGCACACACCATGTCAGTCTCAAGTCCTACAGTACAGACCATGTCAGTCCCAAGTCCTCCTACACACACCGAGTCAGTCCCAAGTCCTCCTGCACACACCAAGTCAGTCCCAAGTCCTCCAGCACACACCATGTCAGTCCCAAGTCCTCCTGCACACACCATGTCAGTCTCAAGTCCTACAGTACAGACCATGTCAGTCCCAAGTCCTCCTACACACACCGAGTCAGTCCCAAGTCCTCCTGCACACACCGAGTCAGTCCCAAGTCCTCCTGCACACACCATGTCAGTCCCAAGTCCTCCAGCACACACCATGTCAGTCCCAAGTCCTCCAGCACACACCATGTCAGTCCCAAGTCCTCCTGCACACACCATGTCAGTCTCAAGTCCTACTGTACAGA
This sequence comes from Entelurus aequoreus, assembly GCF_033978785.1. Taxonomy (NCBI): domain Eukaryota; kingdom Metazoa; phylum Chordata; class Actinopteri; order Syngnathiformes; family Syngnathidae; genus Entelurus; species Entelurus aequoreus. The sequence goes on along the minus strand of NC_084736.1, from coordinate 37,177,038 downwards.
CCATGTCAGTCCCAAGTCCTCCAGCACACACCATGTCAGTCCCAAGTCCTCCTGCACACACCATGTCAGTCTCAAGTCCTACTGTACACACCATGTCAGTCCCAAGTCCTCCAGCACACACCATGTCAGTCCCAAGTCCTCCTGCACACACCATGTCAGTCCCAAGTCCTCCTGCACACACCAAGTCAGTCCCAAGTCCTCCAGCACACACCATGTCAGTCCCAAGTCCTCCTGCACACACCATGTCAGTCCCAAGTCCTCCTGCACACACCGAGTCAGTCCCAAGTCCTCCTGCACACACCAAGTCAGTCCCAAGTCCTCCAGCACACACCATGTCAGTCCCAAGTCCTCCTGCACACACCATGTCAGTCTCAAGTCCTACAGTACAGACCATGTCAGTCCCAAGTCCTCCTACACACACCGAGTCAGTCCCAAGTCCTCCTGCACACACCGAGTCAGTCCCAAGTCCTCCTGCACACACCATGTCAGTCCCAAGTCCTCCAGCACACACCATGTCAGTCCCAAGTCCTCCTGCACACACCATGTCAGTCTCAAGTCCTACTGTACAGACCATGTCAGTCCCAAGTCCTCCAGCACACACCATGTCAGTCCCAAGTCCTCCTGCACACACCATGTCAGTCCCAAGTCCTCCAGCACACACCATGTCAGTCCCAAGTCCTCCTGCACACACCATGTCAGTCCCAAGTCCTCCTGCACACACCATGTCAGTCCCAAGTCCTCTTGCACACACCAAGTCAGTCCCAAGTCCTCCAGCACACACCATGTCAGTCCCAAGTCCTCCTGCACACACCAAGTCAGTCCCAAGTCCTCCAGCACACACCATGTCAGTCCCAAGTCGTCCTGCACACACCATGTCAGTCCCAAGTCCTCCTGCACACACCAAGTCAGTCCCAAGTCCTCCAGCACACACCATGTCAGTCCCAAGTCGTCCTGCACACACCATGTCAGTCCCAAGTCCTCCTGCACACACCGAGTCAGTCCCAAGTCCTCCAGCACACACCATGTCAGTCCCAAGTCCTCCTGCACACACCATGTCAGGGTCTCAAGTCCTACTGTACACACCATGTCAGTCCCAAGTCCTCCAGCACACACCATGTCAGGGTCTCAAGTCCTCCTGCACAGACCATGTCAGTCTTTAAGTTTTTCAGTTTTTAAGAACCAATTACTAACCAACTACACTTCTGTTCAAATGTAATAATCACTTATTCTTCTCTTCTGTGATACTTTACATTAGATTTGGATGATACCACACATTTAGGTATCGATCCGATATCAAGTAGTTACAGGATCATACATTGGTCATATTCAAAGTCCTCATGTGTCCAGGGACGTATTTACTGACTTTATAAACATAATATGATTTTTTTTTAAACGAAAGAAGATTTTGTGATGCTAAAAAGTATATATGTAATCATAGTAGTAGCGACTAGATATGCTCCTGTACTTGGTATCATTACAGTGGATGTCAGGTGTAGATCCACCCATGGCGTTTGTTTACATTGTGACGCCGGTGAGCTATTGTATCCTTCTATGGTGTGTAGTGAAGCATGTTTAGCTATTTCTCGTCCTCCAGTGATAATGTTACTTGTATGAAACTCACTTTATTTGTCACCATGGAGGCCAGGATTAGTGATTTAGAAGTAGCTAAAACACTGTGGATGGATGTTAGCTGCTAGTTAGCTAGCCATGTCTTAAAGCACCTCTTCCTGAGGGTGTTTCAGTGTTATAACTTCACCTTTATCTTTACTTTTTACACCAAAATGCGTCCATTCTACCTTTTCTGTCTACACACTGTGTCTGCTTGTAAGTACTCTGTTTGTATGCGCTGCCGAACATGCTCGTCTGCTCGTAAAACTGGCAATGCCACCACGTGACGACGACAAGGGGTGGGGGACCGGTACTTTTTAGAGGTGGTATAGTACGGAATATGATTCATTAGTATCGCGGTACTATACTAGTACCGGTATACCGTACAACCCTATAAGGCGGTCTGCATTACTTTTCAATTGCACACGCAGTCTTGGTAGATCACATGCAACGTGCCCACTCATAGTACACACTATCTTATTTTTTGCACTCGCTGGTTAGCACGTGGTATTTGGATCTTAGTAAATCCTGCCCCGAGTCAGTTCCCTCAACTTCATTTTTTGACTCAACTATTTCTGGAACACCCCAAATAACATGAGTACCAGTATGAAGAGGAAGGTTTGAAGGCCAAACACGATTCTTGTGCGTCATTTTCAGACGTTCTGGTGGCAACGAGTGCATTGTGGGAAAGCAGCTAATAGGCTTGCTTGGTGATCAGGGTGAATTGGCTTTAGTGAAAACCAGTGGGTGAGTCATCCTGGATCTGCATCAATGAATCAACAAATGAAGCAATTTAACTTTGACTAATGGCTTTGGTGAAGGAACTCATTTGGCCTTGGTAATGAATTGAGTTGCAAGATAAACAGTCCAGTTATTAGGTGACACCACCTGACACACCGACCTACTCATTAGTCCTATTATTACTCCAATCACTGATTTAAGACAAGTCCATTACCATACAGTCTAATTTGCATTCATTATAAAGCTGCCTTGACAAAATGGCCGTGCTGGTCTGGTCATCTCATCCTCAGAGCAGATTGGTCCGTGCTTGCCCCGTTAGGCCAACAATGAGTGTACGCTACTAAACCAACTAGGTGTGTGTGTGTGTGTACGGGTGCTGTTGAGTGTGGACTGAGGGAAGCCCCAGCCTGTGTTCCCAAGGTAACGGTCCTCCTGAGTGGGGACCGGATGACTCACTTGAAGGGAATCCTGAACAAAGCTGCCCACCCTAAGCTCCTGACGGGGGTGGCAATGGAAAGTCCTCGCCTGCTCTGGCCTACAAGCACCGACTGCGTGAGGGCCTTGCTGGTCTACGGCCATGTTCTTGCTCTTTTCAAGTCCGACTCTTGTTTCAGCGCCCCCTTGGATGCGGCCCTGATCGGCCAGTTCAAGACCACCTAGAGCAGGGGTCTCAAAACCAATAGCGGCTTGCAGGCCCATTTTTTTGTGGCCCTCTACTTTAACTTCATGGTTCTAAAAATAAGGTTAAAAAACAAAAGATAAAGAAGTGTACTACAAGAGCAAACTGGTGAAATAAAGTTGCAATGTTTAACACAAAGATGTTTCTTTAATAATAAAAACGTATAATGGACAGATAGATCTGAAGTTGATATATTCTCCAGACTCAAGCCTTGAAAGTTAAAAAAAAAGGAATTATTTTTATGAGTGGGGCCCTTTTGGATCTCCAAGAATTTTAGTGGGACTTTTTCTTTAAAAAAAAACAAAAAACTGTCATTGCTCAAAAAATAATAATGAATCAAAGTCAATGTTGTTATGACTTATTGACATTTCAATGACTTCACATCAAAATTCCACTTCGACATATCTTCTTGGGGAAAATATTTTGTTAAAACGAACAAAATAAACATTGAAAAAAATAAATACTTCTAATCGACGGATAGATATGAAGTTAAAAATAAAAATACAAATGTATGACTTATTTCAAAACTTTTTATAATGCCTTTAGGATCCCCAATAATTTTTGTGGGATTTGTTTTAAACTGTCATTGCTCAAAAAATAATAATGAATCAAAATCAATGTTGTTATGAATGATGTCCAAGGCTTTTAATGACTTCACATCAAATATTCCACTTTGAAATATGTTTTTGGGGAAAATATTGCATATTTTGTTTGTTTGCTGTATAAAAAACAACGTTTTCTTTGACAAAAAGAACATAAAACGAACAAAAAAAAACCTTTAGAAATATTAAATACTTTTAATCGACTGATAGATCTGAAGTTGATCTAGATATTTAAGTGTTGAAAGTAAAAAAAAATAAAAATGTATGACTTATTTTTGTAATGACCTTAGGATCGACAAGATTTTTAGAGCGCTTTTTCTTTTAAATTGTCATTGCTCGAAAAACAATAAAGAATCAAAGTCAATGTTATGAATTATTGATCTATTTAAGGCTCCAATTACTTCACATTAAATGTTCCACTTTTAATATTTTTTGGGGGAAATATTGCATATTTTGTGTTTTTGCCATAAAAACAGGTCATAAAACATGAAAAAAAATAACTTTATATCAACAGACCTGAATTTGATCTCGAGATGTTACACATTGAATAAAAAAATATTTTAAAAAGTTAATATTAGTATTTTTATGAGGGGGAGCCTTAAAGGTTACAAAAAAAACACATACATTTTATTGGTTTTGAAAATGAAAACATTAAAATGGCCCCTGCATTCTTTGATTTTTCAGCATGCAGTTAATGGAAAAAGTTAGGACACCCCTACACTAAGTCGTTTAACCCCTTAAACTAATAATTATTTAGCCTAAACCCCGTTTCAGCCACACTAAACCATCGTTTAAGGTCCCCTCCTCGGACAATTTTTTACACGGCTAAGTGCGCCGTGTATTTCTTGAATCTCCGGCACTTAGCTTTGTATGGAGTCATTGATCGTTTACAAACTGAGTTCGGAGAGAAAGTGACACCAGAAAGACCGCACCCCACACAGGAAGTGACGCCAGAAAGACTGTGCCCCACACAGGAAGTGACGCCAGAAAGAACGCATCACAGCCAGCTTCATAATAAAGCGGTTTCGTAACTCGGAGCTAATCACTGGAAATATGGAGGTGAGTCATCCAGACATGCCCGTGTTTCTCCTTCTTCTACATGTACAGACGCTTGTGGAAATCACAAATGAATACCTTTAGAGAAAGCGATTGCAGCTATTTGGGATACAACACTTCTCAGACAGCAAGAGAACTTTCCAATGTCCAGGTCAACTGTGGTTCTACTTACCGAAAAACTTTGTCCATTTGTTGAAGGAGAGTCAACCTGGCCGTCGAGGGAAGACTAACTACGGAAAACGGCGAATGCTTTTGGACTGGCAAAGCAGACTGTATCAGTTATTGTCCGCCATGTATGTCGCGGACTCAACGTCTAGGTCCAGAGTATATAAAGTCACCAAAAAGGAATGGACAATGAAGGTGAAGTCAAAAGAGTGAGGAGTGTCCTGACCAGATATCTAGATCCCTAGATTGATTGATGTAAAATGTTCTTTGTCACATTGTGTACTTTCACGTGTCTAATAAAGATGTGATTAATATATGATGTCTCAGGTGTGATTCACTACAATAGGGCCCCACAGCACACTGGATTCCAGTTCATTGAAATACCACAACACTGGATATTGTTCAGATAAGTTACATTTAAGAACTTGCACACAAAGCAACACTGGAGGTGACTATAACGTGCACACTTTCCGCGCATGCGTATTAGGTCGTGTTGCGCCGGCTGACGGAGGGGGGAAGGGGTCTTAAATGACTATTGTGTGTGTGTGGACAAGGATAAGGTTAGGTGGGATTTACCCTGGATAACCTTAGTGTAAACGGGGCCTTAGTGTATGTGTAGCCCACACACAAATGTATAAGTGACAATCTCGAATCCAACTAGTTTACGAAACACAGGATAAGTTGTAAATTCCTTTGTGCTGGCACATACTTGAGAGAGTGTGTTGTTTTGATGATGACTGGTGGAATGGTGGATGGGTGCATTGCAATTTTGGACGCATCATCAGTAGTGTACCCCTGGGTCACTGGGCGTTTCGGCCTTATCACTAGACACACTCTCCAGGGGTGGCCAGCCACAGGGTGATCGACCCTGGGCTTGCATCAATCCCAATTAATGATGAGAGTCGCTTGGTGTTGAGGAGCAGACTTCTCATTGGACTATGCATGGCAGGGGAGTCATTTTCCCTGAGTCAAGCCTAAGCTGACCGCATACCTCCTGGCTTGCTACTTGGGGGTCCAGCAGGGGTCTTTCCTCCTCACGAACAGCCACTGGCTGCCTCTTTCAGATGCCTCCGATGCAGCTTTCATGGCTATACGCAGGCTTTGACCTCGGACTCCCAGGTCTACAAGCAGTTTTGTGGTAGATCTTGCCACAAAGCTTCTGTAGCCCACCTCCACTGGGCGGACATCAACGTCCCAACCACGATGTTGTGCTTCAGCTGCAAGGCAATGGCGACGACGGTGATAGGGGCAGCAGTGGCGTCAGGCACAGCACGCTGTTTGTATGTGTTTGATGGTTTTAGCAGTCACTTTAAAATCTAAACCCCTCACTTTGAACAGCCAAACTGTTGGGGAACAGATGGAAAACTCCCCCAACTTCTACTTCCTGGACGACTGCCTGATGCACAAGCACCCAGGCTATAGAGGTATGGTGGTGGAGAAGCTGCTGCGGTGCCCATGGCCTCCCCTTGTTTGCTGCAGGGAAGACGTTAGAAGGCGTGGAGGGGTCTCTCGCCTCTTCATCTCTATCTACCTGCTGTTGTCGGGAGACATTCATCTGTGTCCCGGTCCAGGTCCTAGACAGAAACAGCGGCCTCTCGGCGGGGCCGTGCCGATAGCTGGCTTTAGCCTGGATGCTAATGCCAGCTAAGCAGCTGAAGGGACCGTGGATCCACCCCGGCGTTTCCGGCGACAGCGACCTCGGTCTCCCAGCGGGGGCGCGCACCAGTTTAGCAGCTAAACTGGTTAGCAGCACTAGCCTAGCTGCTGCGGAGATCCCAGGACCACACCAGCATCCCCGGAGCCAGAAACACCAGGCTAACACCGGCTCAACAAAGACCGCGGGACAACGACAGCGTTCCTGGCATCCGTGTCCCGGGCAGCAACAGCGGATTTGCAGCAGGGACGCGCCGAGGGGCGGCGTTAGCCTGGTCGCTAATTCCGCCCTAGCAGCTGCAGAGACCGCAGGTCAACAACCCGTCACACCAGAGACGGCCCAGCAGCCGGGAGGTACCAGAGGCGTCCACCATCCTAACGACGTCACCGCAGTAGCAGCTAACCCGGCAGGGCCACGCCGAGTGCAGACGGCCCAGCAGCTGGGAGCTAACAGAGGCGTCCACAATCCCGACAGCATCGCCACAGCAGCAGCTAAACCAACGACTAAAGACAGAGCCTGGCACGGTAAAAAAAAGAACACTCCAAACACAAGCACAGATGAAGCAGAAATAGACTTTGTTCTTTCAAACTGTTAATCATGCTAAAGTGATTTGGGATCCTGCAGTGAAACCAAAAGGTATTTTGGGAGGCCACTTAAACATCCGAAGCCTAGTTCCCAAGTGTGATGAAATCAGATTATTACTGTCCGAGTCTAATCTTGATGTTCTATGCATTAGTGAAACGTGGCTGCATGATAATATTTTAACCAGCATAATCAGTGTTCCGGGATATAAATGTTTTAGAAGGGACCGAACTGTGGGAAGGGGAGGGGGCGTACTGATATATATCAAGGATTCACTTAATGCAAAGGAAATTCTGCTGATATATCTACTGAATGTTTATGTATTAATGTCACACTATCACAAAATATGCAATTCAATGTAGTGGTGGTATACAGCCCTCCATCTGCGTGCGCTGTAACGCTATGCGGAGACTTAGATGTACTGTTTAAGAATTTTAAGAATAACAGTGAAGTACTTGTCTTCGGAGATTTCAACTTAAACTGGCTAGACAAACACTGCAGAAAAAAACTAAAAGACCTCACATCTAAACATGACTTTAGTTAGAAGATAGAAACCCCCACACGTATCACTAAAAACACTCAGACATTAATTGAGTTAATCTTCACAAACAAGCCTGACAGAATCATAAAAACGTACAATCTAGTCACCGGCTTGTCAGATCATAATCTGACATTAGCTGCAAGAAAACTCTGACGAGGTTTAAAAGCCAAGATCAGAAAACTTTTAAACTTGAGATCCCTCACCCATCAACAACTGCATTTGAAAACGAATTAAAGGGTATTAATTGGGACGAGCTCCAACAACATGACCAAGTAAACGCCTGCTGTAATCAGCTAAAGTCTACTATCGGACGCATTATTGATACATTTATTAGAAAGCGAAAAAAATCCCAGTTCATCAGTTACCATGTCTGTAATGATGATATCTGGAAATTAATGAAGAAGAGAGATTATACCTTAAAAAAGTTTATCAAAACTCGTAGTGACACCGATTTGAAAATATTTAAAGGCTTGTGTAATCAAGTAGTTAAACAGCTCAGAATGTCCCAATCAAACTATTACATCCACATGCTATTAGAGGCCAAAGGAAATGGCAAAATAATCTGGAAACTACTACATAGCCTATTAAACCCAGAGGGTAACACTACTCAAATCCAATTTAAACTTAAAGTAGGAGACACAATCATTACTGATTGTACACAAGTCTCAAATGAGTTCAATAATTTCTTTATAGAATTTCTCAAAAACCTTTCCCCAGGTTTCTCTTGTATAACTAATGATGACTAAACAACAGACATACCTGATAAACAAGACAGCTCATTTCATCTCAAGGAGGCAGGTTAGTCAGACAACTGTCCTAAATGTCATACATGACCTAAACACCACATACTCAAAGGATATTTATAACCTAGACACAGCTTTTCTTAAAAAATATAGCGGCATCCTTATACAGCCTCTTACCCATCTTTATTAATATTTCCATTAAAACTGGGCAATTCCCAGATGGATGGAAAACTGAACTTTTAAAATCTGGAGATGCTGGAATGACATCTAACTATAGACCTATCAGCCTTCTTACGGTTTTATCTAAAGTCCTGGAGAAGATTGTTTCAGAACAACTTGAGACAAACCACTATTTGAATCCCCTGCAATTTGGATTTAGACGTAACTTGTTTTTTAACTGAAAAGATCAAACATTCCCTTGACAAAGGACAGGTGGTCGGTGCAGTATTACTAGACTTAAAAACAGCATTTGATACAGTCAATCATGACATTTTAATTTCAAAACTAACTAAATTCAACTTATCCAAACAGTCATTGTCCTGGTTTGAGTCATATTTAAAGGGCCGTGAACAATGTGTCACTATTTATAATGTGAGATCTTCCTTCCGCAAAATTGAAACAGGGATACCTCAGGGTAGTGTCTTGGGACCGATACTATTCAGTCCATACATCAATGACTTACCAGATGTATGTATAGATATAGATCTACAGATGTATGCGGATGACACAGTCGTATATACATCAGGTAAGACCTGTACTCTAGTTGCTGAGAAGTTAAATGCTAAATTAGACAAACTAGCATCTTGGCTGGCATTATCCTGTTTAACCCTAAACACTAAAAAGACTAACTCTGTCTGCTTCTCCATAAAAAAGCTACCTCAAACAAACCTTCTGAATATACCGTATTTCCTTGAATTGGCGCCGGGAATATAGTATTCGCCTGCCTAGAATTACAGCCGGGTCAAATTCGTTTCGCAAAATAATTAGCGCATGCTTGGCACTTCCGCCGGGTCAAATATGAGTCATTAAATGACTCCCGCCTCCTGGTGGTAGAGGGCGCTAGTGATCCTTCTTGCGACTACCAGTACTGCAGGAGACAGGTACTGCAGAAGAAGACAACAAGCAGCAAGCATGCAGCAATTGTTTGCTTGCACTTTTACCATGGAGGATTACATATCTAAAATAAAACCGTTTTCTAAACTGGACTTTCAATCGAAGCAGGAGGTAATAATTAAAGGAATATCTCCAGAGACTTTTAAAATTGAAGAAAGAGGAGAAAGACTGCCTTTGATCAGAAGCAGCTGCACATGGACCCATTTACAAGTAAAGGTAAGATCATAATAACGTTTTTTTTTATTAAATGTGCTTTTCATGATAAGGTATGCGCCGGAGTGAGAAGAGGTTTTAAAATAATTAGAGCATGCTTGCTCATTCCGCATGGTTTTGGTAACCGCAGGAGTGAGAAGAGGTTTTAAATTAATTAGCGCCCCTGCGGCTATTCAAGGAAATACGGTAAAAATGAATGAGGAGCTCATTGAACAAGTACCTGAAGTAAAATATTTGGGCATAATCATAGACCAGTGGTCCCCAAACTTTTTGACTCGGGGCCGCGTTGGGTTAAAAAAATTTGGCAATGTTGACATCGAGTAGTAAGCTGCTTCCTCTGTTCATGGAAGTTTATGGTGGATCATAAATCATGCCTGTTATCTGGATAGTAGAAGGACGAGGACGTATTCTGATAAGTTGGTACACCTTGATATCCAATTTAGACCCAGATATGGTGAGAACGACACGGAAAGACGCTTGGTTCCACTCTACTTTTCTAGGGTTTATGAGACATTCTTCATTAAACGGGAATATATGACCATTCTAGCAGTCGGCATCCTAATGACAGCAGACTTTGTACAGTAAGTGATGTTTTATTATGTTTGTTGGCTCTCATGAAGTCTGCAGTGAGTAATAATCAGTGATGTTGGGAAAAAAAAGCAAACATTGTGATGCATTTTTTAAATTAATGCGCTGCGTATGCTAACAATGATCAAAATATGTACATATTAAATGTTACTATAAACGTGCTCGTTACCACATTACATAAATACTAACACCATGTACATGTATATCCAAGATGATCCCCTGCTAGCCCCACTATGGACTGGACTCTCACACTATTAACTAGATCCACTATGGACTGGACTCTCACACTATTAACTAGATCCACTATGGACTGGACTCTCACACTATTAACTTGATCCACTTGACGTCCAATGCACCGGTCGCCCAGGGGGGGCCAAGGTTTCTCATTGTCATCCCATTGGGTTGAGTTTTTTCTTGCCCTGATGTGGGATCTGAGCCAAGGATGTCGTTGTGGCTTGTGCAGCCCTTTGAGACACTCATGATTTAGGGCTATAGAAATCAACTTTGATTGATTGATTGATTGATATATAAAACCTTAATGGAGGTGTTTGGATGTTTTTTAAGGGTTTTATAGGCAGAATAGAGCGGCTCCTATTGACTTTTGATCGCATTTATTTATATTCAGAATGCAAGAACAAAGAAAAATATGTGTTCTTGTCTTACATAAGGATTGTGAATGATAGGCAACATTCCAAAAGAAAAGTGCAGTTGCCTTTGAAGGTCTACCATACTTCAGGATCACTAGAACTGCTGGTAGAAGTAGTACACCCAGAGTATCCCAGCCTCACCCTCCAGTGGCCCCCAGGCCAATCGGGTTTGAGACCCCTGAAGTCGGGCTATGTTCACACTGCATATTTGACATTTCACTGTCAGCAGTAAAATTTTCCGTCGAGTCCTTTTTTCCACATTTCGATGAAAATGTATCCAATGCAACTGGAGTCTGAAGGTTGAGGTCCTGTACGTCATCCATAGGTGACAAAGGTCACAACTCTTTGCCAACACAACCAGCTGGACGAAGGAGCATCTTGACAAGGGTTTCTCCATTATTTTGTGTGTCTTGCATGTATGTAAAAGTGGACAAAAGAAAATATTTGAAGTCTTGAAGGGAACAGTCAGTGGTGAAATGATGCTTCTGAACAGAAGTGGTTAAAATACTGAAATAAAAGATATGTGCCTGTGACTGCGGTAGCACCAACACTTTCAAATAGGCAACTGACTGACACCAACACCAATCGTAAACACAGGTGTTACGTCTGATGTCTTGATTCTTGCATCGGTTCATGCACCTTTCTTTGGTGTTGTGAACGACTAAGTAAAAAGATGGGATTAAACATATGATTGGGCATCATACCTGCAGTGTGAACTCAGCCTACCTTCCCTTGAAAATGAACCAGTCAAATAATAATAATAATAATGGATTAGATTTATATAGCGCTTTTCTATCAACTAGATACTCAAAATGCTCACAGAGAAGTGAGAAGCCATCATTCATTCACACGGTGGTGGAGGTAAGCTACATTTGCAGCCACAGCTGCCCTGGGGTAAACTGACGGAAGAGTGGCTGCCAAACGGCCCTCCGACCACCACCCATCATTCATCATTCATTCACCAGTGTGAGCAACACTGGGGGCGAGGGTGAAGTGTCTTTGCCCAAGGACACAACGGCAGTGATTTGGATGGTTTCTGGCACAGCTGTGAATACTGTATTTATGCTACAAAGGTGACATAACTACCAGTAAGGCCAGGTCCAGCATATACAGTATTTCCCACTTATAGGAGAAGTACGCACCACAGAGGAAAACCTTTACAAACATGAATTTACCAGAAATAACTATGGGTGTTAAAGAATGGTTGATGGTTCTTTACTCTCTGTTTTTGAAAGGTTTAATTTCTTGACAAATGTACTTGTGGTCTCATGCAAAAGTTGATCTTTAATACCGAATTCTGCTTTCAGTCGGCTTGACAATTGCATATTTTCTAGGAATGTTTCTCCACTGGTTGGTATTTGCAGAAGAAGCGTTCTTAAACTAAGTACCTTTGTGGTTTGTACGCTGACCTGCTCAAGCAAGCACTCGTCCTACACTGAGGAAGACTTTGACACCAGCTTCAGATCTCAACAACATTGTTGTGCAAACACCATGAAGTCATTTCAACATCCATCCAACAGGTGTAACATCCAACACGTGAGATGGTATGTATCTTCAAGGCTTAGCGTATAGGTGTGAAGGGTGACAGCAAATAAATGATTATAAGTCAGCTGGTAGGCTCGAGTACGGAGGAGGAAGGAAGAGGAGGAGGAGGAGGACAAAAGCAAGTGAGAGAATGAGGAGGAGGATAATAATCTAATTATTAAGAAATTAAAAGGGATCAACAGGCGTGTAATTGAACACTGAAGTTTGTTCAAGGTCATTATATTCTTTCAACTTCGGAGGGTTGGTGAGCCAAAGAAATAGGAGGAAGTTATTATTTGGAGTGATTCATGATAAAAAGAGCCAGTGACGGAGCCAAACAAGGGCCACATTGCATTTGTAGCAATTGAAGGAAAGACAAGAGTCAAGTAGTTTATTATGTTCCTAACAACGTGGTCTTCTAACAGCTGAACACCCGTCTTCTGCTCTAACAAAGTATGACACACCCTCTCATTTCAACTCATTATATGTTTTAGTCAGGGTTCATTACACTACATCAAATACATTCATTCATGTCCATGTCCTAATGACAACAATGTCCATGTCCTATTGACAACAATGTCCATGTCCTAATGACAACAATGTCCATGTCCTATTGACAACAATGTCCATGTCCTAATGACAACAATGTCCCCCCTTTTAGACCAGTTGATCTGCCGTTTCTTTTGTGCTCTGCCCCCCTCTCCTTCGTGGAGGGGGGGGGGGCACAGGTTCAGTGGCCACGGATGAAGCGCTGGCTGTCGGGACCCGGGGTGGACCGTCTGTGCATTGGTTGGGGACGTCTCTGCGCTGCTAACTTGTCTCCGCTCGGGATGGTCTCCTGCTGGCCCCACTATGGACTGGACTCTCACTATTATGTTAGATCCACTATGGACTGGACTCTCACAATATTATGCTAGATCCACTCGACGTCCATTGCACCGGTCGCCCAGGGGGGGTCCCCACATCTGTGGTCCCCTCCAAGGTTTATCATTGTCCCATTGGGTTGAGTTTTTCCTTGCCCTGATGTGGGATCTGAGCCGAGGATGTCGTTGTGGCTTGTGCAGCCCTTTGAGACACTCATGATTTAGGGCTATAAAAGTAAACATTGATTGATTGATTGAATGTCCCTGTCCTAATGACAACAATGTCCATGTCCTAATGACAACAATGTCCATGTCTTAATGTCAACAATGTCCCTGTCCTAATGACAACAACGTCCCTGTCCTAATGACAAAAATGTCCCTGTCCTAATGAAAACAATGTCCATGTCCTAATGACAAACATGTCCATGTCCTAATGACAACAATGTCCATGTCCTAATGACAACAATGTCCTAATGACAACAATGTCCTTATGACAACAATGTCCATGTCCTAATGACAACAATGTCCTAATGACAACAATGTCCATGTCCTAATGACAACAATGTCCGTGTCCTAATGACAACAATGTCCGTGTCCTAATGACAACAATGTAGGTGTCCTAATGACAACAATGTCTGTGTCCTAATGACAACCATGTCCTAATGACAACAATGTCCATGTCCTAATGACGACAATGTCCATGTCCTAATGACGACAATGTCCATGTCCTAATGACAACAATGCCCATGTCCTAATGACAACAATGTCCTAATGACAACAATGTCCGTGTCCTAATGACAACAATGCCCATCTCCTAATGACAACAATGTCCTAATGACAACAATGTCCATGTCCCAATGAAAACAATATCCATGTCCTAATGGCAACAATGCCCATGTCCTAATGACAACAATGTCCTAATGACAATAATGTCTGTGTCCTAATGACCACAATGTCCGTGTCCTAATGACGACAATGATCGTGTCCTAATGACAACAATGTTCATGTCCTAATGACGACAATGTCCATGTTTTAATGACGACAATGTCCGTGTCCTAATGACGACAATGTCCGTGTCCTAATGACAACAATGTTCCTGTCCTAATGACAACAATGTCCCAGTCCTAATGACAACAATGTCCCTGTCTTAATGACCACAATGTCCATGTCCTAATGACAACAATGTCCATGTCCTAATGACAACAATGTCCATGTCCTAATGACAACAATGTATTACGGGCAGCGTTGTCATATGACACAGACATTGTTGTCATTATGACATGTTGTCATTAGGACATGGACAGTGTTGTCATCAGGACATTGACATTGTTGTCACTAGGACATGGACATTGTTGTCATCAGGACATGGACAGTGTTGTCATCAGGACATGGACAGTGTTGTCATTAGGACATGGACCACGTTGTCATTAGGACATGGACAGTGTTGTCATTAGGACATGGACATTGTTGTCACTAGGACATGGACATTGTTGTCATCAGGACATGGACAGTGTTGTCATCAGGACATGGACATTGTTGTAATTGGGACATGGACAGTGTTGTCATTAGGACATGGACAGTGTTGTCATTAGGACATGGACATTGTTGTCACTGGGACATGGACTGTGTTGTCATTAGGACATGGACATTGTTGTCATTAGGACATGGACATTGTTGTCACTAGGACATGGACATTGTTGTCATCAGGACATGGACAGTGTTGTCATTAGGACATGGACATTGTTGTCATTAGGACATGGTCAACTCTGCACAGAGATTTTAACTCCACATCTGTTGACTGTGTTGTCACTAGGACATGGACATTGTTGTCATCAGGACATGGACAGTGTTGTCATCAGGACATGGACAGTGTTGTCATTAGGACATGGACCACGTTGTCATTAGGACATGGACAGTGTTGTCATTAGGACATGGACATTGTTGTCACTAGGACATGGACTTTGTTGTCATCAGGACATGGACAGTGTTGTCATCAGGACATGGACATTGTTGTAATTGGGACATGGACAGTGTTGTCATCAGGACATGGACAGTGTTGTCATCAGGACATGGACATTGTTGTAATTGGGACATGGACAGTGTTGTCATTAGGACATGGACAGTGTTGTCACTGGGACATGGACAGTGTTGTCATTATGACATGGACATTGTTGTCATTAGGACATGGACATTGTTGTCACTAGGACATGGACATTGTTGTCATCAGGACATGGACAGTGTTGTCATTAGGACATGGACATTGTTGTCATTAGGACATGGTCAACTCTGCACAGAGATTTTAACTCCACATCTGTTGACTGTGTTGTCACTAGGACATGGACATTGTTGTCATCAGGACATGGACAGTGTTGTCATCAGGACATGGACAGTGTTGTCATTAGGACATGGACCACGTTGTCATTAGGACATGGACAGTGTTGTCATTAGGACATGGACATTGTTGTCACTAGGACATGGACTTTGTTGTCATCAGGACATGGACAGTGTTGTCATCAGGACATGGACATTGTTGTAATTGGGACATGGACAGTGTTGTCATCAGGACATGGACAGTGTTGTCATTAGGACATGGACAGTGTTGTCACTGGGACATGGACAGTGTTGTCATTAGGACATGGACATTGTTGTCATTAGGACATGGACATTGTTGTCACTAGGACATGGACATTGTTGTCATCAGGACATGGACAGTGTTGTCATTAGGACATGGACATTGTTGTCATTAGGACATGGTCAACTCTGCACAGAGATTTTAACTCCACATCTGTTGACTGTGTTGTCACTAGGACATGGACATTGTTGTCATCAGGACATGGACAGTGTTGTCATCAGGACATGGACAGTGTTGTCATTAGGACATGGACCACGTTGTCATTAGGACATGGACAGTGTTGTCATTAGGACATGGACATTGTTGTCACTAGGACATGGACTTTGTTGTCATCAGGACATGGACAGTGTTGTCATCAGGACATGGACATTGTTGTAATTGGGACATGGACAGTGTTGTCATCAGGACATGGACAGTGTTGTCATCAGGACATGGACATTGTTGTAATTGGGACATGGACAGTGTTGTCATTAGGACATGGACAGTGTTGTCACTGGGACATGGACAGTGTTGTCATTAGGACATGGACATTGTTGTCATTAGGACATGGACATTGTTGTAACTAGGACATGGACAGTGTTGTCACTGGGACATGGATAGTGTTGTCATTAGGACATGGACATTGTTGTCATTAGGACATGGACATTGTTGTAACTAGGACATGGACATTGTTGTCATCAGGACATGGACAGTGTTGTTATTAGGACATGGACATTGTTGTCATTAGGACATGGTCAACTCTGCACAGAGATTTTAACTCCACATCTGTTGACTGTGGAACAAGGGTTAGTGCATGTGCCTCACAATACGAAGGTCCTGAGTAGTCCTGGGTTCGATTCTGCGCTCGGGATCTTTCTGTGTGGAGTTTGCATGTTCTCCCCGTGACTGCGTGGGTTCCCTCCGGGTACTCCGGCTTCCTCCCACCTTCAAAAACATGCACCTGGGGATAGGTTGATTGGCAACACTAAATGGGCCCTAGTGTGTGAATGTGAGTGTGAATGTTGTCTGTCTATCTGTGTTGGCCCTGCGATGAGGTGGCGACTTGTCCAGGGTGTACCCCGCCTTCTGCCCGAATGCAGCTGAGATAGGCTCCAGCACCCCCTGCGACCCCAAAAGGGACAAGCAGTAGAAAATGGATAGATGGATGGATCTGTTGACTGCGAGGCCGACAGACTAACCACAAGTTCACCGTGCCGCCCCCATTTCCTGCCAACAATACAGAATTTAGTTTCCAAGAAGAGTTGAGGCAAGTCATGTTCACACAGGTGGAGAGAGGTTAAAATCCCGGCGTGACAACATGTGGAGTCGGTCCTCTCCTGTACAAAACCACCATTTGGTGTGTTTGTGTCCATTCAGTGTCTTCAGTCATTAACCAGTGAGAGCTGTCACAAAGGATTTAAGAGGCTGTGTTGAATGGCTGGATGTTTAATTCTTGCATTCTAATTGAGGCGGGGGGAGACAGAGGTTATGTAACTGCTGCAAAGCTGTCCCACTTGACGGAGAGGTGGATGAACCTTGCAAGTCCTATGGGAGATGGAGTATGCTGCTAATTTGACAAAGCTGGGAAATAAATGCTTTTATGCTTTTATTGACGGTGACCAATAGCGGCCTTTTCTGCTATGAAAGGTTTTAGTCTTTCGGGTGCTTTGCTATGAGGCAAAACAATCACGTGGAATGCATTTGTTGGAAGAAACTAAAGTGCATAATTGTTGCAACGAGCCATTGGAGGGCAAAATCATCTTCATTATTTGTGCCTATTTGTGGGAGCGTATGTACAGTCCCATCATTCATGTCCATGCCCCCCTTTTAAACACCTTTATGGACCTTAGACATCATGTCTTCAATCAGCACTGTCAAAAGTGTGGCCCCGGGGCCATTTGCGGCCCGCAGCTAAATAAAAGAGCAAACAGGTGCAACGCTGACTAAGAACACAAAGCTTTTTTTTATTTATTTAAAGCCGTCATTGCTCAAAATATAATAATGAATCAAAATGAATCTTGTTATGAATCACTGACAAGGCTCCAATTAGTTCACCTAAAAATGTAACATTTTTGGGGGGAAAATATTGCATATTTTGTGTGATTGCATGTAAAAAAAAAATTGTTTTTTGACAAAAATGGCGAACAAATTAAAACTTATGATCTAGGGATGGATGTGAAGTTGATCTAGACAATTAACGTTGTAAGTGAAAATAAAATGTACTGTAAGACTTATTTTGAACACTTATAGGAGTGGGGGCCCCTTGGATGCCCAGGAATGTTACTTTATTTTTTTATTTTTTAAACTGTCTTTGCTCAAAAATAATAATTAAACAGAATGAATGTTATGAATTATTGACCCAATCAAGGCTCCAATTACATCAAAAATTCACAATATTTTCTGGGGAAAATATTGCATAGTTTGTGTGTTTGCCATGTAAAAAACTAACTTTTTTTTTTTTTGACAAAAAGGGCACAAAGCAAACAAAAAAACATGAAGAAAATAATAAAAACTTATAATCAACAGATATATCTGAAGTTGATCTAAAGACATAAGCGTTAAAAGTAAAATTTTAGTGGGACTTTGTTTTTATACTGTCATTGCTCAAAAATAATAATGAATTAAAATCAATGTTGTGAATTATTGACCAAATCAAGGCTCCAATTATTTCACATCAAATATTCCACTTTGAAATATTTTTGAGGAAAAATACTACATATTTTGTGTGTTTGCCATACAAAAACTATGTTTTCTTTGACAAGAAGGACATAAAACAAACAAATAAACAATGAAAAAATAAGAACTTATAATCGACGGATAGATGTGAAGTCGATCTAGCGACATATGTGTTAAAAGTGGGAAAAACAAATGTATGACTTATTTTTAACACTTTTATGGGTGGGGGACGTTTTTTAAACTGCCATTAATCAAAAATGAATGTTATGAATTATTGACATATTTAAGACTCCAATTACTTCACACTTTAAAACATTTTTTGGGGAGGAAATATTGCATATTTAGTTTTTTGCCATAAAAAAAACTGGGTTTTGACAAAAACTTCAAGCTTCAAGAGGTAGTCACCTGAAATGGTTTTCACTTCACAGGTATGCTTGAAGCTCATAGAGAGAATGCCAAGAGTGTGCAAAGCTGTTATCAGAGCAAAGGGTGGCTATTTTGAGGAAACTACAATACAAAACATGTTTTCAGTTATTTCATCTATTTTTGTTAAGTACATAACTCCACATGTGTTCATTCATAGTTTTGATGTGACAATCTACAATGTAAATAGTCATGAAAATAAAGAAAACACATTGAATGAGGAGAAGGTGTGTCCAACATTTGGCCTGTACCGTGTGACTTATTTTTAAAATGTTTAAGACTGAGACCATTCCAGGTGCCCAAGACCAAACTTGAGGAGAGCCCTAAAGGTAAAAAAAAATTAAAAAAAATGAAAACGATCATGGTGATGCCATCACACGGAGGTTTGATGAAGAAGAGATTATGTGGATAATCTCCACCACATTCAATGTTCCTGGCAAAGATAGAAATCTGCTTCACAAAGGTAGACCTTCAATGGGATAAAGATCCCAGTTCCAAGCGAAGGAACGCCCCCTCCAGGATCAACTGTGCACAAGTATTAGGAGATGTATCGCCTCCTCAATGAGTCCATTGAAGATGGATTCAATCAACGCAGTTTTCCATATCATCTTGATTAGTGATCTTGGCAAGACATGTGGGAAAGGCACACAAAGTAAGGTTCATACACGCATGCTGGGGAAGAACTTGAGAACCCTGACCCAAACCCCATCCAACACATTTGGGATGAAGCCAGTGGCCAACCTCACAAAGGTCAATTATCTTTGGTCCATAGGCCAGCTCCTCCAGGATTAGTGATGTCCTGATGGCACCAGTTTAGGTCCATAGGTCAGCTCCTTCAGGATTAGTGAAGTGAAGTGAATTATATTTATATAGCGCTTTTCTCTAGTGACTCAAAGCGCTTTACATAGTGAAACCCAATATCTAAGTTACATTTAAACCAGTGTGGGTGGCACAGGGAGCAGGTGGGTAAAGTGTCTTGCCCAAGGACACAACGACAGTAACTAGGATGGCGGATGCACGGATCGAATCTGCAACCCTCAAGTTGCTGGCACGGCCGCTCTACCAACTGAGCTATACCGCCCTGTCCTGATGGTACCAGTTTAGGTACATAGACCAGCTCCTCCAGAATTAGTGATGTCCTGATGGCACCAGTTTAAATCCATAGGTCAGCTCCTCCTGGATTAGTGATGTCCTGATGGCACCAGTTTAGGTGAACTCAACCAACCCCAGCAAATTATACACGACCTCGCAACTTTGTCCAATCAGCCTAATTTTTGCCAGTGGAATTTGTCTCAAACTGTCTAATCAAAACATATTTGTTATTTTTAGCGTAGACCAAGCAGGAACAACCACGTGTAACAATACATCAACTGTCTACTGGTTGTCTTCCTCACATCTACTTCCTGTCTATCACGCTAGGCCTTCTGGGTAATATAGGATACAAACATTTACTTCCTACTAAGGTTGTCTCGATACCAATACTTTGGTACTGGTACCAAAATGTATTTCGATACTTTTCTAAATAAAGGGGAGCACAAAAAAATTTCATTATTGTCTTTATTGTAACAAAAAATCTTAGGGTACATGAAACATATGTTTATTATTGTAATTTAGTCCTTAAATAAAATAGTGAACATACTAGACAACTTGTCTTTTAGTAGTAAGTAAACAAACAAAGACTCCTAATTAGTCTGCTGACATATGCAGTAACATATTGTGTCATTTATTTATGAGGGACAAACTGTAAAAATTGATTATTAATCTACTTGTTCATTAACTGTTAATATCTGCTTATTTTCTGTTTTAACATGTTCTATCTACACTTCTGTTAAAATGTAATAATCACTTATTCTTCTCTTCTTTGATACTTTACATTAGTTTTGGATGATACCACACATTTAGGTATCGATCCGATACCAAGTAGTTACAGGATCATACATTGGTCATATTCAAAGTCATCATGTGTCCAGGGACGCATTAACTGAGTTTATAAACATAATATGAATTTTTTAAAAAGGAAAAAAGATTTTGTGACGATAAAAAATAACGATGTAATCATAGTAGTATCAACTAGATACGCTATTGTACTTGGTATCATTACAGTGGATATCAGGTGTAGATCCATCCATGGCATTTGTTTACATTGTGACGCCGGTGAGCTATTGTATCCTCCTAGGGTGTGTAGTGAAGCATATTTAGCTATTCCTCGTCCTGCAGTGATAATGGTACATGTAAGAAACTTACTTTATTTGTCGTCATGGAGGCCAGGATTAGTGATTTAGAAGTAGCTAAAACACTGTGGATGGATGTTAGCTGCTAGCTAGATAGCCATGTCTTAAAGCACCTCTTCCTGAGGGTGTTTCAGTGTTATAACTTCACATTTATCTTTACTTTTTACACCAAAATGTGTCCATTTTCCCTTTTCTGTCTACACACTGTGTCTGCTTGTAAGTATTATGTGTGTGTGCGCTGCCCAACACGCTCTTTTGCTGTTAAAACCAGCAATGTCATCACGTGACAACGCGCCGTCATGCCTGTAAAAAAAAAGGGGGGAACCGGTACTTTTTAGAGGCGGTATAGTACCGAATATGATTCATTAGTATCGCAGTACTATACTAGTACCGGTATACCGTACAACTCTATATCAAACACATTTGGTTTTTAACCTGACAGTTTTGAAGCAGCTGTACTCAAATAAAAAAAATTTAAAAAAAAGGGGAGTTGGGGGAAACTGGTACTTTTTCGAGGCAGTATAGTACCAAATATGATTCATTGGTACCGTGATACTATACTCGTCCCGATATACCGTACAACCCTACTTCCTACTGCAGTTGACATATATTCATTTAATCTTTATTCATTCAGAGTAAGTTAATAAAGAACAGGTTTTCATTTGCAAAGCAACATTGACATGTTAGAGATGTTGAAGTGTGATGATAACCTCTCATCGCCTGTCATTTACCAACAAAAATGAGAGCCATGAATCTCTGTCAACAGTTCACAAATGTTGTGTATGTGTGGAGTTAAATGTGTTGGAATATAAATGAATGTTTAAGATGGACAAACACTGAAAGTGTAAAACCTACATAGAAAATATCTGCAAGTTGTGGACCAAACTTTGGTGTTTCTTTCTTTCATTACAATCAATTAATACTCTAAATAACACTAATTAGACAATGAGCTCCAACTATGTGCTTTTACTGCCATCTAGTGTCCACGTTTTAGCCTGCAGAATAAAATACAGTATTTGTACTTTTTTCCTACACTTTGCACCCTGTGGCTTATAAAACGATGCAACTAAATAAATAAATAAAAAACACTGAAAATGTGTGATATTGTTTATGGGTTATACTTGTATAGCACTTTTCTACCTTCAAGGTACTCGAAGCGCTTTGACACTATTTCATACTTGCCAACCCTCACGTTTTTACCGGGAGACTCCCGGTATTCAGCGCCTCTCCCGATAACCTCCCGGCAGAAATTTTCTCCCGACAAACTCCCGGTATTCAGCCGGAGCTGGAGGGGGCGTGGCCTCCAGCTCCGGCTGAATACCGGGAGTTTGTTGACATATGCGGACCTGAGTGGGGACAGCCTGTTCTCACGTCCGCTTTCCCACAATATAAACAGCTTGCCTGCCCAATGACGTCATAACTGTAGAATGATCGAGGGCGAGTTCTTGGTTTCTTATGTGGGTTTATTGTTAGGCAGTTTCATTAAGGTCCTCCCAGCGCGGTAACAACACACAACAACAGCAGTCACGTTTAGTCTACCGTAAAGCAGTTCGTCTGCCGTAAACAGCAATGTTGTGACACCCTTAAACAGGACAATACTGCCATCTACTGGATAGCCTCCGGTACACTGAAATTCAAGTATTTCTTTTATTTATATGTATAATAAAAAAAAAAAAAAAAAAATATATATATATATATATATATATATATATATATATATATATATATATATATATATATATATATATATATATATAGCTAGAATTCACTTAAAGTCAAGTATTTCATACATATATATATATATATGAAATACTTGAGTTGGTGAATTCTAGCTTAAATATATTCCCCTCTTAACCACGCCCCCAACCACGCCCCCCCCCGCCCCCCCACCTCCCGGTATCGGAGGTCTCAAGGTTGGCAAGTATGCACTATTTCCACATTCACACATTCACACACTGATGGCGGGAGCTGCCATGCAAGGCCCTAACCACGACCCATCAGGAGCAAGGGTGAAGTTTCTTGCTCAAGGACACAACGGACGTGACGAGGTTGGTAGAAGGTGGGGATCGAACCAGGAACCCTCAGGTTGCTGGCACGGCCACTCTCCAGGCCGTCCCTGTTTGCTGCGGCGAATTGCTTATGGGGGCGTGGCTGCCAGTTTGTGGAATCCTGCTACGGCGCCAAGTTTTGGACCAGTTCGCTCACTGCATGTGCTGCTGTGTCCTTCCAGGTAGTGCTTTCAACCGAAGTAAAAGCGCCGTTCCGTCTTCTAGCCGCCCATAGCATTTCTACCCGTATTGATTCCTCATTCATCACTCCAAGCAACGGTTTTAAGTTTTACAATAGAACTAAAACTCTTTATACTTACTAAAGTGTCCCATGTGTGATGTCTGTAGGAGTGTTTTCATGCATATTTGTAATGTAATCAACCTAGCGTCGTTATCATTAGCTAACATACTAACACGTTTACGAATGCCTGTTAGTATTATTAATATACAATGGCATTCTTTTTGTATTGTTTCAGTTTCACAAATTCCTCAGTAAATTCACCAAAACGTCAACGTGGAGTTATTGAGTCTGTTTAGCTGATTGGAGAGCTAACTTTCGCAGCTAGTGGGTCCATGACCATGACTTCTGTTTTGTTTGATCAGCCGTTTTACTGCCGTGTTACAGACACCGTTTGGAAACAATTAAGGTATGTAAATAAACATTTACAAACATTAACTAATTTCCCAACATATATATCCGCAGCTAATACATGGAAAATATTTTTTCCTTCTTATATAGCGGTGCCTTATCGTCTGGTAAATAATCATTTTAATTTGATTAATTAATTTGAATATAATCAATTAATTTTGTATAATCGAAGTAGCTCCCTTTGAAGTTCTGTGGCCATGTTTGACACAAAGTGCAGACGAAGGAAGAAAGTCTCTCTCTCTCCTAGCGATACGAGGTGTGCATAATGTTTGCCAGAGAAGCGCACAAGAGCTCCACAATGCCTCTTAACCTTTGACCCTGGCTGACGGTTACCTGTGAGCGGCAAACACGCAGTCAGAGTAGCGGACAGACCTGCAAGCTGTTTGGTAGCATGAAGATGGAGGAGAGAGAGAGAGAGAGAGAGAGAGAGAGCTATGTAATCCTCCCCAGAGGAAGTCCCCTCTCAACCCTATCATGAACTGGCAGGCAAGTGGGCTGCAGGCACACACACACACACACACACACACACACACACGCACACACACACACACACACACACACACACGCTCAGCTGGGAGAAATCCATACGCATGCTGGAGTAGGAGCGAAGTGAACTATACATCACCCTGGAATGTAAAGCACTTCTCTTTCCAGCGAGTGTAGCATGAAAAGAGCACATTGCAGCAAACCTCTGGGCTATGATGATGGTCAATAGCCCAGGTCAGAGGTCAGAGGCCTCAGTAGATGCATATCAACAAGATCCACAGGACAAATAGTAGACTCATTATGTGCAACTAACACAAACATGGACTGTGCTTTGCTACCATGAGCACATCAATCATGTCAATGAATCCATTACAGAAGTAACTATTCATTCAACACTCAACTTACTCACCAGGGGCCTCATGTATAGGACTTAGGGTTGTACGGTATACCGGTACTAGTATAGCATCACCCTACTAATCAGTCAAAACAGTACTATACTGTTGGAAAAGTACCGGTTCCACATATTTTATTTTTTTTACAGGCATGACGGCGCGTCATCACGTCATGACATTGCTGGTTTTACCAGCAGAGGAGCATGTTGGGCAGCGCACACACACAGAGTACTTCCAAGCAGACACAGTGTGTAGACAGAAAAGGGAGAATGGACGCATTTTGGTGTAAAAAGTAAAGATAAAGGTGAAGTTATAACACTGAAACACCCTCAGGAAGAGGTGCTTTAAGACATGGCTAGCTAGCTAGCAGCTAACATCCATCCACAGTACTTCTAAATCACTAATCCTGGTCTCCATGGCAACAAATAAAGTATGTTTCTTACAAGTACCATTATCACTGGAGGATGAGGAATAGCTAAACATGCTTCATTACACACCCTAGGAGGATACAATAGCTCACCGCCGTCACAATGTAGACAAACACCATGGGTGGATCGACATCTGACATCCACTGTAATGAATCCAAGTACAGGAGCGATAATACTATAATTACATCGATATTTTTTAGCATCACAAAATCTTCTTTCCTTTTTTTAAAATTCGTATTATGTTTATAAAGTCAGGAAATATGTCCCTGGACACACGAGGACTTTGAATATGACCAATGTATGATCCTGTAACTACTTTGTATCGCATCGATACCTAAATGTGTG
Source organism: Entelurus aequoreus (assembly GCF_033978785.1). NCBI lineage: Eukaryota > Metazoa > Chordata > Actinopteri > Syngnathiformes > Syngnathidae > Entelurus > Entelurus aequoreus. The sequence goes on along the minus strand of NC_084736.1, from coordinate 37,151,430 downwards.
GTATCATCCAAAACTAATGTAAAGTATCAAAGAAGAGAAGAATACGTGATTATTACATTTTAACAGAAGTGTAGATATAACATGTTAAAACAGAAAATAAGCAGATATTAACAGTAAATGAACAAGTGGATTAATAATAAATTTTGTACAGTTTGTCCCTCATAATTAGAGTGTCCGCCCTGAGATCGGTAGGTCGTGAGTTCAAACCCGGCCGAGTCATACCAAAGACTATAAAAAATGGGACCCGTTACCTCCCTGCTTGGCACTCAGCATCAAGGGTTGGAATTGGGGGTTAAATCACCAAAAATGATTCCCGGGCGCGGCCACCACTGCTGCTCCCTGCTCCCCTCACCTCCCAGGGGGTGATCAAGGGTGATGGGTCAAATGCAGAGAATAATTTCGCCACACCTAGTGTGTGTGACAATCATTGGTACTTTAACTTTTTTATAATGTTGACAAAATAATAGGTAGATAAATGACACAATATGTTACTGCATACGTCAGCAGACTAATTAGGAGTCTTTGTTTGTTTACTTACTACTAAAAGACAAGTTGTCTAGTATGTTCACTATTTTATTTAAGGACTAAATTACAATAATAAACATATGTTTCATGTACCATAACATTTTTTGTTACAATAAAGACAATAATGACTTTTTTTGTGGTCCCCTTTATTTAGAAAAGTACTGAAATACATTTTGGTACCGGTACCAAAATATTGGTACGGGGACTAGACTAGAATGAAGTGTAGCTGTGTAGTTATTTCCCATATTTCTGCACAACAATCAGATATGTAACACTAGTGAGCAGTAGAGAATATGAAGTGATTTTTGGGCCAGAACATATTTTACTTTATTTATTATTGACGGGTTTCTTTCTACTTTATGTTGTATATTTTTATATGACATTTCCAGTTCATTTTTATAATTGTTAGCATTCATAGCTGTCATACTTAATTATAATACCAAAAAAAAGGGGTTCTATGTCAAGTCATTGTTTGTGTGTACAATTAACTGGCGAGCATACTGTATACTTAAATAAGGGCTATTTTGGGAGAAGATAATTATTGGTGAGTTGTTTTTATCAGCAGGCCTCACTCCCCTTCAGGAGACACCACTAAGTGGAGGTGGCCGTGGGCGACCCCCCACTAACTGTGACATTTACACGCCCCTCTCACCCCCCTCTGCTTGCCATGCCTCCATTGTTTCCCTCGCCATCAAAAAATGTGGGACTTTCGTGAGGAAAGGTAAGTGAAGTGCCCCACCTTATACCCTGAATTATTGCACATCCTCCCTGGGGCCGAGTGCCAAAGATGCGCCGCTTTGACTTGAGGAGGGAATAAAAATATAGGGGGGATGACAAAGACGACAGCTTGTGAGGGGGAACATTGTCTGTGCGGCTGGAAATCTTTTCAGGAAAAACAGGATTTGATGCACAATGGTGGTGGGTGTGAAGAAAGGGGGCTCATATTAAGAGAAGTGTCTTTATGTATGCCAGCTTTTTACTGCATTTGCATGGAGAGGCTCCAATCTGTTCTCTGGAAATATGTAGATCTAGTGTGACACCAGCCTTCTGAGAGGGCTTTCAAGGTTGTCCTGCTTTTCTACATAACTCTATTAGGCTTGTATGCTATACCGGTACTAGTATAGTATCCTGCTACTAATGGTACTATACTCTGTTTGAAAAGTACCGCTTCCCCATGTTTTTTTGTACAGGCATGATGTCGTCACGTCATGACATTGCTGGTTTTACGAGCAGAGGAGCATGTTTGGCAGCGCACACACACAGAGTACTTACAAACCCTGTTTCCATATGAGTTGGGAAATTGTGTTAGATGTAAACATAAACGGAATACAAAGATTTGCAAATCCTTTTCAACCCATATTCAATTGAATGCACTACAAAGACAAGATATTTGATGTTCAAACTCATAAACTTTTTATTTTTTTTTGCAAATAATAATTAACTTAGAATTTCATGGCAGCAACACGTGCCAAAGTAGTTGGGAAAGGGCATGTTCACCACTGTGTTACATGGCCTTTCCTTTTAACAACACTCAGTAAACGTTTGGGAACTGAGGAGACACATTTTTTAAGCTTCTCTTGTTGAATTCTTTCCCATTCTTGCTTGATGTACAGCTTAAGTTGTTCAACAGTCCGGGGGTCTCCGTTGTGGTATTTTAGGCTTCATAATGCGCCACACATTTTCAATGGGAGACAGGTCTGGACTACAGGCAGGCCAGTCTAGTACCTGCACTCTTTTACTATGAAGCCACGTTGATGTAACACGTGGCTTGGCATTGTCTTGCTGAAATAAGCAGGGGCGTCCATGGTAACGTTGCTTGGATGGCAACCTATGTTGCTCCAAAACCTGTATGTACCTTTCAGCATTAATGGCGTCTTCACAGATATGTAAGTTACCCATGTCTTGGGCACTAATACACCCCCATACCAGCACAGATGCTGGCTTTTCAACTTTGGGCCTATAACAATCCGGATGGTTCTTTTCCTCTTTGGTCCGTAGGACACGACGTCCACAGTTTCCAAAAACAATTTGAAATGTGGACTCGTCAGACCACAGAACACTTTTCCACTTTGTATCAGTCCATCTTAGATGAGCTCAGGCCCAGCGAAGCCGACGGCGTTTCTGGGTGTTGTTGATAAACGGTTTTCGCCTTGCATAGGAGAGTTTTAACTTGCACTTACAGATGTAGCGACCAACTGTAGTTACTGACAGTGGGTTTCTGAAGTGTTCCTGAGCCCATGTGGTGATATCCTTTACACACTGATGTCGCTTGTTGATACAGTACAGCCTGAGGGATCGAAGGTCACGGGCTTAGCTGCTTACGTGCAGTGATTTCTCCAGATTCTCTGAACTCTTTGATGATTTTACAGACCGTAGATGGTGAAATCCCTAAATTCCTTGCAATAGCTGGTTGAGAAAGGTTTTTTCTTAAACTGTTCAACAATTTGCTCACGCATTTGTTGACAAAGTGGTGACCCTCGCCCCATCCTTGTTTGTGAATGACTGAGCATTTCATGGAATCTACTTTTATACCCAATCATTGCACCCACCTGTTCCCAATTTGCCTGTTCACCTGTGGGATGTTCCAAATAAGTGTTTGATGAGCATTCCTCAACTTTATCAGTATTTATTGCCACCTTTCCCAACTTCTTTGTCACGTGTTGCTGGCATCAAATTCTAAAGTTAATGATTATTCGCAAAAAAAATAAAAAATGTTTATCAGTTTGAACATCAAATATGTTGTCTTTGTAGCATATTCAACTGAATATGGGTTGAAAATGATTTGCAAATCATTGTATTCCGTTTATATTTACATCTAACACAATTTACCAACTCATATGAAAACGGGGTTTGTACAAGCAGACACAGTGTGTAGACAGAAAAGGGACAATGGACGCATTTTGGTGTAAAAAGTAAAGATAAAGGTGAAGTTATAACACTGAAACACCCTCAGGAAGAGGTGCTTTAGACATGGCTAGCTAGCTAGCGGCTAACGTCCATCCACAGTGTTTTAGCTACTTCCAAATCACTAATCATGGCCTCCATGGCGACAAATAAAGTATGTTTCTAACAAGTACCATTATCACTGGAGGACGAGGAATAGCTAAACATGCTTCACTACACACCATAGGAGGATACAATAGCTCAACGGCGTCACAATGTAATCAAATGCCATGGGTGGATCTACACCGGACATCCACTGTAATGATACCAAGTACAAGAGCGTATCTAGTCGATACTACTATGATTACATTAATATTTTTTGGCATCACAAAATCTTTTTTTTTTTCCTTTTCAAAAAATTCATATTACGTGTATAAAGTCAGTAAATACGTCTCTGGACACATGAGGACTTTGAATATGACCAATGTATGATCCTGTAACTACTTGGTATCGGATCGATACCTAAATGTGTGGTATCATCCAAAACTAATGTAAAGTATCAAAGAAGAGAAGAATAAGTGATTATTACATTTTAACAGAAGTGTAGATAGAACATGTTAAAACAGAAAATAAGCAGATATTAACAGTAAATGAACAAGTGGATTAATAATAACATTTTTTACAGTTTGTCCCTCATAATTAGAGTGTCAAACAAGAGAAGAATAAGTACAGGAGCGTATCTAGTCGATACTACCATGATTACATCAATATTTTTATCGTCACATAAAAATGTTTCTTTTTTTTTTTAATTCATATTTCATAGTTTACAAACAATAAAACAATGACAAAAGCTTTTGTGACAATAAAGAATATCGAAGTAACCATTGTAGTATTGACTATTTACGGCTCTTTGTACTTGGTATCATTACAGTCAATATTAGCATAGATCAGGGGTGGGCAATTAATTTTTACCGGGGGCCGCATGAGCTACCCGAGCACTGCTGGAGGGCCACATCGACAATATTTCAATTAAATTTTGCTCAATATTATTTTTGATATATACCGTAAGATAAATAATAATAATAATAATAATAATAATAATAATAATAATTAATAATAATAGTAATACTTCAACATAGTGTGTGTAACAGCATTCCATGACTAATATAAATAAATTAACATTAATAATAAATGACAGTAAAATAAGCACACGTATGACTGAGGAGTCATAGCGTAACTTTGTGTGGTGTTTGAGTTGTCCGACTTTTTGTGTGGCCTTAAACGCACCAGTGGTTTAGTGCTATGCGTGTTGGTGACAGATGACAAGTTGGTTTTGGCCTGGTTTGTACGGCAGAAAATGACTAGTTTTTCGAGATAGAATTGTTTTACTCATGTTTTTGGTGTGGTTATGTCCGAATATAAACAGTTTTGCTCAATAAAGTGATCGATATAATTCCTGTCCTCGAAGCATCTCGATAGACGTTACAATAATTGAACGGTGTTCAATTGAACGGTGTTGACGAACACTGTTAGGGCCGCTTGTTGTCACTGTCACTCAAAGTTGCATTGCAAAATTCCATAGAATAAATATGTTTATTTTGTTTAGAATTCAGATGGGATTTGATTTGGTGCGCGGCATATACTTGCTGCGCGCAGCGGACGCTTGAGCAGTGCGCAATTGCGCAGGCACGCACCTTAGAGGGAACGTTGCTTTGCAGTTCATGTGTTGTTGAAAACACGCCATTCCTCATCAACTTTTGTCTTTTTAGCGTCTCGGGTGTAAACCGTGCATCACTTGTCGCTGCATGTGCACCTTCACTCGCAGGTTACACACGGACACACGCCCATAAATAATACTTTTCAAAATAAAAGCAGCACAGTTGTATTGCGCGCAGGACATAGATGTTTTTTCAACTTTATTTTGTAATTGCAGCTGTTCACATTCACTCACAACCACGCACACGCATACGTCCACACGGAAGTAATACAAATAACGATTTTCAAAACAAAAGCAGCACCGTTGTATTGCACACTCGACATAGATACTTTTTAAAATGTATTTTGTAATTTATAATTGCCCTCACGCGGGCCGGACAGGGACGCACAAAGGGCCGGATGCGGCCCGCGGGCCGCAGAATGCCCAGGTCTGGCATAGATCCACCAAACTTTTCCCACTTGGGACAGCAAACCAAAAAAATTTAAGTACTCGGGGGCCATTTTGATATTTTCAAAACATTTCATAGAAGTTTTTGTTTAAACTGTATGGCTCCCCTCAAGTTTGATCCCAGGGACCCAGAAAGGTCTCAGTCATAAAAATATAAAAAATAGGATAAATATTAGTTATTTATTATTCAATGCTTAAATCTCAACTTTAGGTTCTTTCGATAGAAAACTCTGTTGTTTGTTAGGCAGAAACACTAAATATGCAATTTATGCAGAGATGCCAGGGGCCTCACAGGTGCAGGACGTGCAGAGTATATGTAGAGACGCCAGGGGCCTCATAGGTGCAGGACATGCAGAGTATATGTAGAGATACCAGGGGCCTCATAGGTGCAGGACGTGTAGAGTATATGTAGAGATGCCAAGGGCCACATAGGTGCAGGACGTACAGAGTATATGTAGAGACGCCAGGGGCCACATAGGTGCAGGACATGCAGAGTATATGTAGAGATACCAGGGGCCTCATAGGTGCAGGACGTGTAGAGTATATGTAGAGATGCCAAGGGCCACATAGGTGCAGGACGTACAGAGTATATGTAGAGACGCCAGGGGCCACATAGGTGCAGGACGTGCATAGTATATGTAGAGACGCCAGGGGCCACATAGGTGCAGGACGTGCAGAGTATATGTAGAGACGCCAGGGGCCTCATAGGTGCAGGACATGCAGAGTATATGTAGAGATACCAGGGGCCTCATAGGTGCAGGACGTGTAGAGTATATGTAGAGATGCCAAGGGCCACATAGGTGCAGGACGTACAGAGTATATGTAGAGACGCCAGGGGCCACATAGGTGTAGGACGTGCATAGTATATGTAGAGACGCCAGGGGCCTCATAGGTGCAGGACGTGCAGAGTATATGTAGAGACGCCAGGGGCCACATATGTGCAGGACGTGCAGAGTATATGTAGAGATGCCAGGGGCCACATATGTGCAGGACCTGCAGGGTATATGTGGAGATGCCAGGGGCCTCACAGGTGCAGGACGTGCAGAGTTTATGTAGAGATGCCAGGGGCCACATAGGTGCAGGACGTTGATGGAACGAGATATTTTCCATATATCCATATTTAAGTGTTACTTCTTTCTAAAAACTCCTATAGTCATATTTACATCAGCTAATGTCTCGTGTGGTACAAAGTGCTTGGATTCGAGTGTCCTTGAGTAGACAGGCAGAGCGCTGTTGAGACTGCCATAACATTCCTGAGATAACGAGCACAGGGGAGACCGAGCTAGACCGATCTGGACCGGGCTAGGGAACGCTTGGGTGCTGGATTGGTCTCATTATTGCCAAAGCTTTGACAATAAACAACGAAATACCAACTACTGCTTTTGGTGGTCAATTTAACATCAGCATATTTGCCATTAAAAGAACTTGGGAGTGGACAGCAGACTTTGACTTCCTTGGGAGGAAGAGCTGTCGACGCAACACTAGCAATAAAACAACAGCTTATTTACATGGGAGATAGATGGAGGGAGTCCACGTCAATGTCGTCATGGTCAGGGAAGTAAACCAACAATTCTCGAAAGTCTTAAAGTTACCACTTTGCTAGACCCCCTTTAGTGACACTTAGCCCAAGGGGCGATAAAGCAACCGCATGAGGCTATGATGGCCAAAAAAGCTCCGAATGGAGACCAAGACAGACTTAATTAGGTCAGTCCACCTGCCTAATGTGTCCCTAGACAGGGCCTGGAGGCCCTTTAAGGCCCTCTGAACTGAGCCATCAGGGGTAGTGTTGTTAGGAATGAAGGTACAGCATTGGTCACCAAACATTGCACACACTCCTTCTTCCTTGGCTAGGATGCGGTCAAGGGCTATGCGGATCTGAACGGCCCTGAGGGAGGTCGGGGCAAGTTGTTCAGCAAGTCCCTCAACGGCGTCACGAGTCAGGTTGGTTAGTCTCAACGGCGGCGGGGAGTTAGAGAGGCCGCTGAAACAGGAGTTCCAAGGGATGTTAATTTGGTGAGTGGGGTCACCAGTCTAACCATAGCACAAAGCCCAACGGCTGACGTCGGGATTCTAATGTACAATCTGTGCTTCCCACAACACCAGAATAAGTCAGCTCGTGCCTAAGGGCCTATCCTAGAGGCATCTATCAGTGTGGTGCACCAGTAATGGTTGATGTCACCCAATTTGTTGGGGGACGGAGAGGGTCCTGTAGTTTGAAAACGCGTGTAATTCAGCTTTTGGGCCACAAAGGGAAGAAGTCGGGTGGCATTGTCAACAGAAGGGTACACATGTCAGTCAACTTAAAAGGGGCGGGGCAAGTGTGGGAAAAGGGACGTCCAGCGGAAGAAGCAACACAGTCACCCAGGTTTTGGCATCCACCTGAGCCACAGGTTGTCTGCACCCGCTCCTAAGGTCAAAGGTGAAAGTTACCAGGCCTTCGGTGGTGATGTCATTAGCACGCACGGATGTGAGCCTTTGAAACACCACCGAGGTGGGGTGGTACTTTAGGTGCTACAGAGGGTGTAGAGGTAGTTAACGCCCTCTCAAGGACATTAATTTTAATAATTCCTTTAGCGTCTATATCAGTCAGGTCAAGCCCCAAAACAACATAAAAGGGAAGATGGGCACAACTTACCAGAGTATGTTGTCTGCATCCGACACCAATGGTTCAGGGTTGAGTCGTAACAAATATAGAGGTTATTACCACGGTAATAGCTATTGTGTCCCCCGTAATTAATCACACTGCACAGGTCAAAAAATAAGTCTTGCTATCCCCTTTGACCCAGTCTATTTAAAGTCCGCTGTATGTTCTTAGACACTTGTCAGTCACTGTCGTCAGGAAGGATGAACTGAGACACAAAGACAGTAGAACACGCCCAAGGGATAAACAGGGATAAACATCAAACGTTTCACTTAATGTAACGACACAGATAGTTATGCTGCAAACAAGCAAGAAAAACTAAGAAACATTTAGCATACTGGATTGGTCTCACACAAGGATATACAATATAGAAGTTGAAAAGAGTAATGTAGGTAGAAAATCTCTCTCGTCTCCTGGGCTGAGGGGCAGATGTTGTGGCGATGTCAGCAATGACATCCACTGGTAATCTGTCAGGTTCTTCAGCTGTAGTGCAGAGGGAGAGGTGGTACCAGGTGTCCCCTCCACCAGCCAGTCGAAGGGCGTGGGACGTCCGTTCCACGACCTTGAAGGGACCAGTCCACCTGAGCTCCGTCCACTTGCGTTTGATGACCTTGATCTTGACCCTCTCAGCGGGCGGAAGGGAATCTGTACAGAAGAACTGGCACACAAATTCTGCAATTTTTTGTGTAAAATACCATTTTGGTTTTACGCTGAGTCCTCCTTCCATGGGGGCTGCTGGTCCTGTGAATGGCTGACCTGTATGCAGCTCATAGGGTGAAAAACTCAAAGGGCGGTAAAACAGTTTTATTCACGAACCTTCGAATGATCATTAACGCTAATTGCAACATGTCAATCCAATTAAATTTGGTCTGTGCACAGATTTTAGCCAATTAGTTTTTAATGTTCTGGTCCATCCTTTCAACCTTGCCTTGGGACTCAGGATGGTACCCCAAACCTGTGTTCTAGTCCGAAAGCCTTTTCGACCAAGGCTAAGTGAGTATTTTTTCAAATGGTTGCCGTTGTCTGACCTAATCTTTTTGGGGAAACCATGTCGGGGTACTAGGTCATTCACAAGTCATTTAATTACTGATATTGCATCCTCTTTTGAGGTTGTTGTTGCTTCCGGCCAACCACTGTGATTGTCAACACAAGTCAGTACGTACCTTTTCCCTTGTACCGTATTGATCATATCAGTGAAGTCAAAGACTATACATGGTTCACCCTCACCTCCTCCATTTTCTAAATTTGATCTATTAAACTACTATCGATGTGTAAAATCGTTATTTTCAAATTAAAATTAGTTATAACTTCTTACCCACGGTAAAAACGTTAAAACTATGGAATGTGTCAGAGTCGGATGATTGTCGATTTTGTTCCAAGGCGTCTGTATCCACCCTCACTCACCCCCTTCTGTTTCTGAAAAAAGGACTGTGTTAGTCATTTCAGAAACATCTAAGAAAAAGGTCAGCTAATAGTCAAGTAGCGGAGGACAGGTCATGTTTGAGGTCAATGAAAGTCTCTTTAGCCTCTATGGTCCACTGGGGGGTGGTGTTAGGGTAGGGGACCCCTTAGCAATATCACAATTAACTCAAACTCAACTAAACCCTAGCTTTTATGTAACTTATTCAATATGGTGAAAGTAACAAATATGCTTATATTTATATTGTCACCAATACTAGAAAAATACTACCCTTGTGGCGAATGCTTTAGCAATAGTATTTTGAAATTTTACCACACCTGGTAGCCCCAATAATTCATTAAGTCAAGCTCATGTTGTAGAAAGTTGAATGATGCAGACACGTTTGTTACTGAATACTTTCTATCAGACTTCTACCATGGCAACTTTGTGTATGTAATGAGCAACTATAATTATTTGATATGCTTAAATGTGTAATGTGTCGTTTTAGCTCAGCTGTTGTGTAGCTGCTAGCTCCTCGTAGCCTACAGGTGTCTAAAGTGCAGCCCATAGTTATGTGTTTAACATAACCATGGGCTAAACCTAATCTTTTGAAAATGTGGTATTTGGGTGTCGGTGTAATGTTTGCCAGCTACGCCGTGTCTTATCATTGGACCTAAGTTCTTTGGTTTTGTAGGCGAGACAGAGAGCAAGGGAACAATGTGGGACACTATTGTGTCCATCTTATACCATGCTAGCTGTTGCAAAGATAGGTCAACATGAGCAGCCACACCCTGAGTTCCAACATATATAAATAATCATAACATATGGCGAGTCGGGTGGCAGAACACATGGAAACATCTCAGCCAGTCAGGGTTTTCACTGTTAGAGCAGTTGGATGTCAGCCATTCCTGTTGTTTCAGGCTGTGGTATGCTTGGTAGTGGTGTCGCAGCTGGGTGGTTCAGCCGTCAGGTAACACCAGGAATGTTCCTTCTTTGCGATTTGAATGTCAGGGTACAGTCTGTAAAGGAGGTCCAGCAATCTGAACCGGAAGTGGTTTGGTGACAGTTAACCTTCTTGTGACCCCAGCGAAGCCTTCGACCTTTAAAGAGGAAGCACACAGTTTTTTTGGTACCTCTGCATTCAGAATCGAATGGGTGGCTGATAAAATTGTCCGTTGACACTCATGTCCAGCAGGGGTCCTGTCGGTACTTCCTGCTGCGGCTCCTGATGTGGGCGTCCTCTTACACGCCTTCGTGTTCGTTTGTTGGCACGACGGAACCTTTCCTGTTCGGAAATGTTCGGACAGTCACTACTCCAGTGACCAGGCTGGTCACAGCCGAAACAGTGTCTACCCCAGACCGGCTTTGAAGCATCGTGTTGTCCACCACCCGAGTCCAACCGCACGTCTGTTGAGGATTCTTTCCTCCACCTGTTGGAACTCAAAAGCAAGGTCACCCACTGCTGAATATACCCTAGCTGATCTTTGACCTTTTGGTTCTTTTAACCTTTTATCTTCAGCGATCTGTAATTTAAGTAGTCGTTTCCTTGTTGCTCTGTCATTAGCCCTATTTTGCATCTAATTATTCCTATTGATTTCTTCCCATTTCACTCAAACAACTAAACAAACAAATAAACAAACTTGCAGCTAACCACAATCAACAGCATACCATTTACGAATACCTTCATTTGTCACTTTCTCATCTTTCTTTCACTTTCGTTTTCCTTTACAAACAACCTCCTGTTCCCTAACTCTTCCTTACACTTCACACAATGTTTCTATTTTCTGTTGTCCTAGAAACCATTCACGTAACATAAGGTTATAAACATCCTTTTCCCCTATTGTTAATGTCATTTGTCAAAAATGTCTGCCGTAGGAAAATGGACAGACGTGTAGAAGGGGTTAATTTTCGGAGGCAAGATCAATCTTAGAGGGGGCGTGTTAATACCTCCTTCTCTTGTCACTGGAGTAGGGGGCGGTGTCAGTCAAAGTCTGGGCGGGTCGTTTGAATTGTCTTGCGCATGCGCGGCAGACAAAAAACCAATCAGTTCATTCTGTCATTAATCATCGTTTCTTTTGCTGCATTTCGTTTTTCCACGTAATCCCCGTTTACTTTTATCATACGCCAAACTCTTAAATTCTCTCCCTGAGTGTTCCATTTTCACCAGCGCACACACACACACACGAGCGCGCGTAAGCACTCCCACTCACACACTCACACTCAGCAGCACACTCTCTGCGTTTCACTTTACCATAAAACTTCCAGTTACTTTTTTTTTAATTTATTTTTTATTTTATTTTACCAGACGTTTGAGTTCACGACTTTTCGAGTATTGTAAACTCCCTCTTAACCCTTTCTCCTTTTTTTTTTCTTTTTTTTTTTACCTGCTAGTTCCATTGTCGACAACCGTCCATTCAATTGATCATTGAACGGTAGCCAATCATCACATTTTGCCCCGCCGCCATCACATTTCTGTTTGTCACACTCCAAGGCCATTGTGTCTATATTTTCTTAATTCTAGTGCCCTCAACGCAAAGGGATCTCCCAACCCGGTTCCTTAGTTTTAGTGTCTTATCACACTGGGATCTATCAACCCGCTTCTTTAGTTTTAGTGTCTTATCACACTGGGATCTATCAACCCGCTTCCTTAGTTTTAGTGTCTTATCACACTGGGATCTATCAACCCGCTTCCTTAGTTTTAGTGTCTTATCACACTGGGATCTATCAACCCGCTTCTTTAGTTTTAGTGTCTTATCACACTGGGATCTATCAACCCGCTTCCTTAGTTTTAGTGTCTTATCACACTGGGATCTATCAACCCGCTTCTTTAGTTTTAGTGTCTTATCACACTGGGATCTATCAACCCGCTTCCTTAGTTTTAGTGTCTTATCACACTGGGATCTATCAACCCGCTTCTTTAGTTTTAGTGTCTTATCACACTGGGATCTATCAACCCGCTTCCTTAGTTTTAGTGTCTTATCACACTGGGATCTATCAACCCGCTTCTTTAGTTTTAGTGTCTTATCACACTGGGATCTATCAACCCGCTTCCTTAGTTTTAGTGTCTTATCACACTGGGATCTATCAACCCGCTTCCTTAGTTTTAGTGTCTTATCACACTGGGATCTATCAACCCGCTTGCTCTTTTAGGCGGCGACCAACTACCCAGGGTGAGCCACACCCAACTATTAGTTCACTCGTCAATGAAACTGCCCGTCACGGTAATCGAGACACAATGCCGTGAGTTGACCACTTATTTACAATTTAAATGCAATGGCAGGCTCGGCAAAAATGCAATCAATCTATCGAAATCACAACTCTGCGTCTGGGGTACAATATAGTGTTTGACTTACAGACTTCAGGACAGACTCCTAACGCAGATTTTATCTAAAAAGAAAGGTTCTGCTCACCTTGAATTGGCCAATTGAGTCTGTCCAGAAGATTGCAAGAAGTCATCGATCAACAGCGTGCCATCCCGGACGAAGCCCCCAAATTGTTGCGTCGACAGCTCTTCCTCCCAAGGAAGTCAAAGTCTGCTGTCCACTCCCAAGTTCTTTTAATGGCAAATATGCTGATGTTAAATTGACCACCAAAAGCAGTAGTTGGTATTTCGTTGTTTATTGTCAAAGCTTTGGCAATAATGAGACCAATCCAGCACCCAAGCGTTCCCTAGCCCGGTCCAGATCGGTCTAGCTCGGTCTCCCCTGTGCTCGTTATCTCAGGAATGTTATGGCAGTCTCAACAGCGCTCTGCCTGTCTACTCAAGGACACTCGAATCCAAGCACTTTGTACCACACGAGACATTAGCTGATGTAAATATGACTATAGGAGTTTTTAGAAAGAAGTAACACTTAAATATGGATATATGGAAAATATCTCGTTCCATCACTAGCTTGCTCAAAGAAAAAAAACAGCACCTACTTTAATGTGGGGCGTGCTTTAGAAGTGTTTAACTAGTAGTAAAAGATCTTATAAGAAGATCTTAAAGGGGGAGTGATGGAACGAGATATTTTCCATATATCCATATTTAAGTGTTACTTCTTTCTAAAAACTCCTATAGTCATATTTACATCAGCTAATGTCTCGTGTGGTACAAAGTGCTTGGATTCGAGTGTCCTTGAGTAGACAGGCAGAGCGTTGTTGAGACTGCCATAACATTCCTGAGATAACGAGCACAGGGGAGACCGAGCTAGACCGATCTGGACCGGGCTAGGGAACGCTTGGGTGCTGGATTGGTCTCATTATTGCCAAAGCTTTGACAATAAACAACGAAATACCAACTACTGCTTTTGGTGGTCAATTTAACATCAGCATATTTGCCATTAAAAGAACTTGGGAGTGGACAGCAGACTTTGACTTCCTTGGGAGGAAGAGCTGTCGACGCAACAACGTGCAGAGTATATGTAGAGATGCCAGGGGCCACATATGTGCAGGACGTGCAGAGTATATGTAGAGATGCCAGGGGCCACATATGTGCAGGACCTGCAGGGTATATGTGGAGATGCCAGGGGCCTCACAGGTGCAGGACGTGCAGAGTTTATGTAGAGATGCCAGGGGCCACATAGGTGCAGGACGTGCAGAGTATATGTAGAGATGCCAGGGGCCACATATGTGCAGGACCTGCAGGGTATATGTGGAGATGCCAGGGGCCTCACAGGTGCAGGACGTGCAGAGTTTATGTAGAGATGCCAGGGGCCACATAGGTGCAGGACGTGCAGAGTATATGTAGAGATGCCAGGGGCCACATATGTGCAGGACGTGCAGGGTATATGTGGAGATGCCAGGGGCCTCACAGGTGCAGGACGTGCAGAGTTTATGTAGAGATGCCAGGGGCCACATAGGTGCAGGACGTGCAGGGTATATGTGGAGATGCCAGGGGCCTCACAGGTGCAGGACGTGCAGAGTATATGTAGAGATGCCAGGGGCCACATATGTGCAGGACGTGCAGGGTATATGTGGAGATGCCAGGGGCCTCACAGGTGCAGGACGTGCAGAGTTTATGTAGAGATGCCAGGGGCCACATAGGTGCAGGACGTGCAGAGTTTATGTAGAGATGCCAGGGGCCACATAGGTGCAGGACGTGCATAGTATATGTGGAGATGCCAGGGGCCTCACAGGTGCAGGACGTGCAGAGTTTATGTAGAGATGCAAGGGGCCACATAGGTTCAGGACGTGCAGGGTATATGTGGAGATGCCAGGGGCCTCACAGGTGCAGGACGTGCAGAGTTTATGTAGAGATGCCAGGGGCCTCACAGGTGCAGGATGTGCAGAGTATATGTGGAGATGCCAGGGGCCACACAGGTGCAGGACGTGCAGAGTATATGTAGAGACGCCAGGGGCCTCATAGGTGCAGGACATGCAGAGTATATGTGGAGATGCCAGGGGCCACATAGGTGCAGGACGTGCAGAGTATATGTAGAGATGCCAGGGGCCACATAGGTGCAGGACGTGCAGAATATATGTAGAGATGCCAGGGGCCACATAGGTGCAGGACGTGCAGAGTATATGTGGAGATGCCAGGGGCCACATAGGTGCAGGACGTGCAGAGTATATGTGGAGATGCCAGGGGCCACATAGGTGCAGGACGTGCAGAGTATATGTGGAGATGCCAGGGGCCACATAGGTTCAGGACGTGCAGAGTATATGTAGAGATGCCAGGGGCCTCATAGATACTCTGCAGCTGAAAATTGAGTGGAGGATTCTTATGTAACTTTCACTTTAGGTGCAGAGTAGAGTCAGCCCACACGGGAGAGGAAGGTGTTTGTTATTAACTGTAAACTACAAGAATAAAAGCATGGTGATAGTAGGGATTAGCTGCAAGAATAAAAGCATGATGATGGTATTAGGGATTAGGAGTGTGGCAATAAATGTTTGATCGTTAGTATTACCCTTTTTAACCCTGATTGATAACTGTACCTAGGTCTTTCCCTATTCAGAAACAACATCGCCTGATCTAAACTTAGTGTGTAAAAACATTAGATTGATCTAAATTTAGTGTGTAAAAACATTAGATTGATCTAAACTTAGTGTGTAAAAACATTAGATTGATCTAAACTTAGTGTGTAAAACAGATTGATCTAAACTTAGTGCGTAAAAACATTACATTGTGAGCATATGAGCTCTTCAATTGTGCACATTGGACCTACAACTGTGTTGTGATTGAGGAATACAAGACTGAAGTGTTTTTACACTGCGTTCAAACACCCCCCAACAGAGTAGGACAACACAGCGTCCGCCAAAAATAATAACGATTTTATTTGTTACACACTTTTATTGTACAAAAGCCAAAAACAGTGAAGTTGTCACGTTGTGTAAATGGTAAATAAAAACAGAATATTATGATTTGCAAATCCTTTTCAACTTATATTCAATTGAATAGACTGCAAAGACAAGATGTTTAACGTTCATACTGAGAAACGTAAGGTTTTTTTGCAAATATTAGCTCATTTGGAATTTGATGCCTGCAACATGTTTCAAAAAAGCTGGCACAAGTGGCAAAAAAAAGACTGATAAAGTTGAGGAATGCTCATTGGAGACTTATTTGGAACATCCCACAGGTGAACAGGCTAATTGGGAACAGGCGGGTGCCATGATTGGGTATAAAAGCAGCTTCCATGAAATGCTCAGTCATTCACAAACAAGGATGGGGCGAGGGTCACCACTTTGTGAACAAATGTCTGAGCAAATTGTTTAAGAACAACATTTCTCAACCAGCTGTTGCAAGGAATTTAGGGATTTCACCATCTACAGTCCGTAATATCATCAAAAGGTTCAGAGAATCTGGAGAAATCACTGCACGTAAGTGGCAAGGCCGAAAACCTACATTGAAAACCAACAACAAAATTGTGTCGCCTCAGTTCCCAAACCTTTACTGAGTGTTGTTAAAAGGAAAGGTCATGTAACACAGTGGTAAAAATGCCTTTTTTACAATGTGTTGCTGCCATTAAATTTTCAGTTCATGATTATTTGCAAAAAAAAATTTAATATCTTGTCTTTGCAGTCTATTCAATTGAATATAAGTTGAAAAGGATTTGCAAATCATTGTATTCTCCTTTTATTTACCATTTACACAACGTGACAACTTCACTGCTTTTGGCTTTTTTATATAAACCTCAAGTACAAAGCAATATTTAAAACAATAAAAGCTTAGCCATTAAAACAGATAAAACAATATATATATGTATATATATATACAGTATTGTATAAAATAATATCAGTGAAGCATAAAAAAACATAGTGCCTTTTCTAACAGTGTGTGTTTATTTTAGTAATTTAAAAAAACTTGGTCAAGATTTGTGTGTGTTTATATAATTGGGCTGTAATTGTTTTTTTTCCCGCATAAATCACGGTTCTTATTTTTAACGATTCTTAATCGATTAAAACATTTTTTTAAATCTTTTATCTTTCAAAAAGCTGTCCTGTCCAGCCACTTTATGAAATGTTTTATAAGACAGTTTTCTTTGAAGTAATATAGAAATTATGTTTATAGGCAGTTGAACTTGTTGGAACCCATTATTCATAATTTTCATTGTTTCTTAGGGAGAGATTTCCTTCACTGTACACACTTTTCAATTTCCGAACCCTGTTCAAGAACCAAATAAGTTTGTGCATCGAAGTTCCACTATACACACTTTTTGATTTCCGAACCATGTTCAAGAACCAAATAAGTTTGAAAATCGAGGTTCCACTGTACAAGCTTTTCCTTTTACAGACCCTGTTCAAGAACCAAATAAGTTTGTGCATCAAAGTTCCACGATACACACTTTTCGATTTCCGAACCCTGTTCAAGAACCATATAAGTTTGTGCATCAAGGTTCCACTTTACTAGCTTTTCGATTCACGGGCCCTGTTCAAGAACCAAATAAGTTTGAAAATCGAGGTTCCAATGTACAAGCTTTTCCATTTACAAACCTTGTTCAAAAACCAAATAAGTTTGTGCATCGAGGTTCAACTATACAAACTTTTCTTTTTACTAGCCCTGTTCAACAACCAAATAAGTTTGTACGTCGAGGTTCCACTGTACAAGATTTTCGATTTCTGAACCTTGTTCAAGTACCAAATAAGTTTGTGCATCGAAGTTCCACTATACACACTTTTCGATTTCTGAACGCTGTTCAAGAACCAAATAAGTTGGTAAATCAAGGTTCCACTGTACAATATTTTCCATTTACAGACCCTGTTCAAGAACCAAATTAGTTTGTGCATCGAAGTTCCACTGTACAAGCTTTTTGGTTTCTGAACCCTGTTTAAGAACCATATAAGTTTGTGCATCAAGGTTCCACTATACAAACTTTTTGATTTACGGGCCCTGTTGAAGAACCAAATAAGTTTAAAAATCGAGGTTCCACTGTACAAGCTTTTCCATTTACAAGCCCTGTTCAAAAACCAAATAAGTTTGTGCATCGAGGTTCCACTATACAAACTTTTCTTTTTACAAGCCCTGTTCAACAACTAAATAAGTTTGTACGTCAAGGTTCCACTGTACAAGATTTTCGATTTCTGAACCCTGTTCAAGAACCAAATAAGTTTGTAAATCAAGGTTCCACTGTACAAGATTTTTGGTTTCTGAACCCTGTTCAAGAACCATGTAAGTTTGTGCAACAAGGTTCCACTACACAAACTTTTCAATTTACGGGCCCTGTTCAAGAACCAAATAAGTTTGTACGTCGAGGTTCCACTGTACAAGATTTTTGGTTTCTGAACCCTGTTCAAGAACCATGTAAGTTTGTGCAACAAGGTTCCACTACACAAACTTTTCAATTTACGGGCCCTGTTCAAGAACCAAATAAGTTTGTACGTCGAGGTTCCACTGTACAAGATTTTCGATTTTTGAACCCTGTTCAAGAACCAAATAAGTTTGTGCATCGAAGTTCCACTGTACACACTTTTTGATTTCCGAACCCTGTTAAAGAACCAAATAAGTTTGTAAATCAAGGTTCCACTGTACAAGCTTTTCCATTTACAGACCCTGTTCAAAAACCAAATATGTTTGTGCATCGAGGTTCTACTATACAAACTTTTCTTTTTACAAGCCCTGTTCAAGAACCAAATAAGTTTTGGCATCGATGTTCAACTATATGAACTTTTTGATTTTCAAACCCTGTTCAAGAACCAAATTAGTTTGTGCATCGAGGTTCCACTGTACAAGATTTTTGATTTACCAACCCTGTTGAAGAACCAATCAAATTGGTAAATGGAAGTTCCACTGTACATTCAGACAAGACAAAGGCCTCCTAGAAGAACAACAGGTGTTTACAGTGAGTTACTGGTTAGTGTGTAGTAAAACTTTATGAAGCCACCACCAGTTCACCGTGATTATGAGCATGTTTAGCAACGTTAGCGAGAAGAGAGAGAAAAAAAGAATTTGTTGAAATTGTTAGCGCCCACCCCCTTGCCATAATATATGGACGTCCCGTAAGGTTATTTGTGTTAGCAGGGAGAATGAAGTGGATGAAAAAGATGCTGCATATGTTAGTAAGTCTGTTTGCTGGGCGTGAAGCAGCAGCTTGCAGACGCTCATCATTAGCTGCTGCTCCTTTACCTGCCACACAGATGTTCCAGTGCCAGCTGCAAAGTACCCAGCAAGAGCACAATGTGCAGCCACAAAAACATGGAAGTATCCTGCAGACGGCACAGTAAGAGTTTAATTATGAATAATACCAATGCTTCTTTGTTCCCACAGTCAAGCCACGGGAAACCGTTTTTGGCGAGCATATGGGGGCTGCTGCCTGTCAACTGGGGATAACTACAACAATATTTATGTTCATTTGGACTTTTGGCACTGCATGGTAAGTCTTCATCATTCACTGACAAACACATCATAGCTCTAAAAACAGATATTGAAATGAAAGTTGCACTAGTGCTGCCCTCAACACACTTCTTCATCCTTGTGCACTCGTGCTGCCCTCAACACACTTCTTCATCCTTGTGCACTCGTGCTGCCCTCAACACACTTCTTCATCCTTGTGCACTCGTGCTGCCCTCCTCCACACACTTCTTCATCCTTGTGCACTCATGCTGCCCCCAACACACTTCTTCATCCTTGTGCACTCGTGCTGCCCTCAACACACTTCTTCATCCTTGTGCACTCGTGCTGCCCTCAACACACTTCTTCATCCTTGTGCACTCGTGCTGCCCTCAACACACTTCTTCATCCTTGTGCACTCATGCTGCCCCCAACACACTTCTTCATCCTTGTGCACTCGTGCTGCCCTCAACACACTTCTTCATCCTTGTGCACTCGTGCTGCCCTCCTCCACACACTTCTTCATCCTTGTGCACTCATGCTGCCCCCAACACACTTCTTCATCCTTGTGCACTCGTGCTGCCCTCAACACACTTCTTCATCCTTGTGCACTCATGCTGCCCCCAACACACTTCTTCATCCTTGTGCACTCGTGCTGCCCTCAACACACTTCTTCATCCTTGTGCACTCGTGCTGCCCTCCTCCACACACTTCTTCATCCTTGTGCACTCATGCTGCCCCCAACACACTTCTTCACCCTTGTGCACTCGTGCTACCCTCAACACACTTCTTCATCCTTGTGCACTCGTGCTGCCCTCAACACACTTCTTCATCCTTGTGCACTCGTGCTGCCCTCAACACACTTCTTCATCCTTGTGCACTCGTGCTGCCCTCAACACACTTCTTCATCCTTGTGCACTCGTGCTGCCCTCCTCCACACACGTCTTCACCCTTGTGCACTCGTGCTACCCTCAACACACTTCTTCATCCTTGTGCACTCGTGCTGCCCTCAACACACTTCTTCATCCTTGTGCACTCGTGCTGCCCTCAACACACTTCTTCATCCTTGTGCACTCGTGCTGCTCTCAACACACTTCTTCATCCTTGTGCACTCGTGCTGCCCTCCTCCACACACTTCTTCATCCTTGTGCACTCGTGCTGCCCTCCTCCACACACTTCTTCATCCTTGTGCACTCGTGCTGCCCCCAACACACTTCTTCATCCTTGTGCACTCGTGCTGCCCTCAACACACTTCTTCATCCTTGTGCACTCGTGCTGCCCTCCTCCACACACTTCTTCATCCTTGTGCACTCGTGCTGCCCTCAACACACTTCTTCATCTTTGTGCACTCGTGGTGCCCTCAACACACTTCTTCATCCTTGTGCACTCGTGCTGCCCTCAACACACTTCTTCATCCTTGTGCACTCGTGCTGCCCTCCTCCACACACTTCTTCATCCTTGTGCACTCGTGCTGCCCTCCTCCACACACTTCTTCATCCTTGTGCACTCATGCTGCCCCCAACACACTTCTTCATCCTTGTGCACTCGTGCTGCCCTCAACACACTTCTTCATCCTTGTGCACTCGTGCTGCCCCCAACGCACTTCTTCATCCTTGTGCACTCGTGCTGCCCTCCACACACTTCTTCATCCTTGTGCACTCATGCTGCCCCCAACACACTTCTTCATCCTTGTGCACTCGTGCTGCCCTCAACACACTTCTTCATCCTTGTGCACTCGTGCTGCCCTCAACACACTTCTTCATCCTTGTGCACTAGTGCTGCCCTCAACACACTTCTTCATCCTTGTGCACTCGTGCTGCCCTCAACACACTTCTTCATCCTTGTGCACTCGTGCTGCCCTCCTCCACACACTTCTTCATCCTTGTGCACTCGTGCTGCCCTCAACACACTTCTTCATCCTTGTGCACTCGTGGTGCCCTCAACACACTTCTTCATCTTTGTGCACTCGTGCTGCCCTCAACACACTTCTTCATCCTTGTGCACTCGTGCTGCCCTCAACACACTTCTTCATCCTTGTGCACTCGTGCTGCCCTCAACGCACTTCTTCATCCTTGTGCACTCGTGCTGCCCTCAACACACTTCTTCATCCTTGTGCACTCGTGCTGCCCTCAACACACGTCTTCATCCTTGTGCACTCGTGCTGCCCTCAACACACGTCTTCATCCTTGTGCACTCGTGCTGCCCTCAACACACTTCTTCATCTTTGTGCACTCGTGCTGCCCTCAACACACTTCTTCATCCTTGTGCACTCGTGCTGCCCTCAACACACTTCTTCATCTTTGTGCACTCGTGCTGCCCTCAACACACTACTTCATGGGTATCAAACTCTGGCCCGCGGGCCAAAAGTGGCCCGCCGTGTAATTTCACTTGGCCCTTGAGGCGATATCAAATTAACACTAGAGCTGGCCCGCCGATTATACTAATTCTCATACTTGCCAAGCCTCCTGGGAGACTCTTAAATTTCAGTGCCCCTCCCAAAAATCATCACGTCCGCTTTTTACCCAGTCCAGCGAATGTTGGTCCATACACATAATATGTGCAGCTTCAGCACGCACACACACACGTGAATGCAAGCATACTTGACCAACAGCGATACAGTTTACACTGACGGTGCCCGTATAAGTAACTTTAACATGTTAGAAATATGCGCCACACTGTGAACCCACACCAAACAAGAATGACAAACACATTTCTGGAGAACATCCGCACCGTAACACAACATAAACACAACAGAACAAATACCCAGAATCCCATGCAGCCCTAACTCTTCCGGGCTGCAATACCCCCCCCCCCCCCCCGCCCCCCCCCCCGCCCCCCCCCCCCCAACCCCGCCCGCCTCAACCGACGCACAGGGGGGGGGGGGGGTTGTTACTATACTATACTATATTTTTCTGCATTCTTTCATATCTCAAGTTATCATTACGTATATGTATTGTAGCATTTGAACAACTGTATTGTTGATAATAAAGGTAAAGTATTGGTATTGTTCATTATCAATAGCGCTATTTCTATTGGTATTCGTATTGCTCCATTTTTAGTGTAATAATGCTCATTGTCATTTCTGTATTATTTTTTATTTTTTCGCTAACTGCTTATTTGCTATTACTTTTACCATCATATTTGTACATGTCGTATTTGCTGATGTTGCTCTATTGTTGTTGTTGTTGTTGTTGTGTTTGCTGTTGTTGTTTTTGTCTCTCTGTCTAATCCCCCTCTTGTCCCCACAATTCCCCCCTCTGTCTTCCTTTTTTTCTCTTTATATCCCCTCCAGCTCCGGCCCGGCTGCACCAAATGATAATATAAATACATTTATTAAAGTCAAATACAAATAAGGCAACAAGAGAAGTATCCTACACTTCTCTTTTGTAAAGTAAATCTGAACAGCCGATATGGGCATCTACATCTACTATATGATTTGCCTGAGAAGCTGGACAGGACAAAATAAATAAATAAATAAATAAATAAATAAATGTTGTGTTACGGTGCGGATGTTCTCCAGAAATGTGTTTGTCATTCTTGTTTGGTGTGGGTTCACAGTGTGGCGCATATTTCTAACATGTTAAAGTTATTTATACGGGCACCGTCAGTGTGACCTGTATCGCTGTTGGTCAAGTATGCCTTGCATTTACGTGTGTGTGTTTGCGTGCTGAAGCCGCACATATCTTGTGACTGGGCCGGCATGTTGTTGAAATGGATGAAAAGCAGACGTGACGACTGCTCGTGGAGGACGATAAACGCAGTGCCTTAAAAGCACGCCCCCAAGACTGTGGTGGACGAGGTATAATGACTGATGAACACTTACGTTCGATAATGAAAGATGCCTCAGCTCAAAGCCTGAGCCCCGACATTAATGAACTAGCATCCAACAAAAGATGGCAGGTATCTGGCTTGGGCCCATCAGATTAGATCAGTGTGTTGCAAACTGAGCAGTTTAAAGTCCTGAATGGTTGGTTTATTCATTGTTATTTTATTTTCTAATTTATTAGCCTGTGAAAAAAGTTAATGTTGATATTTACCTCAGAAGGCTGCAAATAGAAAAGAGCAGTGACGTGCGGTGAGGTTCATGGCTGGTGAGGCACAGACTTCATCACAGTCAGATTTACAAACATATGAACCCTAAAGAGTATCTTATTCACAGTTTGATTGGCAGCAGTTAACGGGTTATGTTTAAAAGCTCATACCAGTATTCTTCCCTGCTTGGCACTCAGCATCAAGGGTTGGAATTGGGGGTTAAATCACCCAAAATTATTCCCGGGCGCGGCGCCGCTGCTGCCCACTGCTCCCCTCACCTCCCAGGGGGTGAACAAGGGGATGGGTCAAATGCAGAGGACACATTTCACCACACCTAGTGTGTGTGTGACAATCATTGGTACTTTAACTTAACTTTAACTTTACACATACAAACTGTAGCACACAAAAAAGCACATTTAATAAAAAAACGTTATTATGGTCTTACCTTTACTTATACGTGCGGGAACAGTGGTGTTCGTGTTGGAGGAGTTGTGAATGAATGAAATAGTCGTTCATGCTCCTCCGGTGCGAGCATTGTTGTTTTTGCACTTTTTGGCTTCTTGTTAAGTGACTTTTTTTGGCTGGATTCGGTCTTGCACGTGGAGGGTTTGGGTGTGGGCTTTGGTTGGTGTGGCGCTCCCGTCGGGGCCCAGGGTGCATTCTGCGGCGGCCCGGCGGGGGTGCATTAACCGGCACAAGGAGGCGGGATTACTGCGAGCCTCACACAGTGCGTCTTTGCAGCAGTTTTATGATTGCTCAGCACAAGAAATATGTTACACACATACAGTTGTTGACAAAATACACTGTACATGATATACCTCAGCTAACTAAACTATGGAAATGTATAATATAATTCATATAGCAATACGGTCTCACTGCACAGCAGGCCAGCAGTTAGCCGAGTCCGCAATCCATGTTGAGGCACAACTCAGTGACGTGCCTCAACTAGCTGCTGATCACAGCAAGTCTCTTCTCAGTATTTGAACAGCAAATGTGAAAATTCAGCGATTTTGAATAAAAATAATCTAAAACTGGTGAAGTTAAATGGAAAATAACTTTATAGTATAATCACTGAATACATATAACAATTAAATTTTTTTTTTTTCTTTTTACATTTTTTTTCTTTCCATGATGGCACGTGAGGCCCCGCCTCATCTGCCTCCAGTGACCGCACGTCACTGGAAAAGAGGCATAACATTTTTATTTAAATTGTATTTGATATGCCATTGATATTTTTTTATTATTATTATTATTATTTGAAACTCGATTTTTCATGTCACTATAAAGTTAAATAAGCCTTGCTTGTTCAATATTCAATGCAAAACTTGTTTGGGTCCCTATTAAAAGGTTAATTTGTTCAACCTTGGCCCGCGGCTTTGTTCAGTTTTAAATTTTGGCCCACTCTGTGTTTGAGTTTGACACCCCTGCACTACTTCATCCTTGTGCACTCGTGCTGCCCTCCTCAACACACTTCTTCATCATTGTCCAAATAACTGGCAACACAAGTGAATACAAGATCAATTTTGGTACCGGTACCAACATGTGTTTCGATACTTTTCTAAATAAAGGGGACCACAAAAAATGTCATTATTGTCTTTATTGTAACAAAAAATGTTAGGGTACATGAAACATATGTTTATTATTGTAATTTAGTCCTTAAATAAAATAGTGAACATACTAGACTACTTGTCTTTTAGTAGTAAGTAAACAAACAAAGACTCCTAATTAGTCTGCTGACGTATGCAGTAACATAGTGTGTCATTTATCTACCTATTATTTTGTCTACATTATGAGGGACAAACTGTACAAATTGATTATTCATGTACTTGTTCATTTACTGTTAATATCTGCTTATTTTCTGTTTTAATATGTTCTATCTACACTTCTGTTAAAATGTAATAATCACTTATTCTGCTCTTCGTTGATACTTTACATTAGTTTTGGATGATTCCACACATTTAGGTATCGATCCGATATCAAGTAGTTACAGGATCATACATTGGTCATATGCAAAGTCCTCATGTGTCCAGGGACGTATTTACTGACTTTATAAACATAATATACATTTTAAAAATAGGAAAACAGATTTTGAGATGATAAAAAACATGGATGTAATCATAGTATTATCGACTAGATACACTATTTTACTTGGTATCATTACAGTGGATGTCAGGTGTAGATCCACCCATGGCATTTGATTACATTCAGCAACGCTTTCTTTTGTTAGCGGTGACGCCGCTAAGCTATTGTATCCTCCTTCGGTGTGTAGTGAAGCATGTTTAGCTATTCCTCGTCCTGCAGTGATAACGATACTTGTAAGAAACATACTTTGTCGCCATGGAGACCAGGATTAGTGATTTAGAAGTAGCTAAAACACTGGGGATGGATGTAAGCTGCTTGCTAGCTAGCCATGTCTTAAAGCACCTCTTCCTGAGGGTGTTTGTGTGTTATAACTTCACCTTTATCTTTACTTTTTACACCAAAATGCATCCATTCTCCCCTTTCTGTCTACACACTGTGTCTGCTTGTAAGTACTCTGTGTGTGTACGCTGCCTAACATGCTCCACTGCTCGTAAAACCAGCAATGTCATGACTTGAAGACGACGACGCGTCGTCATGCCTGTAAAAAAAAATTAAATATGTGGAACCGGTACTTTTCAAACAGAGTATAGTACCGTTTTTGATTCATTAGCACCATGATACTATACTAGTACCGGTATACCGTACAACCCTAGTGGGCGGAGAGCGAGACCGCCAGCTTTACCTCGCGACTCGCTAGTGAGAAGTGCCGCAAAGTAACAACAATTAGAGGAAAAAATATATGATTACAAAGCCAAATATCCAAATAATCGGATGGGCAATACGAGCCCATCTACACGGACGAACGAGCGGGAATGGTGTGATGGCAATAATTAAAAAAAAAGACGAGCCAACCTACTTCCCAACTGGGAAAAAATGCACCTTAAAATGTTCAATATTTAAGTTACATTTTTGCTTACAGAAACATGAGTTGTTTTGTTGGTTTATATATTCAATATAAAGTTATTGACATTCCTATTACAGTACAATGGTAAACAATCCTAGAGTAATATATCCTTTTAAATAGTTACATTATTATTATGATTACAGTATATTGTATAGCTTTTATTGCTTATTTCTTCAGTTTAAGAGTATGATGTAAACAAAAGCTCTTGCCTAAAGACAAAAATTAAGTAAATTATTGCATATTGTTCTAATATGTGGCACCTTGAGACTAGTAATCATTTACTTACATAAAAACGAAACATTCCTGATAATGTTTCTATGTAAAAAAAAGAGCCAAAAATCCCATTTCTAGATGTTATCACTCTTTGGTTTTGTCAATACCGTGATTTTCGGACTATAAGGCGCCCTTAAAATCATTTCATTTTCTCAAAAATGGACAGTGCGCCTTATAACTCAAAGCGCCTAATGTTTGGATTGATTATGGTTGTGCTTACCGACATGAAGCAGTTTTATTTGGTACATGATGTAATGATAAGTGTGACCAGTAGATGGCAGACACATATAAGAGATACGTGTGGACTGCAGGTTGACACTAGAGAATACAGAACATTACACACTGCGCTTACAAATCTGTCAAAATGTTTTAGTAGGACTTTGGTAAGCTACGAAGTTGCACTGCTTCATGACTACCATAGTCAGACATACTGTGCTTCAACATACAAATATTATTATGGTGTGTGTACCTAATAGGAGACATATAATAATGATAATAATAATAACAATAATAATACATTGAATTTCATAGTGCCTTTCAGGAAACTCAAGGTCGCTTTACAACAATATAAAACACAATAAAACCAAGGCATATAAATAAACAACACAACAGAATAAATATAACATATAATAAATAAATAAAACATATCTGGCGTTATGTTTCATGACATTATGCAAAAACAACTTTTCTTACCTATTGGTACCTGCTGATGTGTATTTGGGATCTGCATAAGTCCCGCCATCTGTAAAACATAATCTATGCAACATTTTGACCAAAGAACCCCCATTACATGTTATGGCGACCAGGGGTCCCTACCCTTTTTGACCTCAGGGCCCAACTTTTCCACTACAAAGGGGCTTGGGACCTACTGAAATATTAAAACTGAATTATTAATCTTACTCTCTATTTGAATCGTATTCAATAATTATATCTAATCTACTTACAGTTAACAACCATATGAAACCATGTATTAATCACAGAAATTATTACTTGGCACATATAAATAATAAATAAATAATACATGGGTTATACTTGTATAGCGCTTTTCTACCTTCAAGGTACTCAAAGCGCTTTGACAGTATTTCCACATTCACCCATTCACACACACATTCATGGCGGGAGCTGCCATGCAAGGCGCTAACCTGCAGCCATCAGGAGCAAGGGTGAAGTGTCTTGCCCAAGGACACAACGGACGTGACTAGGATGGTAGAAGGTGGGGATTGAACCCCAGTAACCAGCAACACTCCGATTGCTGACACGGCCACTCTACCAACTTCGCCACGCCGTCACATAAATCTGAGACTCAGGTCAGGCTGATTAGAAAAAATATTAAATAAGTACAAACCAAATAATACTGCATAAGAAGGGACGCATAAATAAGTGACGAAAAATAAAAGTACATACAACTATGTTGTGCTGAAATAAATTAATTAATATGTTTCTTAAATAAACTGTCAACAAAATTCAAGTGCAAATGAAAACACAGTTCCACCACTTTGTCATCATTTTTGCACTCAAGAAACTTCTCTATGACTTTCTCTCCGGACTTCTTCTGTTTTGATGTTGTCATTACTGCCACAAGTGGTGTAAAAGTGTATTACACCTGAGTACTTGTGTGATGTTGTCATTACTGCCAAAAGTGGTGTAAAAGTGTATTACACCTGAGTACTTGTTTGATGTTGTCATTACTGCCACAAGTGGTGTAAAAGTGTATTACACCTGAGTACTTGTGTGATGTTGTCATTACTGCCAGAAGTGGTGTAAAAGTGTATTACACCTGAGTACTTGTTTGATGTTGTCATTACTGCCACAAGTGATGTAAAAGTGTATTACACCTGAGTACTTGTGTGATATTGTCATTACTGCCACAAGTGGTGTAAAAGTGTATTACACCTGAGTACTTGTTTGATGTTGTCATTACTGCCACAAGTGGTGTAAAAGTATATTACACCTGAGTACTTGTGTGATGTTGTCATTAATGCCACAAGTGGTGTAAAAGTGTATTACACCTGAGTACTTGTGTGATGTTGTCATTACTGCCACAAGTGGTGTAAAAGTGTATTACACCTGAGTACTTGTTTGATGTTGTCATTACTGCCACAAGTGGTGTAAAAGTGTATTACACCTGAGTACTTGTTTGATGTTGTCATTACTGCCACAAGTGGTGTAAAAGTGTATTACACCTGAATACTTGTGTGATGTTGTCATGACTGCCACAAGTGGTGTAAAAGTGTATTACACCTGAGTACTTGTGTGATGTTGTCATTACTGCCACAAGTGGTGTAAAAGTGTATTACACCTGAGTACTTGTTTGATGTTGTCATTACTGCCACAAGTGGTGTAAAAGTGTATTACACCTGAATACTTGTGTGATGTTGTCATGACTGCCACAAGTGGTGTAAAAGTGTATTACACCTGAGTACTTGTGTGATGTTGTCATTACTGCCACAAGTGGTGTAAAAGTGTATTACAACAGCTGACAAACAGTTCTTTTTTGGCGGCCCTCTAGTTAAGAAACACTGATGTAGACCACAAGGAAGTGTTTAAATGTGGAATAAAAAACATGATATGACCCCTTTAATGACCACTTTAATAAATATAAATTTATATTTATTATTTTACTTATTTTTTGTCTGGTTTTGTATTTGTTTTGTATCATCCCGTGAGGTGTATAATACTTTTTTTGTTCGGTTTGTACTTTTTTTGTGTTTTTTTTTGTTTGTTTTCATTATATTTGGATGTATTTGTTTGGTTTGTATGCTTGTGAATCTGGGCTATCCATGATGTAAGACTACTTATTATGTTGAAGGGGGCAGGAAATATAAGATTTTCTTCATCCTGTTTTTTCTCAATATGTGTTTAGTTGTTTAAGTTTAATTGTCTATTGATCAAAAATGCACATCAATGAAGGAGATACATCAAAAATGAAATTAAATGTGCCTTCTGGTCCACAAAAACACGGCGCATCATGTTTTAATGTTAGCAATACGTCTACAAGAGCAAACTAATGAATCATTTTCTCAAGTAGCAGTTTGATATGGCTTGTTTTCTTTGCCATTAAAAGCAAGACACTGAATAAACACATTTGTTGGGCCAAGTTACAAAAGGGTTTGCTTCACATTGCAAAACACACTGAATAAAATTCAATCATAAGTTCCACGCCTAATAGTTTGCATTTTACGGACATGTTGAGGTGTGGAGCAGATGATCTCTGCAGGCCTCAGAAATTCACAAACACCAAGCCAGCTGGTCTGAGACAATCACAATACTTCTCTGTTCGCCTGACCAGCAGCACAACACACTTCCCTTGGGAGCTCATACAAGCCCGCTAAAGCATTCGTCCCCCTCATGCAGGGTATTAATGAGCGCAGCAGAGAAACTGTCCAACTGTCTTCAATTAACCCGGGGGAGGAAGCGCAAAAGCCAACGTACATCTGTGTACTAATGATTTTACACAAACAAATACGGGTAAAAAAAATAAATTCTAGTCATTATCCTAATGCTAACTTCAGATCCATGAAAACCTGAGGCTCTGCATGCTTCTTAAATAGGATTTAACAGCGATAATGAACACCTCCGAGCAGGGAAGGAGCATTAAGTGAACCACAGTTCATGTTGCATCATTTCACTCACAACCCATTGAAGTGATCATCACACACTAAGTGTTAAAGTGAAAGCAAAACCCAGCGCTGTGTTTATAAGCTGCTTCTGTCAGAAACTAATTATTACTCGTTAGAGTCAGCATCTGCATTCATTTAAGACTCCGAGGGGGACCAGGCTCACAATGGAAGGGAGTTGCTGATACCTATTTTGGTCATTGGGTGTACACTGATATTAAACGCTGTTTTGCTCAATTTAAGTTGCACGCTCACCACTTAGTGTTACTGTATTGGAGTTATTTCCTGGAAATATGGGTAAACAACAACAGGACACTTCATTCGCTAACCAGGTCAGTTAGAATAATTCATAATGTTGCAGATAGGGAACATACAAACGCTTTATTTATTGAATTGAAAATATTTCAACAATTGGGTGCATTTGCAATCAGCTAAAATGATGTACCAAAAAAATGATATCTTGTAGCGAGGTACGATACCACTGATTTTCTTTCCGATCTGATACTTTGTCCAAATATACTTAAAGGCCTACTGACATTTTTTATTTTTATTTAAACGGGGATAGCGGATCCATTCTATGTGTCATACTTGATCATTTCACGATATTGCCATATTTTTGCTGAAAGGATTTAGTAGAGAACATCGACGATAAAGTTCGCAACTTTTGGGCGCTGATAAAAAAAGCCTTGCCTGTACCGTAAGTAGCGTGACGTCACAGGTTGAAGGGCTCCTCACATTTCCCCATTGTTTACACCAGCAGCGAGAGCGATTCGGACCGAGAAAGCCACGATTACCCCATTAATTTGAGCGAGGACGAAAGATTTGTGGATGAGGAACGTGAGAGTGAAGGACTAGAGTGCAGTGCAGCACGTATCTTTTTTCGCTCTGACCGTAACTTAGGTAAAAGGGCTCATTGGATTCCACACATTCTCCTTTTTCTATTGTGGATCACGGATTTGTATTTTAAACCCCCTCGGATACTATATCCTCTTGAAAATGACAGTCGGGAACACGAAATGGACATTCACAGTGACTTTTATCTCCACGACAATACATCGGTGAAGCACTTTAGCTACTGAGCTAATGTGATAGCATCGTGCTTAAATGCAGATAGAAACAAAAGAAATAAGCCCCTGGCTGGAAGGATAGACAGCAGATCAACAATACTACTATCAGGAGACACCGAACCAAACACTGGACCTGTAACTACATGGTTAATGCTGTGGCGCCTGTCGAAGCCTAGCAATGCTGTTGCTAACGACGCCATTGAAGGTAACTTAGCTACGGGACCTCGTCAGAGCTATGATAAAAACATTAGCGCTCCACCTACGCCAGCCCTCATCTGCTCATCAACACCCGTGCTCACCTGCGTTCCAGCGATCGACGGCTCGACGAAGGACTTCACCCGATCATCGATGCAGTCGGCGGCTAGCGTCAGATAGCGTGTCTGCTATCCAACTCAAAGTCCTCCTGGTTGTGTTGCTGCAGCCAACCGCTAATACACCGATCCCACCTACAACTTTCTTCTTTGCAGTCTCCATTGTTCATTAAACAAATTGCAAAAGATTCACCAACACAGATGTCCAGAATACTGTGGAATTTTGCGATGAAAACAGAGCTGTTTGTATTGTGATACAATGTGTCCGAATACTTCCGCTTCAACCATCGACGTCACGCGCAAACGTCATCATACATAGACGTTTTCAACCAGAAGTTTCCCGGGAAATTTAAAATTGCACTTTATAAGTTAACCCGGCCGTATTGGCATGTGTTGCAATGTTAAGATTTCATCATTGATATATAAACTATCAGACTGCGTGGTCGGTAGTAGTGGGTTTCAGTAGGCCTTTAATGTGTCTGCTCAAATTCAAAAATTTGTTTATTTCAAATATCACATCTCGTAGTATAAACAATACAGAGGTTGTTTTTTTTTGTATTTTAAACTCTACAAAGTAGGATGAGGGAGTGGCGTGAATAACAATATATAAAAAAACAAAGAACAAAATCATACAAAGTACAAAAAAATGGTGTTTCAAACCATAAAAAAAGGAAATAAGTAAAATAATAAAAGCATTAAAAACATGTATTAAAAAGAGCTACTACAAGAAAAAAAGACAAGAAAAAAGTAAGAAAAACAATTTGGAATGTGATGTGAAAACTTTAAACTAATAATAATATTATACTTAGTCACCTATAACACTAAGTTTTGTCATTGAATATATATATATATAATATGTTTTGATTAAATCAACATGGCCCAATTCTTAGTGGAAAAAAGTTTAGACACCCCTGATTTAAAATATTACAAGCTTTCAAAATAAAAAATATATATACTTAAAATATACACAAAGATTAGTTAATTAATTTTTTTTAAAAAGAAAGAAAAAAAAAAGAAAATAAATTAATTAATTAGAAAAATGACAACCTTAAAAAACACTTAAATGTGTAACTGAACTTTAGTCTTTTTTGCCAAGACAGAATGTTGGACTTCCAACCACAGCTATGAGCATTCCAAGGAGACATCTTCTTGAACCACAGCATTTAAAGACAAATGTTATTGTTGAGTGACATCACACGCTTTTAAAAAAAAAATGTTTAAATGGCCTTGCCTTGCTGCCCATGCAACATTTCTGAACAAGAAAAGGTGTTCTAAAGATTGTGTGTGGTTGGTTAAAGAGCCCTCAAGGTTGCTACCTGTCAACTACACCTATAAGTGGAGAAAGTGGTGCTGGCAATCAAGTCATTGTCCAGCATCAAACAACTGGTCATTGTCCAGTGCAGCAACAAGTCATTGTCCAGTGCAGCAACAAGTGATTGTCCAGTGCAGCAACCAGTCATTGTCCAGTGCAGAAACAAGTCATTGTCCAGTGAAGTAACAAGTCATTGTCCAGTGAAGTAACAAGTCATTGTCCAGTGCAGCAACAGGTCATTGTCCAGTGCAGAAACAAGTGATTGTCCAGTGCAGCAACCAGTCATTGTCCAGTGCAGAAACAAGTCATTGTCCAGTGAAGTAACAAGTCATTGTCCAGTGAAGTAACAAGTCATTGTCCAGTGCAGCAACAGGTCATTGTCCAGTGCAGAAACAAGTCCATGTCCAGTGCAGAAACAAGTCATTGTCCAGTGCAGAAACAAGTCATTGTCCAGTGAAGTAACAAGTCATTGTCCAGTGCAGCAACAGGTCATTGTCCAGTGCAGAAACAAGTCATTGTCCAGTGCAGCAACAAATCATTGTCCAGCGTCAAACAACAAGTCATTGTCCAGTGCAGCAACAAGTCATTGTCCAGCGTCAAACAACAAGTCATTGTCCAGTGCAGCAACAAGTCGTTGTCCAGCGTCAAACAACAAGTCATTGTCCAGTGCAGCAACAAGTCATTGTCCAGCGTCAAACAACAAGTCATTGTCCAGTGCAGCAACAAGTCGTTGTCCAGTGCAGAAACAAGTGATTGTCCAGTGAAGTAACAAGTCATTGTCCAGTGCAGCAACAAGTCATTGTCCAGTGCAGAAACAAATCATTGTCCAGCGTCAAACAACAAGTCATTGTCCAGTGCAGCAACAAGTCGTTGTCCAGTGCAGCAACAAGTCATTATCCAGTGCCGCAACAAGTCATTGTCCAGTGCAGCAACAAGTCATTGTCCAGTGCAGAAACAAGTGATTGTCCAGTGAAGTAAGAAGTCATTGTCCAGTGCAGCAACGTGTCATTGTCCAGTGCAGCAACAAGTCATTGTCCAGCGTCAAAAAACAAGTCATTGTCCAGTGCAGCAACAAGTCATTGTCCAGCGTCAAACAACAAGTCATTGTCCAGTGCAGCAACAAGTCATTGTCCAGTGCAGAAACAAGTCCATGTCCAGTGAAGTAAGAAGTCATTGTCCAGTGCAGCAACAAATCATTGTCCAGCGTCAAAAAACAAGTCATTGTCCAGTGCAGCAACAAATCATTGTCCAGCGTCAAACAACAAGTCATTGTCCAGTGCAGCAACAAGTCGTTGTCCAGTGCAGCAACAAGTCATTATCCAGTGCAGAAACAAGTCATTGTCCAATGCAGCAACAAGTCATTGTCCAGTGCAGCAACAAATCATTGTCCAGTGCAGCAACAAGTCATTGTCCAGCGTCAAACAACAAGTCATTGTCCAGTGCAGCAACAAGTCATTGTCCAGTGCAGAAACAAGTCATTGTCCAGTGCACAAACAAGTCATTGTCCAGTGCAGCAACAAGTCATTGTCCAGTGCAGCAACAAGTCATTGTCCAGTGCAGCAACAAATCATTGTCCAGCGTCAAACAACAAGTCATTGTCCAGTGCAGCAACAAGTCGTTGTCCAGTGCAGCAACAAGTCATTATCCAGTGCCGCAACAAGTCATTGTCCAGTGCAGCAACAAGTCATTGTCCAGTGCAGCAACAAGTCATTGTCCAGTGCAGCAACAAGTCATTGCCCAGTGCAGCAACAAATCATTGTCCAGTGCAGCAACAAGTCATTGTCCAGCGTCAAACAACAAGTCATTGTCCAGTGCAGCAACAAATCATTGTCCAGTGCAGCAACAAGTCATTGTCCAGCGTCAAACAACAAGTCATTGTCCAGTGCAGCAACAAGTCATTGTCCAGTGCACAAACAAGTCATTGTCCAGTGCAGCAACAAGTCATTGTCCAGTGCAGCAACAAGTCATTGTCCAGTGCAGCAACAAATCATTGTCCAGCGTCAAAAAACAAGTCATTGTCCAGTGCAGCAACAAGTCATTGTCCAGTGCAGCAACAAATCATTGTCCAGCGTCAAACAACAAGTCATTGTCCAGTGCAGCAACAAGTCGTTGTCCAGTGCAGCAACAAGTCATTATCCAGTGCCGCAACAAGTCATTGTCCAGTGCAGCAACAAGTCATTGTCCAGTGCAGCAACAAGTCATTGTCCAGTGCAGCAACAAGTCATTGTCCAGTGCAGCAACAAGTCGTTGTCCAGTGCCGCAACAAGTCATTGTCCAGTGCAGCAACAAGTCATTGTCCAGTGCAGCAACAAGTCATTGTCCAGTGCAGAAACAAGTCCATGTCCAGTGAAGTAAGAAGTCATTGTCCAGTGCAGAAACAAGTCATTGTCCAGTGAAGTAACAAGTCATTGTCCAGTGCAGCAACAGGTCATTGTCCAGTGAAGTAACAAGTCATTGTCCAGTGAAGTAACAAGTCATTGTCCAGTGCAGCAACAGGTCATTGTCCAGTGCAGAAACAAGTGATTGTCCAGTGCAGCAACCAGTCATTGTCCAGTGCAGAAACAAGTCATTGTCCAGTGAAGTAACAAGTCATTGTCCAGTGAAGTAACAAGTCATTGTCCAGTGCAGCAACAGGTCATTGTCCAGTGCAGAAACAAGTCCATGTCCAGTGCAGAAACAAGTCATTGTCCAGTGCAGAAACAAGTCATTGTCCAGTGAAGTAACAAGTCATTGTCCAGTGCAGCAACAGGTCATTGTCCAGTGCAGAAACAAGTCATTGTCCAGTGCAGCAACAAATCATTGTCCAGCGTCAAACAACAAGTCATTGTCCAGTGCAGCAACAAGTCATTGTCCAGCGTCAAACAACAAGTCATTGTCCAGTGCAGCAACAAGTCGTTGTCCAGCGTCAAACAACAAGTCATTGTCCAGTGCAGCAACAAGTCATTGTCCAGCGTCAAACAACAAGTCATTGTCCA
This sequence comes from Entelurus aequoreus, assembly GCF_033978785.1. Taxonomy (NCBI): domain Eukaryota; kingdom Metazoa; phylum Chordata; class Actinopteri; order Syngnathiformes; family Syngnathidae; genus Entelurus; species Entelurus aequoreus. Next base: position 37,115,500 of record NC_084736.1, on the reverse strand, counting down.
GTGCAGCAACAAGTCGTTGTCCAGTGCAGAAACAAGTGATTGTCCAGTGAAGTAACAAGTCATTGTCCAGTGCAGCAACAAGTCATTGTCCAGTGCAGAAACAAATCATTGTCCAGCGTCAAACAACAAGTCATTGTCCAGTGCAGCAACAAGTCGTTGTCCAGTGCAGCAACAAGTCATTATCCAGTGCCGCAACAAGTCATTGTCCAGTGCAGCAACAAGTCATTGTCCAGTGCAGAAACAAGTGATTGTCCAGTGAAGTAAGAAGTCATTGTCCAGTGCAGCAACGTGTCATTGTCCAGTGCAGCAACAAGTCATTGTCCAGCGTCAAAAAACAAGTCATTGTCCAGTGCAGCAACAAGTCATTGTCCAGCGTCAAACAACAAGTCATTGTCCAGTGCAGCAACAAGTCATTGTCCAGTGCAGAAACAAGTCCATGTCCAGTGAAGTAAGAAGTCATTGTCCAGTGCAGCAACAAATCATTGTCCAGCGTCAAAAAACAAGTCATTGTCCAGTGCAGCAACAAATCATTGTCCAGCGTCAAACAACAAGTCATTGTCCAGTGCAGCAACAAGTCGTTGTCCAGTGCAGCAACAAGTCATTATCCAGTGCAGAAACAAGTCATTGTCCAATGCAGCAACAAGTCATTGTCCAGTGCAGCAACAAATCATTGTCCAGTGCAGCAACAAGTCATTGTCCAGCGTCAAACAACAAGTCATTGTCCAGTGCAGCAACAAGTCATTGTCCAGTGCAGAAACAAGTCATTGTCCAGTGCACAAACAAGTCATTGTCCAGTGCAGCAACAAGTCATTGTCCAGTGCAGCAACAAGTCATTGTCCAGTGCAGCAACAAATCATTGTCCAGCGTCAAACAACAAGTCATTGTCCAGTGCAGCAACAAGTCGTTGTCCAGTGCAGCAACAAGTCATTATCCAGTGCCGCAACAAGTCATTGTCCAGTGCAGCAACAAGTCATTGTCCAGTGCAGCAACAAGTCATTGTCCAGTGCAGCAACAAGTCATTGCCCAGTGCAGCAACAAATCATTGTCCAGTGCAGCAACAAGTCATTGTCCAGCGTCAAACAACAAGTCATTGTCCAGTGCAGCAACAAATCATTGTCCAGTGCAGCAACAAGTCATTGTCCAGCGTCAAACAACAAGTCATTGTCCAGTGCAGCAACAAGTCATTGTCCAGTGCACAAACAAGTCATTGTCCAGTGCAGCAACAAGTCATTGTCCAGTGCAGCAACAAGTCATTGTCCAGTGCAGCAACAAATCATTGTCCAGCGTCAAAAAACAAGTCATTGTCCAGTGCAGCAACAAGTCATTGTCCAGTGCAGCAACAAATCATTGTCCAGCGTCAAACAACAAGTCATTGTCCAGTGCAGCAACAAGTCGTTGTCCAGTGCAGCAACAAGTCATTATCCAGTGCCGCAACAAGTCATTGTCCAGTGCAGCAACAAGTCATTGTCCAGTGCAGCAACAAGTCATTGTCCAGTGCAGCAACAAGTCATTGTCCAGTGCAGCAACAAGTCGTTGTCCAGTGCCGCAACAAGTCATTGTCCAGTGCAGCAACAAGTCATTGTCCAGTGCAGCAACAAGTCATTGTCCAGTGCAGAAACAAGTCCATGTCCAGTGAAGTAAGAAGTCATTGTCCAGTGCAGCAACAAATCATTGTCCAGCGTCAAAAAACAAGTCATTGTCCAGTGGAGCAACAAATCATTGTCCAGCGTCAAACAACAAGTCATTGTCCAGTGCAGCAACAAGTCGTTGTCCAGTGCAGCAACAAGTCATTATCCAGTGCCGCAACAAGTCATTGTCCAGTGCAGCAACAAGTCATTGTCCAGTGCAGAAACAAGTCATTGTCCAATGCAGCAACAAGTCATTGTCCAGTGCAGCAACAAGTCATTGTCCAGTGCAGAAACAAGTCATTGTCCAGTGCAGCAACAAGTCATTGTCCAGTGCAGCAACAAATCATTGTCCAGTGCAGCAACAAGTCATTGTCCAGCGTCAAACAACAAGTCATTGTCCAGTGCAGCAACAAGTCATTGTCCAGTGCAGAAACAAGTCATTGTCCAGTGCAGCAACAAGTCATTGTCCAGCGTCAAACAACAAGTCATTGTCCAGTGCAGCAACAAGTCATTGTCCAGTGCAGCAACAAGTCATTGTCCAGTGCAGCAACAAGTCGTTGTCCAGTGCAGCAACAAGTCGTTGTCCAGTGCAGAAACAAGTCATTGTCCAGTGCAGCAACAAGTCATTGTCCAGTGCAGCAACAAGTCCTTGTCCAGTGCAGCAACAAATCATTGTCCAGTGCAGCAACAAGTCGTTGTCCAGTGCAGCAACAAGTCGTTGTCCAGTGCAGCAACAAGTCATTATCCAGTGCCGCAACAAGTCATTGTCCAGTGCAGCAACAAGTCATTGTCCAGTGCAGCAACAAGTCATTGTCCAGTGCAGCAACAAGTCATTGTCCAGTGCAGCAACAAGTCGTTGTCCAGTGCCGCAACAAGTCATTGTCCAGTGCAGCAACAAGTCATTGTCCAGTGCAGCAACAAGTCATTGTCCAGTGCAGAAACAAGTCCATGTCCAGTGAAGTAAGAAGTCATTGTCCAGTGCAGCAACAAATCATTGTCCAGCGTCAAAAAACAAGTCATTGTCCAGTGGAGCAACAAATCATTGTCCAGCGTCAAACAACAAGTCATTTTCCAGTGCAGCAACAAGTCATTGTCCAGTGCAGCAAAAAGTCATTGTCCAGTGCAGAAACAAGTCATTGTCCAGTGCAGCAACAAGTCGTTGTCCAGTGCAGCTACAAGTCGTTGTCCAGTGCAGCAACAAGTCATTGTCCAGTGCAGAAACAAGTCATTGTCCAGTGAAGTAACAAGTCATTGTCCAGTGCAGCAACAAGTCATTGTCCAGTGCAGCAACAAGTCATTGTCCAGTGCAGCAACAAGTCGTTGTCCAGTGCAGCAACAAGTCCATGTCCAATGCAGCAACAGGTCATTGTCCAGTGCAGCAACAAGTCCATGTCCAATGCAGCAACAAGTCATTGTCCAGTGCAGCAACAAGTCCATGTCCAATGCAGCAACAAGTCATTGTCCAGTGCAGCAACAAGTCCATGTCCAGTGCAGCAACAAGTCATTGTCCAGTGCAGCAACAAGTCATTGTCCAGTGCAGCAACAAGTCCATGTCCAGTGCAGCAACATGTCATTGTCCTGTGCAGCAACAAGTCATTGTCCAGTGCAGCAACAAGTCCATGTCCAGTGCAGCAACATGTCATTGTCCTGTGCAGCAACAAGTCATTGTCCAGTGCAGCAACAAGTCCATGTCCAGTGCAGCAACATGTCATTGTCCTGTGCAGCAACAAGTCATTGTCCAGTGCAGCAACAAGTCCATGTCCAGTGCAGCAACAAGTCATTGTCCAGTGCAGCAACAAGTCATTGTCCAGTGCAGCAACAAATCATTGTCCAGCGTCAAACAACAAGTCATTGTCCAGTGCAGCAACAAGTCATTGTCCAGTGCAGCAACAAGTCATTGTCCAGTGCAGCTACAAGTCGTTGTCCAGTGCAGAAACAAGTCATTGTCCAGTGCAGCAACAAGTCATTGTCCAGTGCAGCAACAAGTCATTGTCCAGTGCAGAAACAAGTCATTGTCCAGTGCAGCAACAAGTCATTGTCCAGTGCAGCAACAAATCATTGTCCAGCGTCAAACAACAAGTCATTGTCCAGTGCAGCAACAAGTCGTTGTCCAGTGCAGCAACAAGTCATTATCCAGTGCAGAAACAAGTCATTGTCCAATGCAGCAACAAGTCATTGTCCAGTGCAGCAACAAGTCATTGTCCAGTGCAGAAACAAATCATTGTCCAGCGTCAAACAACAAGTCATTGTCCAGTGCAGCAACAAGTCGTTGTCCAGTGCAGCAACAAGTCATTATCCAGTGCAGAAACAAGTCATTGTCCAATGCAGCAACAAGTCATTGTCCAGTGCAGCAACAAGTCATTGTCCAGTGCAGAAACAAGTCATTGTCCAGTGCAGCAACAAGTCATTGTCCAGTGCAGCAACAAATCATTGTCCAGTGCAGCAACAAGTCATTGTCCAGCGTCAAACAACAAGTCATTGTCCAGTGCAGCAACAAGTCGTTGTCCAGTGCAGCAACAAGTCATTATCCAGTGCAGAAACAAGTCATTGTCCAGCGTCAAACAACAAGTCATTGTCCAGTGCAGCAACAAGTCGTTGTCCAGTGCAGCAACAAGTCATTATCCAGTGCAGCAACAAATCATTGTCCAGCGTCAAACAACAAGTCATTGTCCAGTGCAGCAACAAGTCGTTGTCCAGTGCAGCAACAAGTCATTATCCAGTGCCGCAACAAGTCATTGTCCAGTGCAGCAACAAGTCATTGTCCAGTGCAGCAACAAGTCATTGTCCAGTGCAGCAACAAGTCATTGTCCAGTGCAGCAACAAGTCGTTGTCCAGTGCCGCAACAAGTCATTGTCCAGTGCAGCAACAAGTCATTGTCCAGTGCAGCAACAAGTCATTGTCCAGTGCAGAAACAAGTCCATGTCCAGTGAAGTAAGAAGTCATTGTCCAGTGCAGCAACAAATCATTGTCCAGCGTCAAAAAACAAGTCATTGTCCAGTGCCGCAACAAGTCGTTGTCCAGTGCAGCAACAAGTCATTATCCAGTGCCGCAACAAGTCATTGTCCAGTGCAGCAACAAGTCATTGTCCAGTGCAGCAACAAATCATTGTCCAGTGCAGCAACAAGTCATTGTCCAGCGTCAAACAACAAGTCATTGTCCAGTGCAGCAACAAGTCATTGTCCAGTGCAGAAACAAGTCATTGTCCAGTGCACAAACAAGTCATTGTCCAGTGCAGCAACAAGTCATTGTCCAGTGCAGCAACAAGTCATTGTCCAGTGCAGCAACAAGTCATTGTCCAGCGTCAAACAACAAGTCATTGTCCAGTGCAGCAACAAGTCATTGTCCAGTGCAGCAACAAGTCATTGTCCAGTGCAGCAACAAGTCGTTGTCCAGTGCAGCAACAAGTCGTTGTCCAGTGCAGAAACAAGTCATTGTCCAGTGCAGCAACAAGTCATTGTCCAGTGCAGCAACAAGTCCTTGTCCAGTGCAGCAACAAATCATTGTCCAGTGCAGCAACAAGTCGTTGTCCAGTGCAGCAACAAGTCGTTGTCCAGTGCAGCAACAAGTCATTGTCCAGTGCAGCAACAAGTCATTGTCCAGTGCAGAAACAAGTCATTGTCCAGTGCAGCAACAAATCATTGTCCAGCGTCAAACAACAAGTCATTTTCCAGTGCAGCAACAAGTCATTGTCCAGTGCAGCAAAAAGTCATTGTCCAGTGCAGAAACAAGTCATTGTCCAGTGCAGCAACAAGTCGTTGTCCAGTGCAGCTACAAGTCGTTGTCCAGTGCAGCAACAAGTCATTGTCCAGTGCAGAAACAAGTCATTGTCCAGTGAAGTAACAAGTCATTGTCCAGTGCAGCAACAAGTCATTGTCCAGTGCAGCAACAAGTCATTGTCCAGTGCAGCAACAAGTCGTTGTCCAGTGCAGCAACAAGTCCATGTCCAATGCAGCAACAGGTCATTGTCCAGTGCAGCAACAAGTCCATGTCCAATGCAGCAACAAGTCATTGTCCAGTGCAGCAACAAGTCCATGTCCAATGCAGCAACAAGTCATTGTCCAGTGCAGCAACAAGTCCATGTCCAGTGCAGCAACAAGTCATTGTCCAGTGCAGCAACAAGTCATTGTCCAGTGCAGCAACAAGTCATTGTCCAGTGCAGCAACAAGTCATTGTCCAGTGCAGAAACAAGTCCATGTCCAGTGAAGTAAGAAGTCATTGTCCAGTGCAGCAACAAATCATTGTCCAGCGTCAAAAAACAAGTCATTGTCCAGTGGAGCAACAAATCATTGTCCAGCGTCAAACAACAAGTCATTGTCCAGTGCAGCAACAAGTCGTTGTCCAGTGCAGCAACAAGTCATTATCCAGTGCCGCAACAAGTCATTGTCCAGTGCAGCAACAAGTCATTGTCCAGTGCAGAAACAAGTCATTGTCCAATGCAGCAACAAGTCATTGTCCAGTGCAGCAACAAGTCATTGTCCAGTGCAGAAACAAGTCATTGTCCAGTGCAGCAACAAGTCATTGTCCAGTGCAGCAACAAGTCATTGTCCAGTGCAGCAACAAGTCCATGTCCAGTGCAGCAACAAGTCATTGTCCAGTGCAGCAACAAGTCATTGTCCAGTGCAGCAACAAATCATTGTCCAGCGTCAAACAACAAGTCATTGTCCAGTGCAGCAACAAGTCATTGTCCAGTGCAGCAACAAGTCATTGTCCAGTGCAGCTACAAGTCGTTGTCCAGTGCAGAAACAAGTCATTGTCCAGTGCAGCAACAAGTCATTGTCCAGTGCAGCAACAAGTCATTGTCCAGTGCAGAAACAAGTCATTGTCCAGTGCAGCAACAAGTCATTGTCCAGTGCAGCAACAAATCATTGTCCAGCGTCAAACAACAAGTCATTGTCCAGTGCAGCAACAAGTCATTGTCCAGTGCAGCAACAAGTCATTATCCAGTGCAGAAACAAGTCATTGTCCAATGCAGCAACAAGTCATTGTCCAGTGCAGCAACAAGTCATTGTCCAGTGCAGAAACAAATCATTGTCCAGCGTCAAACAACAAGTCATTGTCCAGTGCAGCAACAAGTCGTTGTCCAGTGCAGCAACAAGTCATTATCCAGTGCAGAAACAAGTCATTGTCCAATGCAGCAACAAGTCATTGTCCAGTGCAGCAACAAGTCATTGTCCAGTGCAGAAACAAGTCATTGTCCAGTGCAGCAACAAGTCATTGTCCAGTGCAGCAACAAATCATTGTCCAGTGCAGCAACAAGTCATTGTCCAGCGTCAAACAACAAGTCATTGTCCAGTGCAGCAACAAGTCGTTGTCCAGTGCAGCAACAAGTCATTATCCAGTGCAGAAACAAGTCATTGTCCAGCGTCAAACAACAAGTCATTGTCCAGTGCAGCAACAAGTCGTTGTCCAGTGCAGCAACAAGTCATTATCCAGTGCAGCAACAAATCATTGTCCAGCGTCAAACAACAAGTCATTGTCCAGTGCAGCAACAAGTCGTTGTCCAGTGCAGCAACAAGTCATTATCCAGTGCCGCAACAAGTCATTGTCCAGTGCAGCAACAAGTCATTGTCCAGTGCAGCAACAAGTCATTGTCCAGTGCAGCAACAAGTCATTGTCCAGTGCAGCAACAAGTCGTTGTCCAGTGCCGCAACAAGTCATTGTCCAGTGCAGCAACAAGTCATTGTCCAGTGCAGCAACAAGTCATTGTCCAGTGCAGAAACAAGTCCATGTCCAGTGAAGTAAGAAGTCATTGTCCAGTGCAGCAACAAATCATTGTCCAGCGTCAAAAAACAAGTCATTGTCCAGTGCCGCAACAAGTCGTTGTCCAGTGCAGCAACAAGTCATTATCCAGTGCCGCAACAAGTCATTGTCCAGTGCAGCAACAAGTCATTGTCCAGTGCAGCAACAAATCATTGTCCAGTGCAGCAACAAGTCATTGTCCAGCGTCAAACAACAAGTCATTGTCCAGTGCAGCAACAAGTCATTGTCCAGTGCAGAAACAAGTCATTGTCCAGTGCACAAACAAGTCATTGTCCAGTGCAGCAACAAGTCATTGTCCAGTGCAGCAACAAGTCATTGTCCAGTGCAGCAACAAGTCATTGTCCAGCGTCAAACAACAAGTCATTGTCCAGTGCAGCAACAAGTCATTGTCCAGTGCAGCAACAAGTCATTGTCCAGTGCAGCAACAAGTCGTTGTCCAGTGCAGCAACAAGTCGTTGTCCAGTGCAGAAACAAGTCATTGTCCAGTGCAGCAACAAGTCATTGTCCAGTGCAGCAACAAGTCCTTGTCCAGTGCAGCAACAAATCATTGTCCAGTGCAGCAACAAGTCGTTGTCCAGTGCAGCAACAAGTCGTTGTCCAGTGCAGCAACAAGTCATTGTCCAGTGCAGCAACAAGTCATTGTCCAGTGCAGAAACAAGTCATTGTCCAGTGCAGCAACAAATCATTGTCCAGCGTCAAACAACAAGTCATTTTCCAGTGCAGCAACAAGTCATTGTCCAGTGCAGCAAAAAGTCATTGTCCAGTGCAGAAACAAGTCATTGTCCAGTGCAGCAACAAGTCGTTGTCCAGTGCAGCTACAAGTCGTTGTCCAGTGCAGCAACAAGTCATTGTCCAGTGCAGAAACAAGTCATTGTCCAGTGAAGTAACAAGTCATTGTCCAGTGCAGCAACAAGTCATTGTCCAGTGCAGCAACAAGTCATTGTCCAGTGCAGCAACAAGTCGTTGTCCAGTGCAGCAACAAGTCCATGTCCAATGCAGCAACAGGTCATTGTCCAGTGCAGCAACAAGTCCATGTCCAATGCAGCAACAAGTCATTGTCCAGTGCAGCAACAAGTCCATGTCCAATGCAGCAACAAGTCATTGTCCAGTGCAGCAACAAGTCCATGTCCAGTGCAGCAACAAGTCATTGTCCAGTGCAGCAACAAGTCATTGTCCAGTGCAGCAACAAGTCATTGTCCAGTGCAGCAACAAGTCATTGTCCAGTGCAGAAACAAGTCCATGTCCAGTGAAGTAAGAAGTCATTGTCCAGTGCAGCAACAAATCATTGTCCAGCGTCAAACAACAAGTCATTGTCCAGTGCAGCAACAAGTCGTTGTCCAGTGCAGCAACAAGTCATTATCCAGTGCCGCAACAAGTCATTGTCCAGTGCAGCAACAAGTCATTGTCCAGTGCAGAAACAAGTCATTGTCCAATGCAGCAACAAGTCATTGTCCAGTGCAGCAACAAGTCATTGTCCAGTGCAGAAACAAGTCATTGTCCAGTGCAGCAACAAGTCATTGTCCAGTGCAGCAACAAATCATTGTCCAGTGCAGCAACAAGTCATTGTCCAGCGTCAAACAACAAGTCATTGTCCAGTGCAGCAACAAGTCATTGTCCAGTGCAGAAACAAGTCATTGTCCAGTGCAGCAACAAGTCATTGTCCAGCGTCAAACAACAAGTCATTGTCCAGTGCAGCAACAAGTCATTGTCCAGTGCAGCAACAAGTCATTGTCCAGTGCAGCAACAAGTCGTTGTCCAGTGCAGCAACAAGTCGTTGTCCAGTGCAGAAACAAGTCATTGTCCAGTGCAGCAACAAGTCATTGTCCAGTGCAGCAACAAGTCCTTGTCCAGTGCAGCAACAAATCATTGTCCAGTGCAGCAACAAGTCGTTGTCCAGTGCAGCAACAAGTCGTTGTCCAGTGCAGCAACAAGTCATTGTCCAGTGCAGCAACAAGTCATTGTCCAGTGCAGAAACAAGTCATTGTCCAGTGCAGCAACAAATCATTGTCCAGCGTCAAACAACAAGTCATTTTCCAGTGCAGCAACAAGTCATTGTCCAGTGCAGCAAAAAGTCATTGTCCAGTGCAGAAACAAGTCATTGTCCAGTGCAGCAACAAGTCGTTGTCCAGTGCAGCTACAAGTCGTTGTCCAGTGCAGCAACAAGTCATTGTCCAGTGCAGAAACAAGTCATTGTCCAGTGAAGTAACAAGTCATTGTCCAGTGCAGCAACAAGTCATTGTCCAGTGCAGCAACAAGTCATTGTCCAGTGCAGCAACAAGTCGTTGTCCAGTGCAGCAACAAGTCCATGTCCAATGCAGCAACAGGTCATTGTCCAGTGCAGCAACAAGTCCATGTCCAATGCAGCAACAAGTCATTGTCCAGTGCAGCAACAAGTCCATGTCCAATGCAGCAACAAGTCATTGTCCAGTGCAGCAACAAGTCCATGTCCAGTGCAGCAACAAGTCATTGTCCAGTGCAGCAACAAGTCATTGTCCAGTGCAGCAACAAGTCCATGTCCAGTGCAGCAACATGTCATTGTCCTGTGCAGCAACAAGTCATTGTCCAGTGCAGCAACAAGTCCATGTCCAGTGCAGCAACATGTCATTGTCCTGTGCAGCAACAAGTCATTGTCCAGTGCAGCAACAAGTCCATGTCCAGTGCAGCAACAAGTCATTGTCCAGTGCAGCAACAAGTCATTGTCCAGTGCAGCAACAAATCATTGTCCAGCGTCAAACAACAAGTCATTGTCCAGTGCAGCAACAAGTCATTGTCCAGTGCAGCAACAAGTCATTGTCCAGTGCAGCTACAAGTCGTTGTCCAGTGCAGAAACAAGTCATTGTCCAGTGCAGCAACAAGTCATTGTCCAGTGCAGCAACAAGTCATTGTCCAGTGCAGAAACAAGTCATTGTCCAGTGCAGCAACAAGTCATTGTCCAGTGCAGCAACAAATCATTGTCCAGCGTCAAACAACAAGTCATTGTCCAGTGCAGCAACAAGTCGTTGTCCAGTGCAGCAACAAGTCATTATCCAGTGCAGAAACAAGTCATTGTCCAATGCAGCAACAAGTCATTGTCCAGTGCAGCAACAAGTCATTGTCCAGTGCAGAAACAAATCATTGTCCAGCGTCAAACAACAAGTCATTGTCCAGTGCAGCAACAAGTCGTTGTCCAGTGCAGCAACAAGTCATTATCCAGTGCAGAAACAAGTCATTGTCCAATGCAGCAACAAGTCATTGTCCAGTGCAGCAACAAGTCATTGTCCAGTGCAGAAACAAGTCATTGTCCAGTGCAGCAACAAGTCATTGTCCAGTGCAGCAACAAATCATTGTCCAGTGCAGCAACAAGTCATTGTCCAGCGTCAAACAACAAGTCATTGTCCAGTGCAGCAACAAGTCGTTGTCCAGTGCAGCAACAAGTCATTATCCAGTGCAGAAACAAGTCATTGTCCAGTGCAGCAACAAATCATTGTCCAGCGTCAAACAACAAGTCATTGTCCAGTGCAGCAACAAGTCGTTGTCCAGTGCAGCAACAAATCATTGTCCAGCGTCAAACAACAAGTCATTGTCCAGTGCAGCAACAAGTCATTATCCAGTGCAGCAACAAATCATTGTCCAGCGTCAAACAACAAGTCATTGTCCAGTGCAGCAACAAGTCGTTGTCCAGTGCAGCAACAAGTCATTATCCAGTGCCGCAACAAGTCATTGTCCAGTGCAGCAACAAGTCATTGTCCAGTGCAGCAACAAGTCATTGTCCAGTGCAGCAACAAGTCATTGTCCAGTGCAGCAACAAGTCGTTGTCCAGTGCCGCAACAAGTCATTGTCCAGTGCAGCAACAAGTCATTGTCCAGTGCAGCAACAAGTCATTGTCCAGTGCAGAAACAAGTCCATGTCCAGTGAAGTAAGAAGTCATTGTCCAGTGCAGCAACAAATCATTGTCCAGCGTCAAAAAACAAGTCATTGTCCAGTGCCGCAACAAGTCGTTGTCCAGTGCAGCAACAAGTCATTATCCAGTGCCGCAACAAGTCATTGTCCAGTGCAGCAACAAGTCATTGTCCAGTGCAGCAACAAATCATTGTCCAGTGCAGCAACAAGTCATTGTCCAGCGTCAAACAACAAGTCATTGTCCAGTGCAGCAACAAGTCATTGTCCAGTGCAGAAACAAGTCATTGTCCAGTGCACAAACAAGTCATTGTCCAGTGCAGCAACAAGTCATTGTCCAGTGCAGCAACAAGTCATTGTCCAGTGCAGCAACAAGTCATTGTCCAGCGTCAAACAACAAGTCATTGTCCAGTGCAGCAACAAGTCATTGTCCAGTGCAGCAACAAGTCATTGTCCAGTGCAGCAACAAGTCGTTGTCCAGTGCAGCAACAAGTCGTTGTCCAGTGCAGAACAAGTCATTGTCCAGTGCAGCAACAAGTCATTGTCCAGTGCAGCAACAAGTCCTTGTCCAGTGCAGCAACAAATCATTGTCCAGTGCAGCAACAAGTCGTTGTTCCAGTGCAGCAACAAGTCGTTGTCCAGTGCAGCAACAAGTCATTGTCCAGTGCAGCAACAAGTCATTGTCCAGTGCAGAAACAAGTCATTGTCCAGTGCAGCAACAAATCATTGTCCAGCGTCAAACAACAAGTCATTTTCCAGTGCAGCAACAAGTCATTGTCCAGTGCAGCAAAAAGTCATTGTCCAGTGCAGAAACAAGTCATTGTCCAGTGCAGCAACAAGTCGTTGTCCAGTGCAGCTACAAGTCGTTGTCCAGTGCAGCAACAAGTCATTGTCCAGTGCAGAAACAAGTCATTGTCCAGTGAAGTAACAAGTCATTGTCCAGTGCAGCAACAAGTCATTGTCCAGTGCAGCAACAAGTCATTGTCCAGTGCAGCAACAAGTCGTTGTCCAGTGCAGCAACAAGTCCATGTCCAATGCAGCAACAGGTCATTGTCCAGTGCAGCAACAAGTCCATGTCCAATGCAGCAACAAGTCATTGTCCAGTGCAGCAACAAGTCCATGTCCAATGCAGCAACAAGTCATTGTCCAGTGCAGCAACAAGTCCATGTCCAGTGCAGCAACAAGTCATTGTCCAGTGCAGCAAACAAGTCATTGTCCAGTGCAGCAACAAGTCATTGTCCAGTGCAGCAACAAGTCATTGTCCAGTGCAGCAACATGTCATTGTCCTGTGCAGCAACAAGTCATTGTCCAGTGCAGCAACAAGTCCATGTCCAGTGCAGCAACAAGTCATTGTCCAGTGCAGCAACAAATCATTGTCCAGCGTCAAACAACAAGTCATTGTCCAGTGCAGCAACAGTCATTGTCCAGTGCAGCAACAAGTCGTTGTCCAGTGCAGCAACAAGTCGTTGTCCAGTGCAGAAACAAGTCATTGTCCAGTGCAGCAACAAGTCATTGTCCAGTGCAGCAACAAGTCATTGTCCAGTGCAGCTACAAGTCGTTGTCCAGTGCAGAAACAAGTCATTGTCCAGTGCAGCAACAAGTCATTGTCCAGTGCAGCAACAAGTCATTGTCCAGTGCAGAAACAAGTCATTGTCCAGTGCAGCAACAAGTCATTGTCCAGTGCAGCAACAAGTCATTGTCCAGTGCAGCAACAAGTTGTTGTCCAGTGCAGCAACAAGTCGTTGTCCAGTGCAGCAACAAGTCCATGTCCAATGCAGCAAGAAGTCATTGTCCAGTGCAGCAACAAGTCCATGTCCAGTGCAGCAACAAGTCATTGTCCAGTGCAGCAACAAGTCCATGTCCAATGCAGCAACAAGTCATTGTCCAGTGCAGCAACAAGTCCATGTCCAGTGCAGCAACAAGTCCATGTCCAATGCAGCAACAAGTCATTGTCCAGTGCAGCAACATGTCCATGTCCAGTGCAGCAACAAGTCCATGTCCAATGCAGAAACAAGTCATTGTCCAGTGCAGCAACAAGTCATTGTCCAGTGCAGCAACAAGTCCATGTCCAATGCAGAAACAAGTCATTGTCCAGTGCAGCAACAAGTTGTTGTCCAGTGCAGCAACAAGTCGTTGTCCAGTGCAGCAACAAGTCCATGTCCAATGCAGCAACAAGTCATTGTCCAGTGCAGCAAGAAGTCCATGTCCAATGCAGCAACAAGTCATTGTCCAGTGCAGCAACAAGTCCATGTCCAGTGCAGCAACAAGTCATTGTCCAGTGCAGCAACAAGTCCATGTCCAATGCAGCAACAAGTCATTGTCCAGTGCAGCAACAAGTCCATGTCCAGTGCAGCAACAAGTCATTGTCCAGTGCAGCAACAAGTCATTGTCCAGTGCAGCAACAAGTCCATGTCCAGTGCAGCAACAAGTCATTGTCCAGTGCAGCAACAAGTCATTGTCCAGTGCAGCAACAAGTCCATGTCCAGTGCAGCAACAAGTCATTGTCCAGTGCAGCAACAAGTCATTGTCCAGTGCAGCAACAAGTCCATGTCCAGTGCAGCAACAAGTCATTGTCCAATGCAGAAACAAGTCATTGTCCAGTGCAGCAACAAGTTGTTGTCCAGTGCAGCAACAAGTCGTTGTCCAGTGCAGCAACAAGTCCATGTCCAATGCAGCAACAAGTCATTGTCCAGTGCAGCAAGAAGTCCATGTCCAATGCAGCAACAAGTCATTGTCCAGTGCAGCAACAAGTCCATGTCCAGTGCAGCAACAAGTCATTGTCCAGTGCAGCAACAAGTCCATGTCCAATGCAGCAACAAGTCATTGTCCAGTGCAGCAACAAGTCCATGTCCAGTGCAGCAACAAGTCATTGTCCAGTGCAGCAACAAGTCATTGTCCAGTGCAAGCAACAAGTCCATGTCCAATGCAGCAGCAAGGTCATTGTCCAGTGCAGCAACAAGTCCATGTCCAGTGCAGCAACAAGTCCATGTCCAGTGCAGCAACAAGTCCATGTCCAATGCAGCAACAAGTCATTGTCCAGTGCAGCAACATGTCCATGTCCAGTGCAGCAACAAGTCATTGTCCAGTGCAGCAACAAGTCATTGTCCAGTGCAGCAACAAGTCCATGTCCAGTGCAGCAACAAGTCATTGTCCAGTGCAGCAACAAGTCATTGTCCAGTGCAGCAACATGTCCATGTCCAGTGCAGCAACAAGTCGTTGTCCAGATTCAAACAACAAGTAATTTTCCAGTGCAGCAACAAGTCCATGTCCAATGCAGCAACAAGTCATTGTCCAGTGCAGCAACATGTCCATGTCCAGTGCAGCAACAAGTCCATGTCCAATGCAGAAACAAGTCATTGTCCAGTGCAGCAACAAGTCATTGTCCAGTGCAGCAACAAGTCATTGTCCAGTGCAGCAACAAGTTGTTGTCCAGTGCAGCAACAAGTCGTTGTCCAGTGCAGCAACAAGTCCATGTCCAATGCAGCAACAAGTCATTGTCCAGTGCAGCAAGAAGTCCATGTCCAATGCAGCAACAAGTCATTGTCCAGTGCAGCAACAAGTCCATGTCCAGTGCAGCAACAAGTCATTGTCCAGTGCAGCAACAAGTCCATGTCCAATGCAGCAACAAGTCATTGTCCAGTGCAGCAACAAGTCCATGTCCAGTGCAGCAACAAGTCATTGTCCAGTGCAGCAACAAGTCATTGTCCAGTGCAGCAACAAGTCCATGTCCAATGCAGCAACAAGTCATTGTCCAGTGCAGCAACAAGTCCATGTCCAGTGCAGCAACAAGTCCATGTCCAATGCAGCAACAAGTCATTGTCCAGTGCAGCAACATGTCCATGTCCAGTGCAGCAACAAGTCATTGTCCAGTGCAGCAACAAGTCATTGTCCAGTGCAGCAACAAGTCCATGTCCAGTGCAGCAACAAGTCCATGTCCAATGCAGCAACAAGTCATTGTCCAGTGCAGCAACATGTCCATGTCCAATGCAGCAACAAGTCCATGTCCAGTGCAGCAACAAGTCGTTGTCCAGATTCAAACAACAAGTAATTTTCCAGTGCAGCAACAAGTCATTGTCCAGCGTCAAACAACAAGTAATTGCATCAACAGGGTGGTGACAAACCACACTCATGTAGTAAACATCACATTAGACAACTGAAAAGGTAAATCCAGCGTCTCCTTTTGCTACCATTGCCTCTGTAATGAGGCCACTTGTTCCGTCCAGCCTAGGCTCAACTCAAAGCAGGCTGAATGAAGATCTTTACTCTTCCTCACTCCAGCTATGGATTAAGAACACCAATGAGTCACGGCAGCATCTGTACCAAAGCCTACATGACCTTGGGACTAATGCATCAATGTTTATTCACTCACATACCACATTGCAGGAAAATAATGATATATATATTTTTTTTTAATTAAATAAATGTTGCGTCATTACAAGAATATATATTAAGATGTATATCAAGTGAAACCAAAAACAAAAGTACTGTCAACATGGACACACTCAAAGGGAAACTGCACTATTTTTGGACTGTCGCCCATCATTCACAATACTTAAAACAAACACATTTTCTTTTTTTTTAAATACATTCTAACTTGTAAATAAACACCAGCAAGAGTCAGCTAAGAACGGAGGTAACGGGATTCACTCTACTCTGCTTATAAAGTGCTCTGAAACACATTCAACAACCCCCATCATAGTTTTACACATGCTGTATATGTCATGTAGTAACATTCATAATAACATGTAATGTTTTCATATTTTATATACACACTGTAAGTATATATGTCATGTAGTAACATTCATAATAACATGTAATATTTACATATTTTATATACACACTAAGTATATATGTCATGTAGTAACATTCATAATAACATGTCATATTTACGTATTTTGATCATTTTAAGCAAATGGCGGCATATTAATTTCACAGACGCATCACAACATTCGCTCTTACCTTGAACAATAACAGAAACCACTTATTATAGAAGACTTGATGAGAGACAACAAAGACTACTTTGGGACAAATGATGGTCCAAAGACTTCTATTTTTGATCCTGAATATAAGGAAGATAAGCTACAAATTTAAGAAGCTGAGTACTAATCAGATCCATCAAGTAGCAGTATTGCTAAGTGCTAAACAAGATATACAAACATAATAAAACAATCTTTTACTGTCCAATGTCTGCTCTCACTGCGATGCTGACTGATGGGATGTTTATATCTTCCCGTTTAGTTGAAGAATTAATCATAATCTTCACATTGGTAAAAAAAAAAAAAACGAACAAAAAAACAGAAACAAGTGTGTATCTCGCAGTGACGTGCAGTCAGGGGAGGCAGAGCCTCACGTGTCATCATGGAAAGAAAAAATTGTAAAAAGAAAAAAAAATAATTAAATTGTTATATGTATCCAGTGATTATACTATAACGTTATTTTCCATTTAACTTCACCAGTTTTAGATTATTTTTATTCAAAATCGCTGAATTTTCACATTTGCCGTTCAAATACTGAGAAGAGACTTGCTGTGATCAGCAGCTAGTTGTGAGCCTCACGTGGATTGCGCAATGACTCGGCTAACTGCTGGCCTGCTGTGCAGTGAGACCATATTGCTATATGAATTGTATCGTACATTTCCATAGTTTAGTTAGCTGAGGTATATAATGTACAGTGTATTTTGTCAACAACTGTATGTGTGTAACGTATTTCTTGTGCTGAGCAATCATAAAAACGGCTGCAAAAGACGCACTGTGTGAGGCTCGCAGTAATCCCGCCTCCTGGTGGTAGAGGGCGGTAGTGATCCCAGAGATCATTCTTGTGACTACTCGGGCGCAGAAAAAGTGACAACAAGCAGCAACAGTTAGCAGCGATCGTTTATTTTTTTCCTCTTGCCTGGATTATTAACATGGAGGATTACATATCTAAAATAAAACAGTTTTCTAAAAAGGACTTTCAATCGAAGCAGGAGGTAATAATTAAAGGAAGATCTCCATCGAGACATAGAGACTTTTAAACTGAAGAAAGATAAGGAAGACTTCTATAAACAAGTTATCGATGCTTTTGTTTAAAAGGAGCTGCGCATGGACTTCATTTATAAGTAAAGGTAAGACCATAATAACGTTTTTTTTATTAAATGTGCTTATTTGTGTGCTACAGTTTGTATGTGTAAAGTTAAAGTTAAGTTAAAATACCAATGATTGTCACACACACTAGGTGTGGTGAAATTTGTCCTCTGCATTTGACCCATCCCTTGATCACCCCCTGGGAGGTGAGGGGGAGCAGTGGGCAGCAGCGGGCGCCACGCCTGGGAATCATTTTTGGTGATTTAACCCCCAATTCCAACCCTTGATGCTGAGTGCCTAGCAGGGAAGAATGCTGGTATGAGCTTTTAAACATAACCCGTTAACTGCTGCCAATCAAATGGTGAATAAGATACTCTTTAGGGTTCATATGTTTGTAAATCTGACTGTGATGAAGTCAGTGCCTCACCGGTCATGAACCTCACCGCATGTCACTGGTATCTTGCTATCTCCGGGTCTGAGTTGACTGTCAACTTCTCGGTTTATGGCCACAACCTTCTAAGTGTGAGACATGATTTATCATCTACAATTAACTTTCACCATCTCAGAGGCCATGCAGAAGCTCACCGGCAAAATATGTCCACAGCTGCAATTGCTAATAGCTCCCTATGATCACTACAAGTAGTTCCTCGACATTAGCACTTAATATCACTAATGCTTAATATTCAGGTTATGGAGTTTAAATGGAGTATTGTTGGATGTTTTTAGAGGCTTTATGAGTCACGGGGTGGTGAGATGTGTACCCCCAAGGATGCAGACAACGGCAGGTGGAATGCAAGTTAAAAAAAACAACAATTTATTACTTGCAAGGAAGCGTGGAACCAAAACAGCACACAAAGCATCGGTCTCAAAAGGAAGAGCAAGAGAGAATGATCCAACAGGGACCAGGTGGAACTAAATAGAACTAATGAAACAAGGAACAGGTGTGCTGACAGGACGTGGAACAGGAAGTAAAGGTGCTGCAAAACACAGGGACCAAACAGGAGCACCAGGACAGGAAGTGATTCTAAACACAGGAAAACCCAAACATAACCAAACTGTCAGCGGCACTTCTGACATTATAGATGACTCCCATTAGCTGCATTGTTGGCCACCTCGTACTTGCTCTACGGTCCTGTGTAGTAGGAGTTAGAATGCAGAAATAAACATAAGGATTGAGAATGATAGGCAACATCCTACAAAAAGTGCAGTTCCCCTTTAAGAGTCTACTGGACTTGCGTGATGTGACTCTTCATATTGCACAGGTGAAGCAGTTTAAGCACGTTTGCACCAAAAACCGATTTGATTGTATTGCATTCCACTCCACAAGGTAAGACTCCACACTATAATCTACTACTGATGCTATGTTGCCTAGCAACAGCAGTCCATTCTGTGAACAATAGTGTCAATAGTCAACCATTGGTCAGTCTAAACAAGTATCTTACTTACACATACAAAGAGTACTAAAAAGTAGCCAGTAACAAATGTGTCCACATCATTCAATTTCTCTGGTGAATGAGCTTCCTTTAATTATTGTGGCCACCAGGTGTCGCCAAAAAAACAACGACCACTCCAATAAGTACATTCCAGATGGGAATAAAGGGTTTAGTGTTTTTTTTTTTTTAAACCTATCAATGTCACTTGATCAAGTCTTTCCTACTACAAAACAATAAGTGGGATTCCCGATGATATCGGATCAATATCGGTATTGGCCAAAACTCAAGGCTGCAATATCAGTATTGTATGGAAAGTAAAAAAGTTATCCCTATTTCATGCACCATATAATATTCAACACATGGTGAGAAGTTGTCACACCAGAATGATTAAACTGTGGATTGGTGAAATCTTTAGGGAGTGAAGGATCCGAGGCATCTGGTCCTTGTGAAACCGGAACAGGAGCCTGGTTCATGTAAGTCCAGCATGTTCTCTGTAAACCGTGTCCTCCGCCAAGGCTGTGGTGTTCTTAACTTTCATGGACACTATCTTTAGGCTTGGCCAAGAGCCTTGAGGGTGTCCACTTTGGGGGCTTCAGGATCTAACCTCCTCTCTTGGCCGAGGACTTGGTCCTGATGGCCTCATCAAGCCGTGACCACCAGCGTTTGTTGGGGCGGTTCACAGCTGAGTGTGACAATGTGTTTGATACTTCCCAACCAGTTTTAGGCCCCACCACAGCATTGAAACAGCTCTGTCCCAGGGACAACACCTGAACACAGACGCAGGGAAAGTCTCAGTCTTGGTTCTGCTGGACGGTAGTGCCGCCTTTGACACAGTTGACCATCTTATCTTATTCCAGAGGTTAGAACACTTGCTGTTTAAGTCCTACCTCCATCACAGGACACACTTTGTTGAAACTGCCAACTGTGTCTCTGAGCAAATGGCTTTGACCTCTGGGGTTGCCCAGGGTTCCATTCTGGGCCCCATATTGTTCAAGTATTGGCCACTACGCAGCATCAACGTGTCCTAGCACAACTATGCAGTTGACACTCAGATCGAGGTGTCACTGATGGCATTAACAGAAGTGTAGATAGAACATGTTAAAACAGAAAATTTGCAGAGATTAACAGTAAATGAACAAGTAGATGAATAATCAATTTTTACAGTTTGTCCCTCATAATGTAGACAAAATAGTAGGTAGATAAATGACACAATATGTTACTGCATATGTCAGCAGACTAATTAGGAGTCTTTGTTTGTTTACTTACTACTAAAAGACAAGTTGTCTAGTATGTTTTATTTAAGGAATAAATTACAATAATAAACATATGTTTCATGTACCCTAAGATTTTTTGTTCCAATTAAGACAATAATGGCATTTTTTGTCGTATCGAAATACATGTTGGTACCGGTACCAAAATATTGGTATGGGTACCACCCTAGATGCCAATGTCCTCTTCCAAATTCAGTGTATTACTTCCCACACAAAATCTCTTCTATTACATCTCTACATAAAAGTCTATCTCTCCTCACCTGCAAGGTGTCAGCAGCCGCACTGAAATGAAACCCAGTGACAGTTGAAGAAACAAAAGCCGGGTCACAGAGGTCAATTAAACACCTCCCACTACGGCTTGGCATGGCTCAAAAGGCTGATTAACCCTTCTGACCAAGTACCCGTCCCAATCAGGAAAGCATGGCGTCAAACACAGGTCCACACCCACACAAGTCACATGGAAGAGAGAATATATTGTCCTGGGAAGACATTTGTTTAGACACAGATGGTTAAGTCTTTTTGGTGTCTTCACATTAGGAAGCAAAGGTGGGGCTTATTTGGAATTTATGAGAAGTTTACTTGACAAAGCCATCCGTGGACTTATAATAAAGTGTAAACATAGCTCTTGAAATCTTCTAAGCACACTCCTGAATCTGAATGACTACTTTTCAACAACAAGGGCTTACAAATATACATATTCCACATGTGTTGCACGTGGATCTTTAAATCAATGCGGCGTATATTTACTGGCGAGCGACGCGGTCTGAAAACCGAAATGGGAGCGCGTCTTTGTGCGTCTGCTTTTCAGACCACTAGTCTTTAATCTGTGCAGTTGATCTCCCGCTCTCCCTGGGATTAAACTAAACAAGGACAAAAAATATTTGAGGCAATCCACAACTCAACATGCATTTGGCGTCGACATGCAAGAATGTGAAGATTGAAAAAGGAATGCATAAAAAGGAGCGAAATATGAAGAGAAATAGGGGGATCGGAGCCGTGCCCATTTTGGGGGTGTAAAATATGGAGAAGTGTAGATCATGGGGGAGCAGCTCTGCCTGGGGGAACAGATGAAGGGAGGACCGTCTGCCAAGATCTCTCCACTGGAGGGTTAGTGGAAGTCTATGGGAGAACATGCTGCTTGCCTCAATCTCAGTCTCACACGTCTCTGCTCTCAAATTGCTGCTGACAGCCCCTTGCAAACTTCACAGCCATTTAGAGAGACTTACTCCCACACTTTTGTCACAGCCGTTTATTGCACCAGATACTTGATACCCAAAATTAACATTTTTGAACTTGCTACGGCCAAGTTGGGCCTAGAAACCATTCATAATTCCTCAGCCTTGCCGCATGTAAACACATGCAAATGGGACTCAAATGGTACCTGAATGTTGATGACCAGTCAATGCCTCCAGTAAGCGGAGGTCGGTGTCGTGCGGCTTGGAGCGTCGGGGTCAACCATCGCCAGAACATACTTCTTCTTCTGCACACACAACAAGAGCCTGAAGTTATTAATGAGGCATGAGCACTTGAATACAAGAAACTATGGCAGTCTCACCCACTGCAGTCAAAAACATCCTTTTAAACATAATTACACCTGGAATGTGTGTTTCAGGAGGACAAGCTTAAGGACCAGAGGAGTATCACCTAAACTAAATAAACTAGGCAATGTATGGATGCAATTAGCACAAGAGCAATGCATTGTGTGTCATTTTGGTGATTCATCAGGAGTTAACTATGGACAATGCGATTAAACAATAATAATGGATTAGGTTTATATACTGCTGTGCTTCTTTCTAGTAAGTCAAAAGGCGTTAAAGCGAGAAGCCGTTATTCCATCAGCACACTGTCACACTTTGCTGCTGCTAAGTGACACAGCTTCCCTGGGGTACACTGATGGAAACATGGCTGCCAATATGCGCTTGTGGCCTCTCCAACCACTACCAAACATTCATTCACAATTAAAACACGCTAAATATTGTAATTGTTTGATAGCTCTAATGCAGGGGTGTCCAAACATGTTGCCCTGGGGGCCGCATTGGGCTAAAAAAATGTGTTCAAGAGCCAAAAGCCGACTGTATTTAAAGTAATATATATATTTATATATATGTATACACATATACATACATACATATATATACACTACCGTTCAAAAGTTTGGGGTCACATTGAAATGTCCTTATTTTTGAAGGAAAAGCACTGTACTTTTCAATGAAGATAACTTTAAACTAGTCTTAACTTTAAAGAAATACACTCTATACATTGCTAATGTGGTAAATGACTATTCTAGCTGCAAATGTCTGGTTTTTGGTGCAATATCTACATAGGTGTATAGAGGCCCATTTCCAGCAACTATCACTCCAGTGTTCTAATGGTACAATGTGTTTGCTCATTGGCTCAGAAGGCTAATTGATGATTAGAAAACCCTTGTGCAATCATGTTCACACATCTGAAAACAGTTTAGCTCGTTACAGAAGCTACAAAACTGACCTTACTTTGAGCAGATTGAGTTTCTGGAGCATCACATTTGTGGGGTCAATTAAACGCTCAAAATGGCCAGAAAAAGAGAACTTTCATCTGAAACTCGACAGTCTATTCTTGTTCTTAGAAATGAAGGCTATTCCACAAAATTGTTTGGGTGACCCCAAACTTTTGAACGGTATTGTATATATATATATACAAACATATATATACACACACACATTTACACGCATAAATACATACATACATACACATATATACACATATATATATACATACATATAAACATATATACATATATATATATATAGATATATATATATTAAGGGTGTAACGGTACGTGTACTTGTATTGAACCGTTTCGGTACGAGGGGTTTGGTTCAGGACGGAGATGCACCGAACGAGTTTCCACACGGACATATTAAGTAGCGCATCGCACGGACGGACATAAGTAGCGTACCGCACGTTGTGTAAACAATGCACACCGAGGCACAACACACGGCACGCTAGCAACGACCGGGCTACGGCAACATGCAAAAGCCAGAGCTGGAAGACCCTCCTGCCTCGTTAAGATCTCCCATTTGGGAACACTTCGGCTTTGCGGTGCGGTACAACAATGGAGGACGAGAGGTGGACAAAGCGAAAGCGGTTTGCCGACATTGTTGAGCAGCAGTAGGGTATGCTTCTGGCAACCATACTTGCCAACCCTCCCGTTTTTACCGGGAAACTCCCGGTATTCAGCACCTCTCCCGATAACCTCCCGGCAGAAATCTCGGTATTCAGCCGGAGCTGGAGGCCACGCCCCCTCCAGCTCAATGCGGACCTGAGTGGGGACAGCCTGTTCTCACGTCCGCTTTCCCACAATATAAGCAGCTTGCCTGCCCAATGACGTCATAACTGTAGAATGATCGAGGGCGAGTTCTTGGTTTCTTATGTGGGTTTAGTTAGGCAGTTTCATTAACGTCCTCCCAGCGCGGTAACAACACACAACAACAGCAGTCACGTTTAGTCTACCGTAAAGCAGTTCGTCTGCCGTAAACAGCAATGTTGTGACACTCTTAAACAGGACAATACTGCCATCTACTGGATAGCCTCCAGAACACTGAAATTCAAGTATTTATTTTATTTATATGTATAATAATATATATATATATATATATATATATATATATATATATATATATATATATATATATATATATATATATATATATATATATATATATATATATAGCTAGAATTAACTGAAAGTCAAGTATTTCATACATATATATATATATATATATATATATATATATATATATATATATATATATATATATATATATATATATATATATATATATATATATATATATATATATATATATATATATATATATATATATACATATATATATATATATATATATATGTGTGTGAAATATTTGAGTTGGTGAATTCTAGCTTAAATATATTCCCCTCTTAACCACGCCCCCCCCACCCCCCACCCCCCACCTCCCGGTATTGGAGGTCTCAAGGTTGGCAAGTATGCTGGCAACACGTCAGACATGCTAACCCATTTGAAGCGGCACCACCCCCAAGTGAACATCGCTTCAACGAAGAGAAAGACGAGGGTGGTGCAAACACGGCTCCCCACCGCATTCAAGCAGCCTCTCCTCGGCGAGTCAGGCAGGGCTAAAGCAATAACAAATGTTTTTATAGCAGCAGATTTAAGACCATATTGCATTAAAAACTAGATTTTGACCCACTTCTATGGTGGAAGAACAATGAACCCATATATACTTTTACTGCCAAATTAGCCAGGCACTACCTCGCCATACCTGCTACCTCCGTGCCCAGCAAAAGGGTATTTTCCACAGCTGGAGACATTGTAACTGCAAGCAGGTCTGCTCTTCTGCAGACAATGTGGATAAACTGATTTTTCTGGCAAAAAACATGAATATTGGGTGAAAGTCACCAGGGTTAAAGGATGGGGGAAAAAAATAAAAATAAAATGTTGCACTTTTTATATGTAGAAGAAAAGTTTTGTCATTGTATTTAATCTGAGCAACAACTTGAAGCAGTTTAATGTTGCACTTTATATGTAGAAATGTTGCACTTTATATGTGGAAAGGTTTTGTTAAGAAACCAATTCTGAGCCTTATCTTATTTAGTTTTTATTTCATGTATATTGACCACATTAACCCTGGCAATCGACCCTGTGTGTATATGTATGTTATTGTTATTCTTAGCATTCATGACTGCCTGCTGTTGCACTGATCAGCCTAGTGGTGGCTCACATCCATCACACACAGAGCTATTTCTATTTTTGGGCAGAATGATTATAGTGTTCCCAATGTTAAAAGGATAAAGCCATTGTTTACAAATTTGGTAAATAAACAACCAGAAAATGTATATTTTGTTGTTTTCTTACTGTACCGAAAATTAACCGAACCGTGACCTCTAAACCGAGGTACGTACCGAACCGAGATTTTTGTGTACCGTTACACCCTTAATATACACAAACCCCATTTCCATATGAGTTGGGAAATTGTGTTAGATGTAAATATAAACGGAATACAATGATTTGCAAATCATTTTCAACCCATATTCAGTTGAATATGCTACAAAGACAACATATTTGATGTTCAAACTGATAAACTTTTTTTTTTTTGCAAATAATCATTAACTTTAGAATTTGATGCCAGCAACACGTGACAAAGAAGTTGGGAAAGGTGGCAATAAATACTGATAAAGTTGAGGAATGCTCATCAAACACTTATTTGGAACATCCGGTTTTACCGGGAGACACCCGGTATTCAGCGCCTCTCCCGACAAACTCCCGGTATTCAGCCGGAGCGGTAGGCCACGCCCCCTCCAGCTCAATGCGGACCTGAGTGGGGACAGCCTGTTCTCACGTCCGCTTTCCCACAATATAAACAGCTTGCCTGCCCAATGACGTCATAACATCTACGGCTTTTAGAGAGTAGAGTGCACAACTGCGCACACAACAAGGAGACGAAGCAGAAGAACGAGGAAGTTACAGTCGACGAGCAATACGCTTGCAAGTTCCAAAACGAATGGAAACAAGAATTTCAGTTCATCCAGGACAGTTCGAAGGGGAAGGTATGTGTATGTTGCATGTACATTTTGTAGAACAGACTTCTCCATTGAACACGGTGGCCGAAATGATATACTCAGTCATGAACGGAGAAGTTAAACAGGACAATACTGCCATCTACTGGATAGCCCCCGGAACACTGAAATTCAAGTATTTATTTTATTTATATGTATAATAAAATAAATATATATACATATATATATATAGCTAGAATTCACTGAAAGTCAAGTATTTCATACATATATATGTATATATATACATATATATATGAAATACTTGAGTTGGTGAATTCTAGCTGTAAATATACTCCCCTATTAACCACGCCCTTAACCACGCCCCCAACCACGCCCCCCGCCATGCAGAATAAGGCATTAATAAGTACTTAATAATGACTAGTTAAGAGCCAATATGTTACTAATTTGCACGTTAATAAGCAACTAATTAATGGTGAATATGTTCCCCATACTAAAGTGTTACCATGTTTTTTTTTACTGGTGCACAAAATTAACCGTGCATGAACATCACCTTGTTCAAAGAACAAAACCAACACAGTGCAAAAACTCACAACAAATTACACACCTGCAAATCAGTGTGACTTCTGCTGTTGCTGTAATACGCCGATAGGAGAAGTTTTTATTTGACGATGAGTCGGGTGTATCTTGACCTCCGCCGAACCCCTGTGCCTGACTCACCGAACCCCTAGGGTTCGATCGAACCCAGGTTAAGAACCACTGTTCTAGACCTCCACCCCAGATCACACCTCACCCCAACCCACTTCTCCAAAGTGGGCTGGCTCAGGGTGGAGGACAGAGTAAAACAACTTGCACTAAGCCTAGTCTATAAAATCCGCTACACCTCCCTGATACCGAAGTAAATGTCAAACTACTTCCTTAACGTAAATGACCGCCGTAACCACAACACCAGGGGGAGCTCCTCTACCCATGTTAAACCCAGATTCCGATCTAATCTTAACTCATTCTCTTTCTATGCCACATCAATATGGAATGCACTCCCAACAGGTGTAAAAGAAAGGGCATCTCTATCCTCCTTCAAAACCACACTAAAATAACACCTCCAGGCAACTTCAACCCTAAACTAACACCCTCCCTTCCACATCCTACCTCCCCGGATTGTAAATAATCAAATGTAGATACTCATTCTTATGCTTTCTGATCTCTCTCTCTATGTCCACTACTTGCTGTGCATATCCTACCAAGTCAGTCCTACACTGTTTCAATGTCCATTTCTCTGATGATGCAATTGTTGATGACTGAAGTGTTGATATCAACCAAACCTAACCCCCCCCCCCCCCCCCCCCCCGCCCCCGCCACATCCCACACCCCGGGTTGTAAATAATGTAAATAATTCAATGTACATACTCTGATGATTATCTTATCTTGTGTGATGACTGTATTATGATGATAGTATATATCTGTATCATGAATCAATTTAAGTGGACCCCAACTTAAACAAGTTGAAAAACGTATTCGGGTGTTACCATTTAGTGGTCAATTGTACGGAATATGTACTGCACTGTGCAATCTACTAATAAAAGTTTCAATCAATCAATCAATCAATCAATCAATCAGTCAACCAAGCAAACATGCTAGGAACACTTAACTTGCACATGTGACCCGACTGTGCGGACTTGGGGCCTCATGTATTGAGAGTTGTGTTGATTTCCTACAAAAATATGTCATACGCTAAAATACTGCAATGAAGCGGAGACCAGGGGTAGCCACACCTTTTCTGCAGGCCAGCTACTTTTCAATGTACCAAGTGGAGGGGATCATTCATATATATCATTTATATTAAATTATTTATGAAAGAGAGGTTAACAAGTTAAATGTGTTTAATGATAATACAAGCATGTTTCTTTCATGAAGACAAGAATATAAGTTGGTATGATTGTGATGACTTGCATTGATTGGAATCAGACAGTAGTGATGATAACATTCACATTTTCAAATGGAGGAGAAAAAAGTCCTCCTTTCTGTCCAATACCACATGAAAGTGTTTGCTTTTTGTTTGTCCAGCTTCCATACTCCTTTTCATACACTTTACAAGAAATACATTGGCGGCAAACTCCGTGGCTTGCTAGCTTGTGCGCGCTAGCTTTCTGAGACTCTTATTTTGTTGGCGCAGGCTGGATGGAGCAGGGCTTTTATTGTGAAGACAGGAACTGTGCAGTCGGTCTTTAGAGGTTTGACGGCAGGTACGGTTGAAATAAAAAGTGTTTCTCGCCTTCCTGTCGGTCATTTTTTCTTAATAATGATGTGGCAGGGTGCCGTGAATGTCAATCAAGTGACGTCTTGGTGAAGATTGTTGATCGCTCATTTTTAGGTCTATTTTTTTCATGCCTGGCTGGCGATGGACTGACTCACCCTCCACCAACCACTGATAGCTCGCCATCAACCAAATGGGCAACCCTCATGTTTCACTACTCAATTTACTATTAGAACACAGAAGAGCTAATTTCGATAACAAGCAAGTGTCACAAGTGCCATTAATGTGCCGCAACCTTGGGCGGCTGCAACCGTCAGCCCGACTGGCCAAGCTGCGCTGGAGTGACAGGAACTCAGTGGATAGTTGGCAAAATGGTCGCCTAGATGAACTGATAGACGTCCTCACAAATATGAAGAATTCGATGCATTTGTGAAAAAGTGACATTTGTGATGTTGCCTTTGTTGAAATCAAATGTTGGCGAATGACCACCTGCGGGTGTGGCCAAAGTCATGTAGACATCTGTGTAGGTGAAGCATGAAGTTGGCGTGAGGCAGCGCACTTTTGCACCTTCAGTTCACTCTTGGTACATGTCAACATTGTGTACATCACTCTTGGTACATGTCAATATTGCGTACATCACTCTTGGTACATGTCAACATTGTGTACATCAATCAATCAATCAATCAATCAATGTTTATTTATATAGTCACTCTTGGTACATGTCAACATTGCGTACATCACTCTTGGTACATGTCAACATTGTGTACATCACTCTTGGTACATGTCAACATTGCATTCATCACTCTTGGTACATGTCAACATTGTGTACATCACTCTTGGTACATGTCAACATTGCATTCATCACTCTTGGTACATGTCAACATTGTGTACATCACTCTTGGTACATGTTAACATTGTGTACATCACTCTTGGTACATGTCAACATTGCATTCATCACTCTTGGTACATGTCAACATTGTGTACATCACTCTTGGTACATGTTAACATTGTGTACATCACTCTTGGTACATGTCAACATTGCATTCATCACTCTTGGTACATGTCAACATTGTGTACATCACTCTTGGTACATGTTAACATTGTGTACATCACTCTTGGTACATGTCAACATTGCATTCATCACTCTTGGTACATGTCAACATTGCGTACAGCAGGTTTTTGTGCGTACACAAGCTCCATATATGAGGCTTTTATTTGGTGTCATTGTTTTTACATTCTATTTTCCCTACATGATGATGATGTATTCTATATATTCTACTGTATCTATAACTTATTCCTATTAACTTACAAGCTATAATTTCATGATGCACTCCTGTTTGAGGATAATACATTGTTATAATCACTTCTATTCTACTATGTCATAGTCCAATTAAACAATTATGTACATACAATTGCTCTTTAGGTACTTCTTTGGCTCAAAAAGGTTGAGAACCCTTGCTCTAAAACAGGGGTTCTAAACCTTTTGGACCTCGGGGCCCAACTGTTCCACTACAGAGAGGCCTGGGGCCCACTCAATTATTGACACTGAATTAGTCATCTTACTCTTGATTTTGATCGTACTCAATGATTATATCTAACATCTTTATACTTTACAACCTTTTTGAATTATATGAAAGCTTGTGTTCATCACAACGATTATCATCAAGACTTAGGTCTGTCACACCGCGGTGAGGGAAGTCTTGTTTTGGGGTTGTCTGGCAAACTTCCTGTTTTATGTTGAAAGTGTAATCCTCCTCTCGTTTCAGGCCACTTCACTTGCCCTTCCTCCTGTGTCACTGATCTGATGTCTCTCCTGATTGTGCCCACCTGTGTCACCCTCCCTCATGTGTATATGTAGTCCTGGTCTTCCTCACCTGTGTCACCCTCCCTCGTGTGTACATAGTCCTGGTCTTCCTCCCCTGTGTCCAGGGGCACCGCTAGGGATTTTGGGCCCCATGAAAAAAATCTTTACAGGGCCCCCTGTATTAAAATTTAATCATCATTAGGGGCCTCTCTGGGCCCCCCTCCATCATGGGCCCCTAGAATCCATCTCCTTTACCCCCCCCCCTTTTCGGCGCCCCTGCCTGTGTCACCCTCCCTCATGTGTATATAGTCCTGGTCTTCCCCTGTCTTGTTGCCACCTGTGTCACCCTCCCTCATGTGTATATAGTCCTGGTCTTCCCCTGTCTTGTTGCCACCTGTGTCACCCTCCCTCATATGTATATAGTCCTGGTCTTCCCCTGTCTTGTTGCCACCTGTGTCACCCTCCCTCATGTGTATATAGTCCTGGTCTTCCCCTGTCTTGTTGCCATCTGTGTCACCCTCCCTCATGTGTATATAGTCCTGGTCTTCCCCTGTCTTGTTGCCACCTGTGTCACCCTCCCTCATGTGTATATAGTCCTGGTCTTCCCCTGTCTTGTTGCCACCTGTGTCACCCTCCCTCATGTGTATATAGTCCTGGTCTTTCCCTGTCTTGTTCCCACCTGTGTCACCCTCCCTCATGTGTATATAGTCCTGGTCTTCCCCTGTCTTGTTGCCACCTACGTCACCCTCCCTCATGTGTATATAGTCCTGGTCTTCCTCACCTGTTTCACCCTCCCTCATGTGTATATAGTCCTGGTCTTCCCCTGTCTTGTTGCCACCTGCGTCACCCTCCCTCATGTGTATATAGTCCTGGTCTTCCTCACCTGTTTCACCCTCCCTCATGTGTATATAGTCCTGGTCTTCCCCTGTCTTGTTGCCACCTGCGTCACCCTCCCTCATGTGTATATAGTCCTGGTCTTCCTCACCTGTGTCACCCTCCTTCATGTGTATATAGTCCTGGTCTTCCCCTGTCTTGTTGCCATCTGTGTCACCCTCCCTCATGTGTATATAGTCCTGGTCTTCCCCTGTCTTGTTGCCACCTGTGTCACCCTCCCTCATGTGTATATAGTCCTGGTCTTCCCCTGTCTTGTTGCCATCTGTGTCACCCTCCCTCATGTGTATATAGTCCTGGTCTTCCACTGTCTTGTTCCCACTTGTGTCACCCTCCCTCATGTGTATATAGTCCTGGTCTTCCCCTGTCTTTTTGCCATCTGTGTCACCCTCCCTCATGTGTATATAGTCCTGGTCTTCCCCACCTGTGTCACCCTCCCTCATGTGTATATAGTCCTGGTCTTCCCCTGTCTTGTTGCCATCTGTGTCACCCTCCCTCATGTGTATATAGTCCTGGTCTTCCACTGTCTTGTTCCCACCTGTGTCACCCTCCCTCATGTGTATATGGTCCTGGTCTTCCCCTGTCTTGTTCCCACCTGTGTCACCCTCCCTCATGTGTACATAGTCCTGGTCTTCCACTGTCTTGTTGCCACCTGTGTCACCCCCCCTCATGTGTATATAGTCCTGGTCTTCCCCACCTGTGTCACCCTCCCTCATGTGTATATAGTCTTGGTCTTCCCCTGTCTTGTTGCCATCTGTGTCACCCCCCATCATGTGTGTATGTAGTCCTGGTCTTCCTCACCTGTGTCACCCTCCCTCATGTGTGTATAGTCCTGGTCTTCCCCTGTCTTGTTGCCATCTGTGTCACCCTCCCTCATGTGTATATAGTCCTGGTCTTCCCCTGTCTTGTTCCCACCTGTGTCACCCTCCCTCGTGTGTATATAGTCCTGGTCTTCCACTGTCTTGTTCCCACCTGTGTCACCCTCCCCCATGTGTATATGGTCCTGGCCTTCCCCTGTCTTGTTGCCATCTGTGTCACCCTCCCTCATGTGTATATAGTCCTGGTCTTCCCGTGTCTTGTTGCCATCTATGTCACCCTCCCTCATGTGTATATAGTCCTGGTCTTCCCCTGTCTTGTTCCCACCTGTGTCACCCTCCCTCATGTGTACATAGTCCTGGTCTTCCACTGTCTTGTTGCCACCTGTGTCACCCTCCCTCATGTGTATATAGTCCTAGTCTTCCCCACCTGTGTCACCCTCCCTCATGTGTATATAGTCCTGGTCTTCCTCCGTCTTGTTGCCACCTGTGTCACCCTCCCTCATGTGTATATAGTCTTGGTCTTCCCCTGTCTTGTTGTCATCTGTGTCACCCTCCCTCATGTGTATGTAGTCCTGGTCTTCCCTGTCTTGTTCCCACCTGTGTCACCCTCCCTCATGTGTATATAGTCCTGGTCTTCCCCACCTGTGTCACCCTCCCTCATGTGTGTATTTAGTCCTGGTCTTCCTCACCTGTGTCACCCTCCCTCATGTATATATAGTCCTCATCTTCCTCACCTGTGTCACCCTCCCTCATGTGTATGTAGTTCTGGTCTTCCTCCGTCTTGTTGTCACCTGTGTCACCCTCCCTCGTGTGTATATAGTCCTGGTCTTCCCCTGTCTTGTTGCCATCTGTGTCACCCTCCCTCATGTATATATAGTCCTGGTCTTCCCCACCTGTGTCACCCTCCCTCATGTGTATATAGTCCTGGTCTTCCTCCGTCTTGTTGCCACCTGTGTCACCCTCCCTCATGTGTATATAGTCTTGGTCTTCCCCTGTCTTGTTGTCATCTGTGTCACCCTCCCTCATGTGTATGTAGTCCTGGTCTTCCCTGTCTTGTTCCCACCTGTGTCACCCTCCCTCATGTGTATATAGTCCTGGTCTTCCCCACCTGTGTCACCCTCCCTCATGTGTGTATTTAGTCCTGGTCTTCCTCACCTGTGTCACCCTCCCTCATGTGTATGTAGTTCTGGTCTTCCTCCGTCTTGTTGTCACCTGTGTCACCCTCCCTCATGTGTATATAGTCCTGGTCTTCCCCTGTCTTGTTGCCATCTGTGTCACCCTCCCTCATGTGTATATAGTCCTGGTCTTCCCCTGTCTTGTTCCCACCTGTGTCACCCTCCCTCATGTGTACATAGTCCTGGTCTTCCACTGTCTTGTTGCCACCTGTGTCACCCTCCCTCATGTGTATATAGTCCTGGTCTTCCCCACCTGTGTCACCCTCCCTCATGTGTATATAGTCCTGGTAGTCCCCTGTCTTGTTGCCATCTGTGTCACCCTCCATCGTGTGTGTATGTAGTCCTGGTCTTCCTCACCTGTGTCACCCTCCCTCATGTGTATATAGTCCTGGTCTTCCTCCGTCTTGTTGCCACCTGTGTCACCCTCCCTCATGTGTATATAGTCCTGGTCTTCCCCTGTCTTGTTGCCATCTGTGTCACCCTCCCTCATGTGTATATAGTCCTGGTCTTCCCCTGTCTTGTTCCCACCTGTGTCACCCTCCCTCATGTGTATATAGTCCTGGTCTTCCCCTGTCTTGTTCCCACCTGTGTCACCCTCCCTCATGTGTATATAGTCCTGGTCTTCCCCACCTGTGTCACCCTCCCTCATGTGTGTATTTAGTCCTGGTCTTCCCCACCTGTGTCACCCTCCCTCATGTGTGTATATAGTCCTGGTCTTCCCCACCTGTGTCACCCTCCCTCATGTGTGTATTTAGTCCTGGTCTTCCTCACCTGTGTCACCCTCCCTCATGTGTATATAGTCCTCATCTTCCTCACCTGTGTCACCCTCCCTCATGTGTATGTAGTTCTGGTCTTCCTCCGTCTTGTTGTCACCTGTGTCACCCTCCCTCATGTGTATATAGTCCTGGTCTTCCCCTGTCTTGTTCCCACCTGTGTCACCCTCCCTCATGTGTATATAGTCCTGGTCTTCCCCTGTCTTGTTGCCATCTGTGTCACCCTCCCTCATGTGTATATAGTCCTGGTCTTCCCCTGTCTTGTTCCCACCTGTGTCACCCTCCCTCATGTGTATATAGTCCTGGTCTTCCCCTGTCTTGTTCCCACCTGTGTCACCCTCCCTCATGTGTATATAGTCCTGGTCTTCCACTGTCTTGTTGCCACCTGTGTCACCCTCCCTCATGTGTATGTAGTCCTGGTGTTCCTCCGTCTTGTTGCCACCTGTGTCACCCTCCCTCATGTGTATATAGTCCTAGTCTTCCCCACCTGTGTCACCCTCCCTCATGTGTGTATGTAGTCCTGGTCTTCCTCACCTGTGTCACCCTCCCTCATGTGTATTTAGTCCTGGTCTTCCTCCGTCTTGTTGCCACCTGTGTCACCCTCCCTCATGTGTATATAGTCCTGGTCTTCCTCCGTCTTGTTGCCACCTGTGTCACCCTCCCTCATGTGTATATAGTCCTGGTCTTCCCCACCTGTGTTACCCTCCCTCATGTGTATATAGTCCTGGTCTTCCTCTGTCTTGTTGCCACCTGTGTCACCCTCCCTCATGTGTATATAGTCCTGGTCTTCCCCACCTGTGTCACCCTCCCTCATGTGTATATAGTCCTCGTCTTCCTCACCTGTGTCACCCTCCCTCATGTGTATGTAGTTCTGGTCTTCCTCCGTCTTGTTGCCACCTGTGTCACCCTCCCTCATGTGTATATAGTCCTGGTCTTC
This sequence comes from Entelurus aequoreus, assembly GCF_033978785.1. NCBI lineage: Eukaryota > Metazoa > Chordata > Actinopteri > Syngnathiformes > Syngnathidae > Entelurus > Entelurus aequoreus. Next base: position 37,081,265 of record NC_084736.1, on the reverse strand, counting down.
CACTGTCTTGTTGCCATCTGTGTCACCCTCCCTCATGTGTATATAGTCCTGGTCTTCCCCTGTCTTGTTGCCACCTGTGTCACCTTCCCTCATGTGTATATAGTCCTGGTCTTCCCCTGTCTTGTTCCCACCTGTGTCACCCTCCCTCATGTGTATATAGTCCTGGTCTTCCACTGTCTTGTTGCTATCTGTGTCACCCTCCCTCATGTGTATATAGTCCTGGTCTTCCACTGTCTTGTTCACACCTGTGTCACCCTCCCTCATGTGTATATAGTCCTGGTCTTCCACTGTCTTGTTGCCACCTGTGTCACCCTCCCTCATGTGTATATAGTCCTGGTCTTCCCCACCTGTGTCACCCTCCCTCATGTGTATGTAGTCCTGGTCTTCCTCCGTCTTGTTGCCACCTGTGTCACCCTCCCTCATGTGTATATAGTCCTGGTCTTCCCCACCTGTGTCACCCTCCCTCATGTGTGTATTTAGTCCTGGTCTTCCTCACCTGTGTCACCCTCCCTCATGTGTATATAGTCCTCATCTTCCTCACCTATGTCACCCTCCCTCATGTGTGTATATAGTCCTGGTCTTCCTCACCTATGTCACCCTCCCTCATGTGTGTATATAGTCCTGGTCTTCCTCACCTGTGTCACCCTCCCTCATGTGTATATAGTCCTGGTCTTCCTCCGTCTTGTTGCCACCTGTGTCACCCTCCCTCTTGTGTATATAGTCCTGGTCTTCCTCACCTGTGTCACCCTCCCTCATGTGTGTATTTAGTCCTGGTCTTCCTCACCTGTGTCACCCTCCTTCATGTGTATATAGTCCTCGTCTTCCTCACCTGTGTCACCCTCCCTCATGTGTGTATATAGTCCTGGTCTTCCTCACCTGTGTCACCCTCTCTCATGTGTATATAGTCCTGGTCTTCCCCTGTCTTGTTGCCACCTGTGTCACCCTCCCTCATGTGTATATAGTCCTCGTTTTCCTCACCTGTGTCACCCTCCCTCATGTGTATATAGTCCTCGTCTTCCTCACCTGTGTCACCCTCCCTCATGTGTATATAGTCCTCGTCTTCCTCACCTGTGTCACCCTCCCTCATGTGTATATAGTCCTCGTCTTCCTCACCTGTGTCACCCTCCCTCATGTGTATATAGTCCTCGTCTTCCTCACCTGTGTCACCCTCCCTCATGTGTATATAGTCCTCGTCTTCCTCACCTGTGTCACCCTCCCTCATGTGTATATAGTCCTGGTCTTCCCCTGTCTTGTTGCCAGAGTATATGGTCTCACTCTGTGCCTCCAGCCGTCTTGTCCCAGTCACTAAGTATTGCCTCGCTTTATTCCTTGATTTCTTTGTACCCTCTGAAGAAGAGTGAATTTGATTTGCTAAAGTTTTTGGTCAGTTTTTTTTACTTTATTTCATAGCCTTCTTTTCCCTTCCTCTCGGAGCGCTTTAATCTGTAGTTTTCTTGGCTCTTTATAGTGTACTTTCTGTTTATAGCTTTTTGTCTCCTCCTCTTCGTCAGTGATTTTCCATAGATTGTTGTTTTTTTGTTATTACATGAGTGTAGACTTTGCTATCGCCATTGTTCCTCCCTCGGGAGTGATTTTCTGTTTATTGTTTTGCGCCCTGTGCTACGTTCCTTTTGAGTGTTACTCTAGTGTATGGAGTCTAGAGTTTATAGCCATCCGTGTGTTCACTTTTGTCTGAAGAGAGTTCCTAGAAAGTGCAGAATAAAAGCCTGCGTCAATCGTTCCCCGTCTGCAACTGAGTCCTCATTCTTGCCAAGACATAACAAGGTAAGGTTGATTACAATCAAATATACTTTAAAAGAAGAGACCTATAAAAACTGATGAAAAACAAATTGACATACAATTAAGCAGTGCTAAAATAAATAGTAACTAAATTAATACATGTTAATATACATGTTTTTTATATAAACTGTCAATACAATTAAGTACAAATGAAAATACAGTTTCACCACTTTAGTCATAATTTTTGCGCTTAAGAAACTTCTCTCTGACTTTATCTCCAGACTTCTTCAGTTTGTTTGATATTGTCATTACTGCCACAAGTGGTAGAAAAGTGTATTACACCTGAGTTCTTGTATGATATTGTCATTACTACCACAAGTGGTGTAAAAGTGTATTACACCTGAGTACTTGTTTGATATTGTCATTACTGCCACAAGTGGTGTAAAAGTGTATTACACCTGAGTACTTGTGTGATATTGTCATTACTACCACAAGTGGTGTAAAAGTGTATTACACCTGAGTACTTGTTTGATTTTGTCATTACTGCCACAAGTGGTGTAAAAGTGTATTACACCTGAGTACTTGTTTGATATTGTCATTACTGCCACAAGTGGTGTAAAAGTGTATTACACCTGAGTACTTGTTTGATATTGTCATTACTGCCACAGGTGGTGTAAAAGTGTATTACACATGAGTACTTGTTTGTTGTCATTACTGCCACCAGTGGTGTAAAAGTGTATTACACCTGAGTACTTGTGTGATGGTTAGAGTGTCCGCCCTGAGATCAGTAGGTTGGAGTTCAAATCCCAGCCGAGTCATACCAAAGACTATAAAAATGGGACCCGGTTCCCTCCCTGCTTGGCACTCAGCATCAAGGGTTGGAGTTGGGGGTTAAATCACCAAAATGATTCCCGGGCGCGGCGCCGCTGTTGCCCACTGCTCCCCAAGGGGATGGGTCAAATGCACAGGACAAATTTCACCACATCTAGTGTGTGTGTGACAATCATTGGTACTTTAATCTTTAATCTTAATGTTGTCATTACTGCCACAAGTGGTGTAAAAGTGTATTACACCTGAGTACTTGTGTGATGTTGTCATTACTGCCACAAGTGGTGTAAAAGTGTATTACACCTGAGTACTGGTGTGATGTTGCCATTACTGCCACAAGTGGTATAAAAGTGTATTACACCTGAGTACTTGTGTGATGTTGTCTTTACTGCAACAAGTGGTGGAAAAGTGTATTACACCTGAGTACTTGTGTGATGTTGTCATTACTGCCACAAGTGGTGTAAAAGTGTATTACACCTGAGTACTTGTGTGATGTTGTCATTACTGCCACAAGTGGTGTAAAAGTGTATTACACCTGAGTACTTGTGTGATGTTGTCATTACTGCCACAAGTGGTGTAAAAGTGTATTACACCTGAGTACTTGTGTGATGTTGTCATTACTGCCACAAGTGGTGTAAAAGTGTATTACACCTGAGTACTGGTGTGATGTTGCCATTACTGCCACAAGTGGTATAAAAGTGTATTACACCTGAGTACTTGTGTGATGTTGTCTTTACTGCAACAAGTGGTGGAAAAGTGTATTACACCTGAGTACTTGTGTGATGTTGTCATTACTGCCACAAGTGGTGTAAAAGTGTATTACACCTGAGTACTTGTGATGTTGTCATCACTGCCACAAGTGGTGTAAAAGTGTATTACACCTGAGTACTTGTGATGTTGTCATCACTGCCACAAGTGGTAGAAAATTGTATCACACCTGAGTACTGCTGCGGCCCATATGGACCACAGCTGAGAAACAGTTCTTTTAGCGGCCCAACAATGGGTGAAGAAACACTGATCTAGAATATGGAACCTGGCACACGTATCACACATATTGGGCATTCTGTCCCGTTAAAGCCTGAATCTTCTCTGGTTATGCTTTCCATCTTGCTTGTGAATGTCAACAGAAAGCTGAGAGCATTCAATTTGTAAACTCTCAGAACAAGTCAGTGACCCGTTTGAGAGTCTCAACGATCGTCATGCTAAGTCTAACTGCAGCGGAACACAATTAGCCTATTTCAAACTCTTCCCTTTGGTTATTTATCCTATTGGAATGCTAACACTATAGTTGGCTTGTACGGTATACCGGTACTAGTATAGTATCGTGGTACTAATGAATCAAAAACGGTACTATACTCTGTTTGAAAAGTACCGGTTCCCCATATTTATATATTTATTTATTTTTAACGGGCATGACGGCGCGTCGTCACGTCGTGACATTGCTAGTTTTACGAGTGGAGGAGCATGTTCGGCAGCGCACACACACAGAGTACTTACAAGCAGACACAGCGTATAGACAGAAAAGGGAGGATGGACGCATTTTGGTGTAAAAAGATAAGATAAAGGTGAAGTTATAACACTGAAACACCCTCAGGAATAGGTGCTTTAAGACATGGCTAGCTAGCTAGCTAGCAGCTAACATCCATCCACAGTGTTTTAGCAACTTCTAAATCACTAATCCTGGCCTCCATGGCAACAAATAAAGGGAGTTTCTTACAAGTATCTTTATCACTGGAGGACGAGAAATAGCTAAACATGCTTCACTACACACCATAGGAGGATACAATAGCTCACCGGCGTCACAATGTAAACAAATGCCATGGATGGATCTACACCTGACATCCACTGTAATGATACCAAGTACAGTAGCGTATCTAGTCGATACTACTATGATTACATATATACTTTATAGCATCACAAAATCTTCTTTCGTTTAAAAAAAATTCATACTATGTTTATAAAGTCAGTAAATAAGTCCCTGGACACATGAGGACTTTGAATATGACCAATGTATGATCCTGTAACTACTTGGTATCGGATCGATACCTAAATGTGTGGTATCATCCAAAACTAATGTAAAGTATCAAAGAAGAGAAGAATAAGTGATTATTACATTTTAACAGAAGTATAGATAGAACATGTTAAAAGAGAAAATAAACAGATATTAACAGTAAATGAACAAGTAGATTAATAATCCATTTTTACAGTTTGTCCCTCATAATGTAGACAAAATAATAGGTGGATAAATGACACAATATGTTACTGCATACGTCAGCAGACTAATTAGGAGTCTTTGTTTGTTTACTTACTACTAAAAGACAAGTTGTCTAGTATGTTCACGATTTTATTTAAGGACTAAATTACAATAATAAACATATGTTTCATGTACCCTAAAATGTTTTGTTAAAATAAAGACAATAATGAAATTTTTTGGGGGTCCCCTTTATTTTTAAAAGTATCGAAAAGTACCGCTACCAAATTATTGTTATGAGCACAAGCCTCCACTTTACTGCAGTAAAATGTTGAGGTGTACTGTTTCCATTTTGTAGCTCTGAACCCACAACTGGCTTGACTGTTAGAAATGTTGTAATCAAGGCTAAAAGGTTAGTTTTGAGACAATATCTGCTGATGAATAAAGACTAAGAATATATCAAGAGTACAGGAAGGAAGCAATGTCAAATAGAAATGCATCCAAGCTTTTCCTCCCCAAGCTGGTGCGGCTCGGTTTGGTTTGGCAAGAGCAAATCTTCTTGTTCATATAATCACAGTTAACTCCAGTATCTTAATACCCCTCAATCTGTCATTAGATAAAGTGAGAAAAGAAGCATCTCGAGTGACACTTGATCACACTTATTGGACGCTGACTTGGCGGCCTAATTGACGGAACATTTTCATTCTGTCTGTCCCCTAAAAGTTACAGAATTATGGGAACAGATTGAATTATTGCGAGAGCACATTTGTCATCTCTGGTTGTATGCCCAAAATCTGCCAGACCATATGATAGGATTTTTTTTTTTTTTTTTTTTAAATGTTGTTCACTTCCTCTACGACACGGATACATTAATGGCAGCTGTTTGGTGTTGCATAGTACTGAGGCTAGAAAAAAATACCAGCATAGTTACTTCATAAAATCTACCGCTTTGATGCAAATGAAGCAGTTATTTCAGTTTGTTGTGTCCTATCAGGACATTCTTAGAAGGCCTTGGAAATTAATCCAAATCCAATGTACTGATCTGAGTAGTAGTCATGTATTTTTCTTCAGATGCTCATTTTGAGAAGGCTTCTCTGCCTACCTGACAAGCTGTAATAAGCGTAAACAACTAAGCCTAATAATAGGATAATAGTGCCTGCAGGTACCGTGCAGACACAATGGAGCCTCCTCCACAGCCTGTCAACAGTGACTCTATATCAGTGACCCCCCCGGGCATCTTACCAAGCATGACCTGTTGCCTTCTCAAGACTTGTAATCCTCATTTGTGCAGGTTCGCTAGCAGGCAGAGGCACTGTGATAATGTAGTTACTCTAATTTTCAAGTCTGATGCATTCACAAATAACACTTTAAATTCAAAATGACTCCCAGTCAAAATTACCATTCAAATAAATTACCATTTATAGCATATTTCATGAGCATTATCACGGAGATATTCATAGCACAGACTGGTTTTTAATAGGGGAACTGCACTTTTTGGAATGTTGCCTATCATTAACACATACCGTATCTTTCAGAGTATAAATCGCTCCGGAGTACAAGTCGCACCGGCCGAAAATGCATAATAAAGAAGGAAAAAACCCTATATAAGTCGCACTGGAGTATAAGTCGCATTTTTGGGGGAAATTTATTTGATAAAACCCAACACCAAGAATAGACATTTGAAAGGCAATTTAAAATACATAAAGAATAGTGAACAACAGGCTGAATAAGTGTACGTTATATGAGGCATAAATAACCAACTGAGAACGTGCCTGGTAAGTTAAAGTAACATATTATGGTAACAGTCATTCAAATAACTATAACATATAGAACATGCTATACGTTTACCAAACAATCTGTCACTCCTAATCGCTAAATCTCATGAAATCTTATACGTCTAGTCTCTTACGTGAATGAGCTAAATAATATTATTTGATATTTTACGGTAATGTGTTAATAATTTCACACATAAGTCGCTCCTGAGTATAAGTCGCACCCCCGGCCAAACTATGAAAAAAACTGCGACTTATAGTCCGAAAAATACGGTACATGTTTTTATTTTTTTATGCATTCTAAACGTTAGCCTCTAAAAAACATCCAAAGTCCACCAACAGTTTTTTGTATTCAGTCACATGACTTCTTCCTGGAGGTGAAAAGCAGTGGTGGTCAACTTAACCAAGCAGCGCACAAACGCTAACTATTTTTTTATCAAAAAAAGATTTGTGGAGTGATATAGTGATTTATATGTTCTCAGACATATTGAACTATTGAGCTCCAGACATCATTCTACACCACAAAACTTGTAAAAGCATGGAGGTCTACAACTTATTTGTGTGCCTGGGTCAAGGACATTATTATTGGTATCAAGACTCTCCCCAATAAATATGTATCGTTTTTGTAAGGGTAAAGTTGTATTTCTATAACTATAGATGTCAACATTGTGTACGTGCTGAAATATTCATTTATGATCGTTTATCAAAATATAACTATAGATGTCAACATTGTGTATGTGCTGTAATATTATTTTATGATTGTTTATCAAAATATAACTATAGATGTCAACATTGTGGATGTGCTGAAAGATTCATTTATGATTGTTTATCAAAATATAACTATAGCAGTCGACATTGTGTACGTGCTGAAAGATTCATTTATGATTGTTTATTAAAATATAACTATAGATGTCAACATTGTGTACGTGCTGAAAGATTCATTTATGATTTTTAATCAAAATATAACTATAGATGTCAACATTGTGTACGTGCTGAAATATTCATTTATGATCGTTTATCAAAATATAACTATAGATGTCAACATTGTGTATGTGCTGTAATATTATTTTATGATTGTTTATCAAAATATAACTATAGATGTCAACATTGTGGATGTGCTGAAAGATTCATTTATGATTGTTTATCAAAATATAACTATAGCAGTCGACATTGTGTACGTGCTGAAAGATTCATTTATGATTGTTTATTAAAATATAACTATAGATGTCAACATTGTGTACGTGCTGAAAGATTCATTTATGATTTTTAATCAAAATATAACTATAGATGTCAACATTGTGTATGTGCTGAAAGATGCATTTATGATTGTTTATCAAAATATAACTACAGATGTCAACATTGTGTATGTGCTGAAATTTTCATTCATGATTGTTTATCAAAATATAACTACAGATGTCAACATTGTGTATGTGCTGAAATTTTCATTCATGATTGTTTATCAAAATATAACTATAGATGTCAACATTGTGTATGTGCTGAAAGATTCATTTATGATTGTTTATCAAAATATAACTATAGATGTCAACATTTTGTATGTGCTAAAAGATTAATTTTTGATCGTTTATCAAAATATAATTATAGATGTCAACATTATGTATGTGCTGAAAGATTCATTTATGATAGTTTATCAAAATATAACTATAGATGTCAACATTGTGTATGTGCTGAAATATTAATTTATGATTGTTTATCAAAATATAACTATAGATGTCAACATTGTGTATGTGCTGAAAGATTCATTTATATAAATAAATAAATAAATAAATAAATGGGTTATACTTGTATAGCGATTTTCTACCTTCAAGGTACTCAAAGAGCTTTGACAGTATTTCCACATTCACCCATTCACACACACATTCACACACTGATGGCGGGAGCTGCCTTGCAAGGCGCTAACCAGCAGCCATCAGGAGCAAGGGTGAAGTGTCTTGCCCAAGGACACAACGGACGTAACTAGGATGGTTGAAGGTGGGGATTGAACCCCAGTAACCAGCAACACTCCGATTGCTGACACGGCCACTCTACCAACTTCGCCACGCCGTCCCTGATTGTTAATCCAAATATAACTATAGATGTCAACATTGTGTATGTGCTGAAAGATTCATTTATGATTGTTTATAAAACTATAACTATAGATGTCAACATTGTGTATGTGCCGAAAGATTCATTTATGACTGTTTATCAAAATATAACTATAGATGTCAACATTGTGTATGTGCCGAAAGATTCATTTATGATTGTTTATCAAAATATAACTTTTCTCGTCGTTGTTTCGTAAAATCTTTCACCCTCTTTGATTACCTTTCGAGGAACCCTGAAGAACGTTTATCCTTTTTCGTGTTTTGAACGATTCGTACAGCCGAAAACAACACTAGCATGGGGTATTTTTTCTTTGAGAAAGGCGAAATGGCACCTGGTAGCCATTGAGAACAGAGCTAGCTTGACCACCACGCACATTCAATGAGCGAGACGTGACGTCATAAACATCGAAGCAATCCTCCATGTACATCTAGTGGCCTGAATATTAACCAAGTATTAGCGATATTGTTATTATAAGTGCTAACACAAACAATCAATTTTTTTCACAGAGAGCTAACTAGCTTATGCTGCTATATTGACATATTGATCCGATGACTGGCTGCTGCTTCTCCTCTGGGTTAGTAAAAGTTAATTCTAAATAATACATCTAGCCTGGATAGTAAAAGGCTGTGGACATAAACTGAGATGTTGGTCAACTTTGACTTTCAACTTGGACCCGGAGATGGCAAGAAAGACACGAAAAAACTAGGATGAATGGATTATGATGAATTCTTTAACTAAACGAGAAGATATAAACATCCCATCAGTTGACATCCCAGAGAGCAGACATTGTACAGTAAGTGATTGTTTAATTATGTTCATAGATCGTATATCTTGTTTAGCACTTAACAATCCTGCTACTTGCTGGACCTTATTAACTCTCAGCTTCTAAAACTGCTAACTAATCCTCAAGAGCAAAAATATAAGTTTCTGGATCATAATTCGTTCCAAAGTAGCCTTTGTTGTCTCCCATGAAGTCTGCTATGATTAGTAGTTGTTGTTTTTGAAGGGAAAGGCAAACGTTGGGATGAGTCTGTGAACTTAATACGCCGCCATACGCTTAAAATGAGCAATAAACATAAATATGAGATGTTATTATGAACGTGCCTGTGACTGCATGTAGAACGTGGATGGAGGTGTTTGCATGTTTTTAGAGGGCTGTATAGAAGGAAGAGCGACTCCAATGTTAGCCGACTTTTGCTAGTGTTTATTTACGATTTAGAATGCATTAAAAAAGTGTGTTCTTGTCTCCCATAGGGGTTGTGAATGATAGGAACAATTCCAGAAAAAGGAGCAGTTCCCCTTTAAGGCCACATTTAAAACATTTTCACCCTACTTTGCGATGCTTTCCGGCCATGCAATATTTGATTGTTGACTTTCTACCTGATAAGGATTTAGCGCGCTCCATCTGGCACGGGCAGCACAAACACAAGAGAGGCTTGCACTTCACACGTCGTGGCATGTACCCTTCTCTCTTACCAGGACATTTTTTTCTCTCTCCTCTCCATCTGTCAAAATCCACATTAATTGCCCACAGATATGTGTGAAAGACTCCAGGGAAAAAACAGATGCATGCTTTGCCATCTGAAAAAATTTAACAGAAAACTATATGTTGTATCAAAATATGTTTCAACCAAGCACAGAGAAGAGACTGGATTTCATCTGAGGGCAGGCTTTTTAAAGGGGAACTGCTCTTATATTTTTATTTTTTTTGCTTATCATTCACAGTCCTTATGTAAGACATGAACTCATACAGTATGTTTTTTTTAATTCATTCTTGATCAGACCGAGGCAAATATTTTGACTCGAGGGCCACATTGAGAAAAAAATGTGTCTGGGGGGCCAAGATGTATGTGTTTTTAAATTATATATACACATTTAGCTGTACAGTATGTGTGTATAAATGATATATACACATTTAGCTGTACAGTATGTGTCTATAAATTATGTATACACATTTAGCTGTACAGTATGTGTGTATAAATGATGTATACACATTTAGCTGTACAGTATGTGTGTATAAATGATACATACACATTTAGCTGTACAGTATGTGTGTATAAATTATGTATACACATTTAGCTGTACAGTATGTGTGTATAAATGATACATACACATTTAGCTGTACAGTGTGTGTATGTATAAAAATGATATATACACATTTAGCTGTACAGTGTGTGTGTATAAATGGTATATACACATTTAACAGTACAGTATGTGTGTATAAATGATATATACACATTTGTACAGTATGTGTGTATAAATGATATATACACATTTAGCTGTACAGTATGTGTGTATAAATTATGTATAGACATTTAGCTGTACAGTATGTGTGTATAAATGATACATACACATTTAGCTGTACAGTATGTGTCTATAAATGATACATACACATTTAGCTGTACAGTGTGTGTATGTATAAAAATGATATATACACATTTAGCTGTACAGTGTGTGTGTATAAATGGTATATACACATTTAACAGTACAGTATGTGTGTATAAATGATATATACACATTTGTACAGTATGTGTGTATAAATGATATATACACATTTAGCTGTACAGTATGTGTGTATAAATTATGTATACACATTTAGTTGTACAGTATGTGTGTATAAATGATAAATACACATTAAGCTGTACAGTATGTGTGTATAAATGATAAATACACATTTAGCTGTACAGTATGTGTGTGTATAAATGATGTATACACATTTAGCTGTACAGTATGTGTGTATAAATAATATATACACATTTAGCTGTACAGGATGTGTGTGTATAAATGATGTATACACATTTAGCTGTACAGTATGTGTGTATAAATGATACATACACATTTAGCTGTATAGTGTGTGTATGTATAAATGATATATACACATTTAGCTGTACAGTGTGTGTGTATAAATGATATATACACTTTTAGCTGTACAGTCTGTGTGTATAAATGATATCAATCCATCAATCAATCAATGTTTATTTATATAGCCCTAAATCACAAGTATGTACACATTTAGCTGTACAGTATGTGTGTATAAAAGATATGTACACATTTAGCTGTACAGTATGTGTGTATAAATGATATATACACATTTAGCTGTACAGTATGTGTGTATTAATGATGCATACACATTTAGATGTACAGTATGTGCGTATAAATTATATATACACATATTACAGTGTGTGTGTATAAATGATGTATGCACATTTAGCTGTACAGTATGTGTGTATAAATGATATATACACATTTAGCTGTACAGTATGTGTGTATTAATGATGCATACACATTTAGATGTACAGTATGTGCGTATAAATTATATATACACATATTACAGTGTGTGTGTATAAATGATGTATACACATTTAGCTGTACAGTATGTGTGTATAAATGATATATACACATTTAGCTGTACAGTGTGTGTGTATAAATAATATATACACATTTAGCTGTACAGTGTGTGTGTATAAATGATATATACACATTTAGCTGTACAGTGTGTGTGTGTATAAATGATATATACACATTTATCTGTACAGTGTGTGTGTATAAATGATATATACACATTTAGCTGTACAGTGTGTGTGTGTAAATGATATATACACATTTAGCTGTACAGTGTGTGTGTATAAATGATATATACACATTTAGCTCTACAGTGTGTGTGTGTAAATGATATATACACATTTAGCTGTACAGTATGTGTGTTTGGGTCTCTTCTTTTCAGGAAAACTAATACCAAAAGTCACAAAGTCCGACAGAATTCTAAAAAAGTGATGACAGACCACCTCAAAAAAACAGAATGGAATCTTACAGTTTTTTACTGAATGGGACACCCAAAATGTTCATGAAAATAAAGAAAGTGGGACTTACAATATTAACTATGAACAAAAAAGACTGTATATTACAACATATGAACATATTTTACTTCTCAGATCAGCTCCTCCATAGGCATCTTTTACAATCAAGCAAAACACAACAAAAATGTAACAACCAGCAAAATATGAATGCACAGTGTAATAAACACCTACAATATGATATATTATCACGTAATAATCTGCTTCTGCATCTGTTCCTGACACATGTGTTTAGGGCTGGCTGCTCTGAAAACACTCTGCTTTGTTCCTGGTCTGAGCTGCTGTGATGTAGATTAGCGTAATAACTCCTATAACACTCAAAGGTGCAGATGTCAACCATTGAAATACTTTCTATAGTTCAAGACTTACGCTCATTTAAAAACATCACTGCACATCATAATGGCAAATACACTTTCCATGTTAAAGGAAAAAAAAAATGATGTAGAACGTCCGGCGGGCCAGATTGAAAATCATAACGGGCCGCATGTGGCCTGCGGGCCCTATTTTGCCCAGGTCTGTTCTAGATCGTAAATAAACGTTAGCATAAGTCAGCTAACAATGGAGTCAATGGAAGTCACTCTATAAAGCCTTCTAGAAACATCCAAAAACCTCCATCAACATTTGATATACACGCTGTAAGTATACATGTAACGTATTAACAGGCACATTAATATTATCATGTAATATTTACATATTTATATACACACTAAGTATATATGTCATGTAGTAACAGGCACATTAATATTATCATGTTATATTTACATATTTTATATACACACTAAGTATATATGTCATGTAGTAACATTCATAATAACATGTGATATTTACATATTTTATATACACACTGTAAGTATATATGCCATATATTAACAGGCACATTAATATTATCATGTTATATTTACATATTTTTTATACATGCTGTAAGTATATATGTCATGTATTTACAGGCACATTAATATTATCATGTAATATTTACATATTTTATTTACACACTGTAAGTATATATGTCATGTATTTACAGGCACATTAATATTATCATGTAATATTGACATATTTTATATACACGCTGTAAGTATATATGTCATGTATTTACAGGCACATTAATATTATCATGTAATATTTACATATTTTATATACACGCTGTAAGTATATATGTCATGTAGTAACATTCATAATAACATGTCATATTTACATATTTTATATACACACTGTAAGTATATATGCCATATATTAACAGGCACATTAATATTATCATGTCATATTTACATAATTATATACACACGCTGGAAGACCTCTATGAAGAACACAAACAAAGGACCCAGATTTCCCTCGCCGGGACGCGGGTCACTGGGGCACCCCTCTGGAGCCAGGGCCGGAGGTGGGGCACGATGGCGAGCGCCTGGTGGCCGGGCCTGTCCCCATGGGGCCCGGCCGGGCACAGCCCAAAGAGGCAACGTAGGCCCCCCATCCAATGGGCTCACCACCCATAGCAGGCACCATAGAGGTTGGGTGCAGTGTGAGCTGGGCAGCAGCCGAAGGCAGGGCACTTGGCGGTCCAATCATCGGCTACATAAGCTAGCTCTTGGGACGTGGAATGTCACCTCGCTGGGGGGGAAGGAGCCTGAGCTAGTGCGCGAGGTGGAGAAGTTCCGGCTAGATATAGTCTGACTCACTTCGACGCACAGCAAGGGCTCTGGAACCAGTTCTCTTGAGAGGGGCTGGACTCTCTTCCACTCTGGTGTTGCCGGCAGTGAGAGGCGACGTGCTGGGGTGGCAATTCTTGTTGCCCCCCGGCTCAAAGCCTGCACGTTGGAATTCAACCCAGTTGACGAGAGGGTAGCTTAACTCCGCCTTCGGGTGGGGGGACGGGTCCTGAATGTTGTTTGCGCTTACGCGCCAAATGGCAGCTCAGAGTACCCACCCTTTTTGGATTCACTCTAGGGAGTACTTGAGAGTGCTCCCCCGGGTGATTCCCTCGTTCTACTGGGGGACTTCAACGCTCATGTTGGCAACGACAGTGAAACCTGGAGAGGCGTAATTGGGAAGAATGGCCACCCGGATCTGAACCCGAGTGGTGTTATGTTATTGAACTTTTGTGCTCGTCACAGATTGTCAATAACAAACACCATGTTCAAACATAAGGGTGTCCATATGTGCACTTGGCACCAGGACACCCTAGGCCGCAGTTCCATGATCGACTTTGTAGTTGTGTCATCGGATTTGCGGTCTCATTTTTTGGACACTCGGGTGAAGAGAGGGGCGGAGCTTTCTACCGATCACCACCTGGCGGAGAGTTGGCTGCGATGGTGGGGGAGGATGCTAGACAGACCTGGCAGGCCCAAACGCATTGTGAGGGTTTGCTGGGAACGTCTGGCAGAGTCTCCTGTCAGAGAGAGTTTCAATTCCCACCTCCGGAAGAACTTTGAACATATCACGAGGGAGGCGCTGGACATTGAGTCCGAGTGGACCATGCTCCGCACCTCTATTGTCGAGGCAGCTGATTGGAGCTGTGGCCGCAAGGTAGTTGTTGCTTGTCGTGGCGGTAATCCTAGAACCCGCTGGTGTCCGGTGAGGGATACCGTCAAGCTGAAGAAAGAGTCCTATCGGGTTCTTTTGGCTCATAGGACTCCAGAGGCAGCAGACAGGTACCGACAGGCCAAGCGGTGTGCGGCTTCAGCGGTCGCGGAGGCAAAAACTCAGACATGGGAGGCGTTCGGGGAAGCCATGGAAAACGACTTCCGGACGGCTTCGAAGCGATTCTGGACCACCATCTGCCGCCTCAGGAAGGGGAAGCAGTGCAATGTCAACATCGTGTATGGTGGGGATGGTGTTCTGCTGACCTCGACTGCGGATGTTGTGGATCGGTGGAGGGAATACTTCGAAGACCTCCTCAATCCTACCAGCACGTCTTCCTATGAGGAAGCAGTGCCTGGGGAATCTGTGGTGGGCTCTCCTATTTCTGGGGATGAGGTTGCCAAGGTAGTTAAAAAGCTCCTCGGTGGCAAGGCCCCGGGGGTGGATGAGATCCGCCCGGAGTTCCTTAAGGCTCTGGATGCTGTGGGGGCTGTCTTGGTTGACAAGACTCTGCAACATCGCGTGGACATCGGGGGCGGTACCTCTGGATTGGCAGACCGGGGTGGTGGCTCCTCTCTTTAAGAAGGGGAACCGGAGGGTGTGTTCCAACTATCGCGGGATCACACTCCTCAGCTTTAGGTCTATTCAGGTGTACTGGAGAGGAGTCTACACTGGAGAGGAGGCTACGCCGGATAGTCGAACCTCGGATTCAGGAGGAACAGTGTGGTTTTCGTCCTGGTCTTGGAACTGTGGACAAGCTCTATACTCTCGGCAGGGTCCTTGAGGGTGCATGGGAGTTTGGCCAACCAGTCTACATGTGCTTTGTGGACTTGGAGAAGGCATTCGACCGTGTACCCCTGGAAGTCCTGTGGGGAGTGCTCAGAAAGTATGGGGTATCGGACTGTATTATTGTGGCGGTCCGCTCCCTGTATAATCAGTGTCAGAGCTTGGTCCGCATTGCCGGCAGTAAGTCGGACACGTTTCCAGTGAGGGTTGGACCCCGCCAAGGCTGCCCTTTGTCATCGATTCTGTTCATAACTTTTATGGACAGAATTTCTAGGCGCAGTCAGGGCGTTGAGGGTATCTGGTTTGGTGGTTGCAGGATTAGGTATCTGCTTTTTGCAGATGATGTGGTCCTGATGGCTTCATCTGGCCATGATCTTCAGCTCTCACTGGATCGGTTCGCAGCCGAGTGTGAAGCGACTGGGATGGGAATCAGCACCTCCAAGTCCGAGTCCATGGTTCTCGCCCGGAAAAGAGTGGAGTGCCATCTCCGGGTTGCGGAGGAGATCTTGCCCCAAGTGGAGGACTTCAAGTACCTCGGAGTCTTGTTCACGAGTGAGGGAAGAGTGGATCGTGAGATCGACAGGCGGATCGGTGCGGCGTCTTCAATAATGCGGACGCTGTATCGATCCGTTGTGGTGAAGAAGGAGCTGAGCCGGTAGGCAAAGCTCTCAATTTACCGGTCGATCTACGTTCCCATCCTCACCTATGGTCATGAGCTTTGGGTCATGACCTAAAGGACAAGATCACGGGTACAAGCGGCCGAAATGAGTTTTCTCCGCCGGAGATAGGGTGAGAAGCTCTGTCATCCCGGAGGAGCTCAAAGTAAAGCCGCTGCTCCTTCACATCGAGAGGAGCCAGATGAGGTGGTTCGGGCATCTGGTCAAGATGCCACCCGAACGCCTTCCTTGGGAGGTGTTTCGGGCACGTTCGACTGGTAGGAGGCCACGGGGAAGACCCAGGAAACGTTGGGAAGACTATCTCTCCCGCCTGGCCTGGGAACGCCTCGGGATCCCCCGGGAGGAGCTGTACGAAGTGGCTGGGGAGAGGGAAGTCTGGGCTTCCCTGCTTAGGCTTCTGCCCCCGCGACCCGACCTCAGATAAGCGGAAGAAGATGGATGGATGGATGGATGGATGGATATACATACTGTAAGTATATATGTCATGTATTAACAGGCACATTGAAATTATAATTTTATATTTACATATTTTATATACACACTGTAAGTATATATGTCATGTATTACCGGCACATTAATATTATCATGTAATATTTACATAATTATATACACACTGTAAGTATATACTGTATGTCATGTATTAACAGGCACATTAGTATTATCATGTTATATTTACATATTTTATGTACACACTGTAAGTATATATGTCATGTCTTAACAGGCACATTAATATTATCATGTTATATTTACATATGTTGTATACACACTGTAAGTACATATGTCATGTATTAACAGGCATATTAATATTATCATGTTATATTTACATATTTTATATACACACTGTAAGTATATATGTCATGTCTTAATAGGCACATTAATATTATCATGTTATATTTACATATGTTGTATACACACTGTAAGTATGTATGTCATGTATTAACAGGCACATTAATATTATCGTGTTATATTTACTTATTTTAAGGATACGGTGGTGCATTAATTTCACTTTTTCCTTCGACAACACCAGTCATGGCAGACTTTGTGAGGGACAACAAACTTAATAAAACAATCACTTACTGTATAATGTCTGCTCTCACTGGGATGCCAACTGATACAGATCAGCAGGTACCAGAAGGTAAAACAAGTTGCTTTTGCATAATATTGTGAAACAAAACACCAGATAACATGTCTTACCTTATACACACACCATAATAATACTCCTATGTAGAAGCACAGTACAATCCATCAAGCGGCGTGGCTTCATAGCTTACCAAAGTCCTACTAAAACTTTTTGACATATTTTTCAGCGTTGTGTGTAATGTTCTATATTTTCAATGGAACATATCAAATGTTGGTGTTGTTTACTTGAGTCATATTGCAGTCTACACGTATCTCTTATGTGTGACTGCCATCATATTACAGTCTCCATTTATCTTTTATGTGTGACTGCCATCATATTGCAGTCTACACGTGTCTCTTATGTGTGACTGCCATCACATTGCAGTCTACATGTATCTCTTATGTGTGACTGCCATCATATTGCAGTCTACATGTATCTCTTATGTGTGACTGCCATCATATTGCAGTCTACACGTATCTCTTATTTGTGACTGCCATCATATTGCAGTCTACACGTGTCTCTTATGTGTGACTGCCATCATATTGCAGTCTACACGTGTCTCTTATGTGTGACTGCCATCATATTGCAGTCTAAACGTATCTCTTATGTGTGACTGCCGTCATATTGCAGTCTACACGTATCTCTTATGTGTGACTGCCTTCATATTGCAGTCTACATGTATCTCTTATGTGTGACTGCCATCAACTGGTCACACTTATCATTACACCATGTACCAAATAAAATAGCTTTGAGGTCGGTAAGCAAAACCAGAATTATGCCGTACATTAGGCGCACCGGGTTATAAAGCACACTGTCGAGTTTTGAGGGGAAAAAAAGGATTTTAAGTGTGCCTTATAGTCCGGAAAAAAAACAGTACTTGAATGTCATGGCCTGAGGGGTCTGTATCACATTTACTGTCACTTAGCGACTTGAGGAAGGTTGCAGGAACGCTGCCACACGAAAAACTACAAATGTGCTGACTTGCTTTACGGCATACGTCACTTTCCCTTCCCCCATTCGTTACAAAGACGCAAGTCAACGCGAACGCCCACGTGCAATTACTGCTATCATGGCCGAAGCTGCAAAACAACAAAAAAACGAAAAGTTTTGTCTGAGGAGACAAAACAAAGAAAAAGGCAGACTGCCCGGCTAAAAAGACATTCAAGGATCAACATTGGCCCGGCTTTCTCTCGCTGGCGTGAGGTCAAAGACGAGGGATTTCAAAGCAAAGGTGTCATGGCTCTGTTCCTGCTGGACTAGAAAGTACCGTTCAATGCTCAAATCCAAATGATAATGCTAATTTTAGCTATTACAAATGTGCGTGGCCACCAGCGTGACAAACTGAAAAGTACTGTTTAAAGACTGCAAAGCACAAACATAAAGTTTGAGTCAAGCATGTAGGTTCCTACCGCAGAAAGATCAGTCATACCTATCGTGTCAGTTTGCATCTACGTGACAGTAGTTTCTGACCATTTACCACGCTATGCACTGGTCCTCATGGGAAATGTGGTCATGCAAAACACTTCCGCCGCCAAAATCAACCAAAACTAAAAGTTCTTACAGCAGGAAGGGGATTCATATGGCCCAATTCTACCCGGTTTACCTGACACGTGAAACGTGACGAATTAGGGTGGCACTATCCACTTAACCGCCAGATGGCAGTAGATTGTTGAATATCTTAAAATGGGTTTTGTGGCAATTCAAACTTTGACCAAAGCGTCAGTTGCTTTGTAGAGTGGCGCTTAACATTATTTTTAGCAGACTGCATTGCAAAAGGATTATTCTGTTCATCCCCCTTCCCCTCTTCCTCTCACGCGAGACCCACCCAGGGACAGAGCCATATGAATCCCGTCCCTACTGAAAGTGGGGCTTTAAGGTACTCAGTGTGTTTTACTTCTTGGACTACGTCTTTTCATGGCATCTACAGCGCATTTACTTTTGGACTACATCTTTTCATGGCATCTACAGCGCATTTACTTCTTGGACTACATCTTTTCATGGCATCTAGAGCGCATTTACTTCTTGGACTACATCTTTTCATGGCATCTAGAGCGCATTTACTTCTTAGACTACATCTTTTCATGGCATCTACAGCCCATTTACTTCTTAGACTACATATTTTCATGGCATCTACAGCGCATTTACTTCTTGGACTACGTCTTTTAAGGGCATCTACAGCGCTTTTACTTCTTGGACTACATATTTTCATGGCATCTACAGCGCATTTACTTCTTGGACTACATCTTTTCATGGCATCTAGAGCGCATTTACTTCTTGGACTACATCTTTTCATGGCATCTAGAGCGCATTTACTTCTTAGACTACATCTTTTCATGGCATCTACAGCCCATTTACTTCTTAGACTACATCTTTTCATGGCATCTACAGCGCATTTAATTCTTGGACTACGTCTTTTAAGGGCATCTACAGCGCTTTTACTTCTTGGACTACATATTTTCATGGCATCTACAGCGCATTTACTTCTTGGACTATGTCTTTTCATGGCATCTACAGCGCATTCACTTCTTATACTACATCTTTTCATGGCATCTGCAGCGCATTTACTTCTTGGACTACGTCTTTTCCTGGCATCTACAGCGCATTTAATTTTTGGACTACATCTTTTCATGGCATCTACAGCGCATTTACTTCTTGGACTACGTCTTTTAAGGGCATCTACAGCGCTTTTACTTCTTGGACTACATATTTTCATGGCATCTACAGCGCATTTACTTCTTGGACTATGTCTTTTCATGGCATCTACAGCACATTTACTTCTTATACTACATCTTTTCATGGCATCTGCAGCGCATTTACTTCTTGGACTACGTCTTTTCCTGGCATCTACAGCGCGTTTACTTTTTGGACTACATTTTTTCATGGCATCTACAGCGCGTTTACTTCTTGGACTACATCTTTTCATGGCATCTACAGCGCATTTACTTCTTAGACTACATCTTTTCATGGCATATACAGCGCATTTACTTCTTAGACTACATCTTTTCATGGCATATGCAGCGCGTTTACTTCTTGGACTGCGTCTTTTCATGGCATCTACAGCGCGTTTACTTCTTGGACTACATCTTTTCATGGCATCTACAGCGCATTTACTTCTTAGACTACATCTTTTCATGGCATATACAGCGCATTTACTTCTTGGACTACATCTTTTCATGGCATCTACAGCGCATTTACTTCTTAGACTACATCTTTTCATGGCATATACAGCGCATTTACTTCTTAGACTACATCTTTTCATGGCATATGCAGCGCGTTTACTTCTTGGACTGCGTCTTTTCATGGCATCTACAGCGCGTTTACTTCTTGGACTACATCTTTTCATGGCATCTACAGCGCATTTACTTCTTAGACTACATCTTTTCATGGCATATACAGCGCATTTACTTCTTGGACTACATCTTTTCATGGCATCTACAGCGCATTTACTTCTTAGACTTCATCTTTTCATGGCATATACAGCGCGTTTACTTCTTGGACTACATCTTTTCATGGCATCTACAGCGCATTTACTTCTTAGACTACATCTTTTCATGGCATCTACAGCGCGTTGTAATAATAATATCTAGCTGGGCAGGTGTTAGCCACACACCATCAGGGTCTGTGTGCAGACTGAAACCAGGGAAGGTGAGCATCAAACCTCCCTGTTGGTGCGAGGCTCAGAGGGAAAGAGTAAAGTCCCAACACCAGGTCAGAGACATCTTCAGCCCTGGTGATACATACATGAGCTCATTAATCTTGGCTTCAAACAGCTTTGCATTGAGGGTGGGGGGTGCATATAAAAGACAATATCCCATAAGAGCTCACTCCTGCAGGGCAAGGTTTGTCTGAGAAGATGATGACCTGCAGGAAGAAGCACCAAATGAAGCATATAATCACCTGCAGGGTACACCATTATCCCATTATGACGCTTGTCTTTGCTTACTTAAACGCTTTACTATTAATCATTGCAGAAATATCCCTTCAAGGCACATTTCTAGGAGGTTAAACATGACTTCTTATCAACATATGATTGAATCAGCCAGTATGTTAGTGCTGGTGTATTTACTGACTCCCTCAATGGCACCAATGTTACCCCAACATCATACTTGCAGGCCCAAAGAACAAAGGATAGAGTGGAATTACTGCTGAAGCTCCACAAATGTTTTTACTTGCAGCCAACCATTTGCAAGTTAAAAAAAACTATTTTCTTCAATTAAAAGATTCAAAAGTATAAAAACAAATTTCTTCAAATAAAAAACAATTTCCAAGTATAAAAACTATTTTTTTCAATAAAATGTTTTTTTCCAACAATAAAAACAATTTCCTTCAATTAAAAAACGATTCGCAAGTATGAAAACAATTTTATTTCATTAAAAAAAAGATTTGAAAATATAAAAAACGTTTTCTTCCATTAAAAAAAACAATTCACACGTATAAAAACCATATTCTTCCATTTCAAAAATGCTTCGAAAATATGAAAACAATTTTCTTCAATAAAAAAAACGATTTGCAAGTAATGAAAACAATTACTTCAATTACAAAAACAATTTGAAAGTATAAAAACTATTTAAAAGTATAAAAACAATGTTCTTCTTCTTCAATTAAAAACAATATTCAAAAGTATAAAAACTATTTTCTTCAATTATAAAACCAATTTGCAAGTATAAAAAATATTTTCTTAAATTAAAAAAACAATTTGCAAGTACAAAAACTATTTTCTTCAATTAAAAAACGATTTGCAAGTTAAAAAAAACAATTAACTGCATTAAAAAAAACGATTTGCAAATGTAAAAAACTATTTTCTTCAATAACAAAAACGATTTGCTAGTATAAAAACAATGTTCTTAAAAAATGATTCGCAAGTATAAAAAAACCCAATTGAATTTAATTAAAAAAACAATTCACAAGTAAAAAAAAAAAAAAATCATGCAAATAAAACAATTTTGTTGAATTAAAAAAAAATTATTCACAGGAAAAAAAATACAAAATTCTTCAAGTTAAAACCTTAATATTCCATCCTGTGTGATCCACACACTTTCACACCTTTAACTTGAAGATTCCCCACATCTGCGGTCCCCTCCAAGGTTTCTCATTGTCATCCCATTGGGTTGAGTTTTTCCTTGCCCTGATGTGGGATCTTAGCCCAGGATGTCGTTGTGGCTTGTGCAGCCCTTTGGGACACTCGTGATTTAGGGCCATATAAGTAAACATTGATTGATTGATTGTTTTTTATACTTGCGAATGTTTTTGTAATCGAAAAAATTCGTTTTTTTTCACTTGAGAGTCTTTTTTTAATTGAAGAAAAAGTTGATATACTTAAGTGAGTAAAAACATGTTTGTGTGTTTTGACAGTAATTCCATGTCATACATATGACTGATCATTAACAAATGATTGAATCAAGTCATTCACTTTAATGGCAACAATGCTACCTAAACATCACACTTGCAGGCCCACAGAACAACGGGAAAGACAACAATCTCCCAGGATGTAAACTCCTGGCTTACCTCTGAGTGAACTCTGCTGGGGATGATATCTAATCACTAGCCTGGTATCCATGCTATCTAATCACTACCCTGGTATCCATGCTAGCTCTGCTAACTGATGACACCAGGAAGGGCAACAGTGAGACAGCAGGGGGGGATGGAGAAGCCCCTGTGTGAGTTTACAAGTTCACTCTTTATCCCTGACCCCATAGCCACGCACATGCCTATTAATACATTCTTTTATCCATCTTATTACATGGTCAACCATACGCACGCAGCTAAGCAAGGCATCGATCTACAATCCCAGTTTAAGACTGAAAAACATTTGAACTTGTTTGGTAATTAAAGGTATCTGTGTTGTGGTTAGGAGACGCTGCTGGCTTAACGAGCTTCTGATGCAGCTTAGAGCAAGGCTGACTGATTGATCTTTTTTATACACTATCATATTAGCTCAAAACCAGAAGAAGAAAACATATCCAGACAAATTTAAAATAATATCTGTTATAGGGTTGTCCCGATACCGATACCTATATTTTGGTACTGGCAGCAATATGAAAAGGGCTGCGACACCTCAGACCTGCTATCTGAGGCAGAGAATAAGGAGCTGCCAGAAAAAAGGAGCAGGAAGGCAGTGTAAGTGTGTTCCGTCTTGTTTTTGTCATGTTTCTACAGTAATAGGAAGGTTATTTCAGATAGCATTCAAAAATAAACCAGAGATGCTTGTAGTGTATGTATATTTGTCAATTTTTGGTATTGCAATAATCCTAATGATATGGTTACCCAACAGCCATCGTCTCGGGGACTCTGATGACAGCGAGGAAGACCCGGGAAATAGTGACCGCGCATCGGCAAGCCAATTGCACAGGCAGAGTAAGGAATAATCTCTTAACATCAAAAACGAAACCACCACATTAATATTAAAGATATGGTTAACATTCTTAGTGCTAAAGATATTCCCCTCTCCTTGTATCCCTTCTCCCAGCTCCACCGTCTCGCCGAGTGCCAGCAGTCATGAGTACACAAGGTAGGCACTGATCTCTGAAATATTAGTGAATAGTTAGGCCCCTTGGGTATTATCAGTCATGGCTAACTGATGGCTCTCTCACAATGCCCACCTCACTAGGAACGGCAGTCCCTCCTCAACTCCCTCCACCCCCCGCACCAGCAGCCCTCAACATGTGGCAGACTCAGGAGCCTCATGCATCCAGTCTGGCCTACAGGCCAACATGGCGAGGGGGAAGAATGGCCGACTACATCTCCTGCTCTGGTGAGCAATAACTGACAAATACCGGATGGTCATTATGTGCCACAGATTTTGGAAAAAATTCAAATTCACAAGCAATCACATATTTTCTTCAAACTTTGTCAATAACTTTTGTCATTAACTAAGGTCAATAGCTAATGTCAGGATTATGAGTAATGAGGATAAACACTGAAACATGTTAATTTTATACTGCTGTATGTCAACAGCGCCTGAGATGACCCACCTCTTTAGCCTGCTGGAACATATGAAGCAGAACCAAGAACAGCTGATTTTGAAGGTAAACTTCCTAACCAGCAGGTCGCAGATTCACCCAGGGCCAGAAGTTGAAATGCCGGCCAATGTCCAGTTTCCAATGGAACAGTTGGAGGCAGTGGAGGCATTTGAAGCATTTTTGATAGAACCATCAAATGCCCCAGCGCGACAAAGAGTGGTGAGGTTTCTTCCTAATAAGAATGTCCATGATTATGCAAATATTCTACTGAATCGGCCCTGACAACCAGGCCTGTCCTGAACCGCCTTTTCCCAGTGGTAAGATTATGTCAGTGAGCCACAATCGGCCTGGTTTGACATTGTGTGTAAAGGTAGCATAGATCCATGAGCCAAGAAAACATGCAGGTTCTTTTTTTTTGCATTTCTGGACGCTTTCAACAGGAACAAAAACATTTTAAATGCAATTTAAGCTTACCTGTTTGTTTAAAGAGATGTCTTTGCCTTTTAGATTTCTTCTTTGGCCACCGTTGGAGGCCAGGATGTGAAGCGGGTGACCTGGAACATCCTGGGCAGGATGTTCACAGATGGCGTTTCACATCAGATAAATTGGAAGGGCGTCAATAACAAATAGGCCTTTAGCAGGATGGCAACAAAGACCTTGCTTTTCAGTAAGTATATCATTCAAAGTAATATTACATATCACATATATTGTATTGTGTAAGCATACTTGGCTTTGGATGCTACATACCATAAACATAAATGTATCTGTCTTGTAATCTTGATTACAGGTGCTGTCAGAAAAAATTTATTGACAAGGTCAGCCACGGACGCGGAGGTCACAAAACACGCCATAAGGTGGTTCAACCTGGCGGGGGATCTGGCAGCGAGGAGACGAGTCCTGCCTCCACCTTCTCAGAAGGAATAGAAATGTGTATATATATATATATATATATGTATAAATAAACAACCTTTTATTGTACTTCTTATCATTCACCAGTTATTCATTTTCTGATATGTTAGCTGTGCATGGAGCAGCATTTCGTTGAAATTGTAGCCTAATAGATTAAATATGTATATTTACTTTTTAAATATATATTATATATATTTACTTTATAGAGCGAATTGACCATTTTCTGTTTCTGCATATTGACAATATTGTTAGTTTAAAAATACAAGGCAATGCATATGTAAGCTTATATTGCTGTAGTAGGGCTTAGTGAATTTTTTAGTTTCCTATTTTATCCTACAGCAAGAACAGAAGGGATTTTGAAAATAAGATAAAGGGGTCCAAAACGGCCAGATGAGCCAGGGTTTTTATGAGGCCGTTGCTGGTCCGCGGCGGGAGGTTAGGCTTTGATCATGGGTGCGGAGCGGATGCAGCGCGCCGTCACGGCGCACCCGCCGCGGATAAGGCTTTGATCATGGGTACGGAGCGGATGCAGCGCGCCGCCACGGCGGATCAGCTACCCGCCGCCGTGGCGGATATGTTCCTGAGTGCAAATGGACGCCGATGCGGGTCCGTTTCGCGGGTCCGCTCCGGAAAGCGCGATACCTGCGCGGGGGATCCGCCGCGGAGTGTTTTTGCTGTGTGGGACGCTACTTCCGGTACAGGCAAGGCTTTTTTTTATCAGGGACCAAAAGTTGTGAACTTTATCGTCGATGTTCTCTACTAAATCCTTTAAGCAAAAATATGGCAATATTGCGAAATGATCAAGTATGACACATAGAATGGATCTGCTTTCCCTGTTTAAATAAAAAAATATCATTTCAGTAGGCCTTCAACAGGAAAATATGAAATGGAAAGACAAACAGGAAAGGAGACCCTCACAGGTAAGAAGGTCTTTGTGTTTATTATTAACAGCCCTGATCCCATCTTTGATGTTCAGAATGGCTGCGTGATTAATCGACATTGAGGTTTTAATTAGTGAAGAGGTTCCTTCTCAGCATTCACCGCCATTTGAGTGACAGACATATTCGCCAATCAGAATTGTTGTGCCCTGCGTTTTTTCGTCTCTCGCTTCAAACGGGGAGAAAGAGGTCTCACTCTGTGCATCGCTCTAAGCACCTGAGCGTGTTTATTAACTGAACGCAGTGAGCCCTCTTCACAATCATCCAAAACCTTTGTCTCCACACACAGGAAGCACGGACAGACAGCCTCACGACTCGCTAGTGACAAGTTCTGAAGTAACAAAAATTATAATTACAAAGCCAAATGTCCCTTTGTGGGAATATTTCAGCTTCAGACCGGATGGGCAATATGAGCCCATCAATCGAGCGAGAATGAATTTAAAGAATGAAATTAAAGTGAAAGAATTCAATCTGAATACATGATACATATTGTTAAATCTGAATACATGATGAATTCAATTAAAAATGAATACATGCTAAATAAGGCTAAATCTGACTACTTCATAAATTTAATTAGAAATGAATGCATGCTAAATAACGCTAAATCTGAATACATGATTTTAAAAAAAGTGAATCTGAATACATGATGAATATAATTAAATCGGCATACATGATAAATAACAATATTAACAATAATCACAACGTCATGGCAACAAACAAAGAGAAGCCCATTCTCGTTTTCCCAACTGGAAAAAAAAAAAAGTACTTTAAGATGTTCAATATTTCATTTAGTTATTTTTTTGCTGCCATAAATTATTCCATTTTATTTTTTGGTTTGTTTATTTATTGAGGATAAAGAAATTGACCTTCCAATTATAGTACAATGGTAAACAATTCTACAGTAAAGAGAAATACGTTTATATCCTTTTAAATGCTTACTTGCATTATTATTGTATATTATGATTACATTATATTCATTGTATAGTTTTTATCAAATATTTCGTCAGTTGAAGAGCATGATATAGACAAAAGCTCTGAGTCTGTCAGCAGAAAGCCAAATATTTTTTGAAGTAAATTATTGCATATTGTTCTAATGTTTGGGCCCTTGAGACAAACACAAACATGTGTTGATTGACAGTCTAAATGCAACATGTCTTCCTTCACTCAATATTTTTAGTTTTATGCATTTTTATGGAAAAAATCTAATCAGTTACTAGGAGGTTTTTTCTTCTTCTCAAAATTGTGCAGCCGTATTCACAAGCTAGAAAACCTCATCTTTCCTCTAGATATCAGCTTTAGAAAACCTCCCCAGGAAAAGTCACTATCGGAAGATCAGCAGTGGGATACAAGAAAAACTAATTCCTCCCTTTCCCAAACTTTTATGCACTTTTATTTGAGAATTGACGGGGAGGAGCAAGAAAACTTCTGCTGAGTTCAGAGCTAGGCACATCAACAGGATACGCTAATGTTAGCATGTGTGTTGGCATTTTTAGAAATGCCAAGAATGAGGTTGCAGTTATAAATGGACGGGACCAAAGAGTCATGCTACGCACACACTCTATGGTAGGCTCGGGCCCTCGCTGGCTAGGTCAGGGGTGTCCAAACTGAAAAATGAAATCATGCGGGGGCCATTTTGTTTGATTTTCAAAAGCAATGCGATTTTTATTTTAACCCTTAGGGCTTCCCTCACTGTTGGTGAATGTTATAGGTCCCAGGGACCCAAATGGGTCCCAGTCATTAAAGTGTTAAAAATAACTCATATTAAGGCTGGGCCATATATGGAATATACTGGATATATCGCGGGTTTGTCTCTGTGCGATGTAGAAAATGACTATATGGTGAGTATTGAAGTATACGTTCTCACGCAGTTGTTTTTAGCTGCGGACATTACACTACAGGCTGTTCTCACTCTTTCTTGTCTCTCTTTCTCACAGAGATAAAACAAGCGCACCTTCATACATACTGTTGTGTTCATTCAAGTTAATCTTAAATACTGTTCTTATACTTGAATGCCTATTGGTAATGTGTTCTACTGTCTTACTCAGGCTATTTACGTTGTGCCTTTTGATACCTTGAAGCCACCGTAGTTGGGCTGGGCCTTTTGAGGAAGTTACTGAAATAAAGCAGAGTGCTGTTGTGAAGTTGAGCCAGGCTGTTGTGTCTGTTATTTGAACATAACATTTGGCGAACGAGGATGGCTGACACACCTATATTCTCCCTGCCACCTCCGGACCCGTTTCTACCCCTCCCGGGCGATCCTGTCATTCCCTGGAATCAGTGGAAATCGTCTTTTGAGACGTATCTTTTGGCCACAGGTTTGGACAATGCCACTAGCGCGAGGAAGCGCGCCATTCTCCTACACCTGCTTGGAGCGGAGGGGAACAGAATTTTCAATTCTCTCAGCGGTACGCTGGACACTTATGATGCAGTCATAACAGCTTTGAGCGGACATTTTGTAAAATCACAGAATATCCTACTCCGCCGGTTGGAGTTCAGACGAAGATGTCAGCGCCCGGGTGAGTCTGCCAGGCAGTATGTAGCAGATTTAAGAGCCCTATCACAGAACTGTAATTTCGGCAACCTCACTGATGAACTCATTCGAGACCAGCTCATTGAGAAAACGTCTAATCCCAGAGTGCAGGAGGAGTTGTTACTCAAGGAGGCAACTTTGACACTTGATGACGCACTAATAATCGCAATACAAGTGGAATCGGCTACTGAATGTGCGGCCAAAATTGCGGAAAATAAGCCTCATAGGCCTACCCCTGTTATTGAACAGTCAGTGCAACAGCTATCAACCTCAGACCCTGATGCTGCTATACAGGTAGCGCGTCCCCAGCCAACACGTCAACAGAGACGGTGTGGGAATTGTGGCTCCAACCGCCATGCAACAAGGGCCCAGGACTGCCCTGCTAGGGGCCAAACTTGTCGCCGTTGTCAGAAGCCTAACCACTTTGCCAGGTGGTGCCGGTCCGCTCCGGCCGATTACCCTGATGCACAGTCACATGACCCGGCGGTGCCTGTGCGCACTGTAGGCCCCCACTCAGCGACTTTCTCGAGGTGCCCTGTTTACCTGGATGACTGCTGTGTCCCTCTCCTCCTCGACACTGGGGCCAAAGTGTCACTACTGAATGTCGACACCTGCAACCTGCTCTTCCCGAACAGACAGCTACAGCCCCCGTCCACTGCCCTCTGTGGCTACGGCCGCAGCAAAATCGATGTCGTCGGCCTTCTCTACCTCCCGGTTCGCTACACCTCTACAGCTGTGGACCGTTTCCCGTTCCACATCACGCGCCGCGGCGAGAACATCATGGGCCTCGACCTCTTCACTAGCCTGGGTTTTACCCTGCAGGACAACAGCGGTATGCGGATTCTACACGTAGCGTCTCCGAGGCAACACGACCAGCCGGAGCTGTTTAACGGCCTGGGCTGCCTCAGCTCATTTACACACAAGCCACTCCTGGACCACAGCGTGCCTCCCGTGGTCCAGCCCCTTCGCCGTGTTCCCCTGGCTTTGCGGGACGGCGTTACGCAGGAGCTTCAACGCCTCCAGGCTGGTGGAATCATAGAGCCCATCGACGCTTCCCCATGGGTGTCCAACATTGTCATCGCCAAGAAGAAGTCGGGCGGACTGAGAGTCTGCGTCGACCTCCGCCAAGTGAACAAGGCAGTGGTGCCTGACAAATATCCTCTTCCTACGACGGAGGAACTCACTACACACTTCCACGGCTCCCGAGTTTTCAGTAAATTGGACTTGCGCCAGGGCTATTTACAAGTCCCTTTACATAAGGAGAGTAGGGACTTGACAGCGTTTATCACCCACACTGGCCTGTACCGCTACACGAGGATGCCTTTTGGGCTCAATTCAGCGCCGAGTTGTTTCCAGAAAATCATGTCCACAATCCTCGCTAGCTGCACTGGGACTGTGGCGTATCTGGATGATATTGTGGTGCATGGGCCAGATGCTGCCACACACGATGCCCGCCTGGAACAGGTTTTCACCGCACTCAAGCGCCACCATGCCACGCTGAACACAGAGAAGTGTGTTTTCGCTGCACCCGCCATAGACTTTGTTGGGTTCCGTGTCTCCGCCGACGGCATCTCGCCTCTCCAGTCGAACGTGGATGCCATCATCGACGTTCCCACTCCTGCGACGGCCTCCCAGGTGGCATCATTTTTGGGGATGACAGCCTACTACATGCGGTTCCTGCCTCAGTACTCCTCCATTACGGCCCCGCTCAGGATGCTGCTCAGGCAGGAGACACCATGGTCTTGGACTCCCAAGTGCCAGGTTGGTTTCGACGAGTTGAAGCGGCTCCTCACCACGTCTCCGATCCTGGCGCACTTCCAACTGGACAGCCCCACATTCGTGACCTGTGATGCTTCCGCAGTGGCTCTAGGTGCCGTTCTGTCACAGATCCATGATGGCGTAGAGAGACCGGTAGCGTTTGCCTCTCGGGCGCTCAGCCCCACTGAGCAGAAATATTCAGTGGGCGAACGGGAGGCACTCGCCTGTATATGGGCATGTGAGCGTTGGCATCTCTACTTATACGGAAGGTCCTTTACTTTACGGACGGACCACCAGGCCCTGACGACCCTGATGTCTACCTCTGGTGTGGGGCACAGGCCCCTCCGTCTTCACAGATGGTCAGACCGTCTGCAGCAGTATGACTTTCAGCTACAATTCACCCCTGGCAGGAATAACGTGGTGGCAGACTACCTGTCCCGTCCTGCCACCACCCAGGGCCCCGCTGTCTCCCCGGAGGACGAAGAAGACGTGGTCCACCTGGTCCACTCACCATTGAAGGACACTGTCTCCCTTCGTGATTTGGAGACGGCCTCAGCAGCCGAGCCTGTCTTCACCATGCTGCGTGACTACATCAGACACGGTTGGCCTTCCCGTGTCCCACCTGAGCTAGAGCCGTATTCCCGTGTGAAGAACGAACTGTCATGCTGGGGTGAGGCCTGCATCGCCCGGGGACACTGCGCTGTTATCCCAGTAGCCCTCAGAGGGTGTGTCTTACAGATGGCACACCAGGGTCACCTTGGCATAGTCAAAGCCAAGCAAAGGTGCCGTGACACAGTGTGGTGGCCCGCCATCGATCGAGACCTGGAGGGACTCATCCGCTCCTGTGCAGCGTGCCTCACCAGTGGGAAGACTGGGCCACCCGCTTCGCCTCCACTCCAGCCCCTGGACTGGCCAACTAAACCGTGGGACCATCTCCAGCTTGATATCTGTGGTGAGCTGCATAATGTGCCACACCACCAGAGGTTTCTTGTGGTGGTCTACGACCTGCATTCCAAGTGGCCTGAGGTGGCTCCCATGGGAACGGTCACCTCTGCTGCCGTCGTCGCCTTCCTGGACCGCCTGTTTTCCCGTTGGGGTCTACCCCGAGCCATCACCACGGACAACGGTCCTCAGTTCCTGTCCTCGGAGTTCACCGCCTACCTTGCCAGCAAGGGTGTTACTCACATCAGAACCTCCGTCTACCACCCCCAGGCAAACGGGGGGGTGGAAAGGTACAACCAATCACTGAAGAATGGACTGCGTGCTCACATGTCCGAGGGATACTCGCTGGAGGCTGCACTGAATCAGACCCTCCTCCACTACAGGGCGACTGTCCACTCTACAACAGGGGTCTCTCCTGCCAGCCTCATGGTGGGTCGAGAGTTTGTGCTTCCCCTGTCGAGACTCCGCCCACCGATGGCCGCGAGCCCGCGACCATGCTCAGCAGCAGTCAAGTCTCGCGTCAAGGGACAACAAACTTCCATGAAGCAAAGGTTCGATCAGAAGCACAGGGCTAAATGGCCAGCTGTCAGAGTGTCGGACTGGGTCAGAGCGCGCCGGCCCCACCGCGCCAACAAACTGTCAACATTCTGGTCTGCTCCATACCAGGTCAGCCGCCAGCTGGGCCCAGCTTCATTTCAGTTAACCGATGGATCCCGTTGGCACGCTAGCTGCCTGCGCAAGGTACCTGCCCCTCCTCACCAGCCTCACGTCACAGGGGTGGCACCGAACATTCCCGCATTGGGGCCACGCCCTCCGGTGCCCGATCCAGTGGCAGCACCCCTCGCCCAGGCTGTGCCGGTCGCGCAGTGCCCTGCTCCAGCACCGGCCCCACTGCCGGTCCCCCTTGCTCCTGAGCCTCGGCCTGTTAGGGCCCGTGCACGCCCTGAGCGTTTTCAGGACTTTGTGGCCACCTTCCATACTTGAAGTTTTAAGAGAGGAGGGGAAATGTTGTGTTCATTCAAGTTAATCTTAAATACTGTTCTTATACTTGAATGCCTATTGGTAATGTGTTCTACTGTCTTACTCAGGCTATTTACGTTGTGCCTTTTGATACCTTGAAGCCACCGTAGTTGGGCTGGGCCTTTTGAGGAAGTTACTGAAATAAAGCAGAGTGCTGTTGTGAAGTTGAGCCAGGCTGTTGTGTCTGTTATTTGAACATAACACATACGTCACATAGTGTCGCGCGTGCAACGTCATACGCTCTCGTGGAGCAGAGGGGTAGTGGCATGGGTAACGTTAGCTGCGGTGCTAGCGGTGCGGTGCGAGTGGTAATACGAGAGAAAGAAGGTGCAAATCTGGTAACAAATGGAGGAAGAATTACTTCCCAAGAAAAAACAGCAGGGGATCCATCGTCTGGCGGTGGTTTGGCTTCAAGCGTAAGATGTTGAACAGACAACAGTAATATGTCAAGTATGCGGCAAAAGCGTTGCTACAAAAAGTAGCAGCACTGCTAATTTGTAGCATCATTTGAAAAGTCACCCGCTAAAGAATGAAGAGTGTTTGAAACTCTGCATGTCAACATCTCCGTTCGGTGCCACACCAACAAAATGCCGAAGCAACCATTTCCACATCAACACCGTATGAAAAAATAGTCAACAACAGAAGGAGATAACGTCCGCAGGAACCTACCACATAGCGAAGGACATACACTATTTTGATTTCCTATTATGCAGCTAATTTTTATTTGACAGTTATTGATATATATTGTGTGACATCATGCACAAAAGTGCACTTTATTTGTTTTAAACTATTGTAGTGGTGTTCTGTACAAAAAGTGCACTTTAATTTAGTGTTGTTTTGATATGTCATCTTAGTGACATCATGCACAATCTTGCACTTTCTGTTTTGGAAATGACATGAATGTTTCTGCCACTAATTAATAACTGTTTAATAAATACAGTTTTGGTAAATTGACTTAGTTGTGATTTCCCTCTCTGCATGAAAGTTTAAAATGAGCATATGTT
This sequence comes from Entelurus aequoreus, assembly GCF_033978785.1. Taxonomy (NCBI): domain Eukaryota; kingdom Metazoa; phylum Chordata; class Actinopteri; order Syngnathiformes; family Syngnathidae; genus Entelurus; species Entelurus aequoreus. Next base: position 37,047,560 of record NC_084736.1, on the reverse strand, counting down.
AATGCAGTATGAACAAGAATATTTTAATGTAGAATCATCATACTGTAGTGATTATATGCATCAAGTGTTCATTCAAGGCTAAGGCAAAATATCCAGATATATATGGTGTATCGTGACCAGTGTTGGGTTAATTACTGAAAAACAGTAACTAGTTACAGTTACTAGTTACCTTATTTCAAAAGTAACTCAGTTAATAACTCAGCTACTTACACCAAAAAGTAATGCGTTACTGTGAAAAGTAGTTTTTTTAAGGCTCCCATTAATGCCCTTTTAGCCTTCATTTCAGTACTGTTATTGCACTGGAGAATAATACAATCTGTTGATCAACTTGGCATGCATTTGCATCAATGAACTCTGCTAAGCAATGTGGTCTACATACAACACACAAAGACAAAGATATGTTACAAAGGGCCAATTTATTTCAGGCCAGAACAAATTGACAAAACTATTTTAAATAGCTGCAACATAACATACATAAGTAACAAACTGCATAATAACAACATAGCTGTAAAGCTGGCTTCACCCAAGGAAGGCACACATGACATACACAAAGCCTAACCAGGCATTTTTTTCTCTCAAGGAATTGTGAAATAAAATCATGTATTCAGGAGATCAACACTGTACTGAAGCCCAGAACACTCTACGCATTTCCCCAGTTTTAGTTTAGAGATAAGAAAAGATTGGCTTGGCCCACTAGGATCCCTCTTTATGTTTGTGAACTTTATAATCTATACATTTAGAGTGATGTGATAATCAAACACTCTAGAAGTCTAGAATGAAAGAGCAACAGTATATAAGAGAATTGACAGAGTGTGTGTACCTTCGGTGCTGAATGATGAGCAGAGGCAGAGTTTAGAGTGTTTTCTTTAGCTCGCTTTCCATTTTTATGTACTCACTGTCCAGGTGCCATTTTCCGTTTGACGCCCAGTATCATGCTAATTAGCTGCCTGAAAGCGGGTGACTCCACTGTAGAAATAGCCTGCATGTCTTCTAGCACATACGCTGCAATGGCTCTATCCATGTTGTCCTGGCTAGCAGTCCCTCCGCTAAAATCCAGCCGCTGTTGCTTAGGTGGAGGTGGAGGTGAAGTGTGTCTCTCTTTACTAGCTTCGTCAAAGCATGTTGCTTTTGTAGGTGTTTCAGCAGATTGTAATTGCTGTTTTGGGCAGTAGATAGGATCTTTGATCCAAGACATAACTTACATTTAACTAAAATGTTATTTTCCTTGTGCTCGACAAAAGAAAAGTAGTGAGAATATCTCCATGTTAAGAAACTCGACTTCGGCTCCGCCATGATGTCTTGTTAGTAAACACAGACACGACCCCGCGCCCACGCGCCTCTTTTCTTCTTCTGCCCCTTGTGACACAGGAAGATTCAGAAGGACGACACTGCAGCTCTCCAATAAAACATTCAGATCTTCTCTGTTTCTAGCCGATACTACATAAAAAATAACGTAAAATAACGCCGTAATGCATCATGTAGTAACGGTAACTGAGTTACTGAATATAAAAAATAACGAGTTAGACTACTAGTTACCGCCGAAAATAACGGCATTACAGTATTGCGTTACTTTGTAACGCATTAGTCCCAACACTGTTAATAAGTCAAATTAATTACTTACTGTAAGTAAGCGTTTGCAATAAGCGTTTGAAAAAAAGAGTTAAAAGTGGGGCCACATGCTGACATATTCTCAACTCATCATGCATAATTCATTACAGCATTTGGGAAGCCTGTAGTTGATTTTTATTATGTAAATGTTATATTTTTATCAACATGTGATAGCAGGGACCCTGCCATTCAAAACTAGGCTGCTACATTACTAATGATTAATGTAACTATAGCTGAAAAAATAGTACAATAGCAATAGGAGAGACTATTCATCCCTGAACACCATGGAGTTCATGTAGGCTTTATGATGCAGTCACATTATTATATCAACTATCAGAGACAGAAACTCTTCATTTAACATAATGTCCTTTTTTGCTGCTTCAACACAGCTCAATCAACACAGAAAAAGGTCAAGTGAAATAACTTAGTTGTTAACTGTAGGCCAATAATGCTTGTCTTTCTCTCAGACAGATAGGGCTTTGCTGTCCGTAGCACACACACACACACACCGCAAAATGAGCTTGTTACATGCGCTCTGAATACGCACTGCTGATTGGGTGCATATTGTAGCGTCCCAGAAGAGTTAGTGCTGCAAGGGGTTCTGGGTATTTGTTCTGTTGTGTTACGGTGCGGATGTTCTCCCAAAATGTGTTTGTCATTCTTTTTTGGTGTGGGTTCACAGTGTGGCGCATATTTGTAACAGTGTTAAAGTTGTTTATACGGCTACCCTCAGTGTGACCTGTATGGCTGTTGACCATGTATGCTTGCATTCACTGTGTGTGTGTGAAAAGCCATAGATATTATGTGACTGGGCCGGGACGCAAAGGCAGTGCCTTTAAGGTTTGATGGCGCTCTGTACTTCACCCTACGTCCGTGTACACAGAGGCGTTTTAAAAAGTCATACATTTTACTTTTTGAAACCGATACCGATCATTTTTAAACCGATACCGATAATTTCCGATATTACATTTTAAAGCATTTATCGGCCGATAATATCGGCAATCCGATATTATCGGACATCTCTAGTAGTAACAGTAACTGAGTTACTAAATATAAAAAATAACGCATTAGACTTCTAGTTACCGCCGAAAATAACGGCGTTACAGTAATGCGTTACTTTGTAACGCGTTAGTCCCAACACTGATCGTGACATGGCCTAAACATATCCACATATTAATAAAAGGCCATATTGCCCAGCCCTAACTCATATTAATATATATGTTTTACATTCAACATTTAAGTAACTATAGATCAACTTCAGATCCATTCCTTGCCATAATGTTTTTATTTTTTTAAGTTTTATACCCTTTTTACTTTAAAAGGAAACTTTGTTTTTTTTTATGGCAAAAACACAAAATACGCAATATTTCCCCAAAACCTTTTTCAAAATGGAATATTTGATATAAAATATTTGGAGGCTTAAAAATGTAAATCCACAACAACATGCTTTTAATTGAAATATTTTTTGAACAATGACAGTTTTGAAAAATGTCTCGGGGATCCAAAAGGCCCCCACTCCAAAATGTGTTAAAAATATTCATTTTTACTTTCAACGCTTAAGTAACTATAGATCAAGTTCAGATTTATCCGTTGATTATACATTTGTAATATTTTTGGAGCAATGACAGTCGTAGAGTGAAAAACTGTCTGCTATTAGTGTTAATGTTGCACCATTTTCCTGCAACATGTTTGCTCTTTTATTCCACTTTTTAATAGTATTTTTAGAATGTGCCGCAGTTGGCCCCCCAGGCCGCACTTTGGACACTCCTGGTCTAGGTACTAGAAATAGTAACAATGGCGATGGAAAAGCATTGCTAGCGAGTAGATGAGTACTATGCAGTGGAAGAGTTTGTCCTGACTACAGTACAGGGAGGGACATGTATATAGAAACATCATGGAGGACCGCACTAGAATGAACATGCAAATACAATATTGAATTCACTGAAACAAACTCATTATTTTGTGGTTTGCAGCTTTATGTTGCCTGTAAATGTCAACATTGAACTTTCTGCAAAATGATTGTTGAGACATAATCATTTAGATTGGACACTGACACAAGAGAATGCCAATAAAATCTATTGTGTTCTTATATGTGCCTCCTGCAGCACGGCATGCTCACTACCTACAAACCTGCCTATATTTAAACCTGCCTCCCACACAGGAGCGGAGCGTGAAGTGGCTTAGAAATCTGCACTTTGCAGGAGTCACATGGTCAAGGGAAAGTCACATGTTGATAGAAAGGCACAGTGTGGGCCCAAAAATACAGTTCTCCCCCTTACACCTGGTCTTAGGCCTTGGCCCTGGTTTGTTTCACCATCACGTCTAGTAAGTGGTGCCTCAACTCTCCTGTCAGGCCAAGGGAAGGGCTAAGTGCCAAGGAGTGGAAACCAAGTGTGTTCCTAACCAAGGGCTATGAGAATGAGATTGAGTAGAAAGCAAATAAATCAATGGATGTTTCAATATTGCCATGTTTTGAATGTTGTTTTCATTTTCAAATCGCTCGTCATAAAAGCTAGCTTAAGCGCCCGTAACAAATAAACAATAACTAAACAAAACAAAACATGACTAAAACAAAACATGATCACACAGACATGACAGGCCCTAACCACCACCCATCAGGAGCAAGGGTGAAGTGTCTTGCCCAAGGACACAACGGACGTGACTAGGATGGCGGAAGCCGGGGGTCGAACCAGGAACCCTCAGGTTGCTGGCACGGCCACTCTACCAACCAATTTGGTCCTGATATAATCTAACAAGGGCTGAACGGCAACACCGTTGCCAGTTTAGCTTTGATAAACAACTTTCTTTCTTGTAGAAAGCAACAATACAACAATAACTGTACATGTACTGTAAATGTATAATGTATCTATTTTATTCACATGTGAATAATGCTGTATAATAGACTGTATTTATGTTATTCACATGTGAATAATGCTGTATAATAGACTGTATTTATGTTATTCACATGTGAATAATGCTGTATAATAGACTGTATTTATATTATTCACATGTGAATAATGTTGTATAATAGACTGTATTTATATTATTCACATGTGAATAATGCTGTATAATAGACTGCATTTATATTATTCACATGTGAATAATGCTGTATAATAGACTGTATTTATGTTATTCACATGTGAATAATGCTGTATAATAGACTGTATTTATGTTATTCACATGTGAATAATGCTGTATAATAGATTGTATTTATATTATTCACATGTGAATAATGCTGTATAATAGACTGTACTTATATTATTCACATGTGAATAATGCTGTATAATAGACTGTATTTATGTTATTCACATGTGAATAAGGCAGTATAATAGACTGTATTTATGTTATTCACATGTGAATAATGCTGTATAATAGACTGTATTTATATTATTCACATGTGAATAATGCTGTATAATAGACTGTATTTATATTATTCACATGTGAATAATGCTGTATAATAGACTGTATTTATGTTATTCACATGTGAATAATGCGGTATAATAGACTGTATTTATATTATTCACATGTAAAAAATACCTAAGTGTTTTTTGTCTATTGTGAGCGAACTGTTGTGCTAAATTTCCCCCAGGGATCAATAAAGTACTTTCTATTCTATTCTAATCTATTCTAACATTATCCCTGGGCAGTTGTCACGACAACCACTCGCCTGCTTTCAGCTGGTATTTGACACAGGCCCCATATAGCTGCTGGGGATATGCCTGTATTTTATTCTATAATGTTGGACCTCCAAATTTAGCATGTCCTCATCCATTTGTGTCAACAAGATGAAATGAAAACCTTTCAAAAGTCCGTCACCGCCCGTTAGGATGTTTCAAAGTGTAAAATAGGATCCACCTTTAAAACTAAGTATTTTATTTTGAAATTGAACGGATCATTTATTTTGTGTTTGTGCATGACTTCCTGTCTAACACAAGCAGATTTGAGCTCAATTGAAGGAATTTGTTGCGGCGTCCAGCAAATATAGAAAGAGTCCACCTCCATGGGCGTGCCAATCCACAGCCGTTTCGTATTAAATGGAAATCCGGGGTTAGCCACCAGACAATTTATGGTAATGAAGTAGCGGGAAACGAGCTGGGTATATTTTTTTACCACCTCATCTTGCCCCTCAGTCTTAAGGGGTAAGATGACCCCTTTAAATTACAGTAGGGAGCCAAAATACAGTAGTGAGCTAAGAGGAGGCAGAAGATTGGGAATAACCACATCAATTAAGTTTCTATAATTACAGAATCACAACTGTGAAGTATTTTGATTACTAGTACACAAAACATGATGCTGCATAATGTCTTTGGGAAACAATGCTGACCAAAAAAAATAAAAAATAAAAATAAAAATAAATTTAAAAAAAATATATATATATATTTATATTATTTGGTCATCAGTTCATGTAAACAGTACACTGCAAGTGCATGGCAGATAAATAAATAAAAGTATCGGTTTACATTTCCTGACCAAAAAGGTATAGGCTAAAGCTAAAAGCTTATTATGCCGACCCTTTCCACATTGACTTTGTACATGTCAAATAGAGGAAAGAAAACAAAAAGCAAAAGAAGAAGAAAAACAAGAAATGACTCTAGAGTCTCTCTCAAAATCATAGTACTTGATCACATGCATTGTTAAGCATGTCACTACATGCATTTACCAATATATACATACACTATATTGTCAAAAGTACTTGGCCACCAATCCAAATGATGAGAATCACTAATCACATGGCCCGGCCACAGGTGTATAAAATCAAGCACTTAGGCATGGAGACTGTTTCTACAAACATTTGTGAAAGAATGGGCCGCTCTCAGTGATTTCCAGCGTGGAACTGTCATGGGATTCAACAAATCCAGTCGGGAAATTTCCTCGCTCCTAAATATTCCAAAGTCAACTGTCGGCTTTATTATTTAAAAAAATGGAAGCGTTTGGGAACAACAGCAACTCAGCCACCAAGTGGTAGGCCACATAAACTGACAGAGAGGGGTCAGCGGATGCAGAAGTGCATAGTGCAAATACTTTCTGCACAGTCAGTTGCTACAGAGCTCCAACCTTCCAATTAGCCCACGTACAGTACGCAGAGAGCTTCATGGAATGGGTTTCCATGGCAGAGCAGCTGCATCTAAGCCATACATCACCAAGTCCAATGCAAAGCGTGGGATGCAGTGGTGTAAAGCATGTCGCCACTGGACTGTAGAGCAGTGGAGACGCCTTCTCTGGAGTGATAAATCACACTTTTCCATCTGGCAATCTGATGGACGAGTCTGGGTTTGGAGGTTGCCAGGAGAACGCTACATTTCGGACGGCATTTTGCCGAATGTAAAATTTGGTGGAGGAATTATGGGGTGGGGTTGTTTTTCAGGAGTTGGGCTTGCCACTTAGTTCCGTTGAAAGGAACTTTGAATGCTCCAGGATACCAAAACATTTTGGACAATTCCATGCTCTCAACCTTATGGGAACATGACTGTGCAGCAGTGCACAAAGCAAGGTCCATTAAGACATAGATGACAGAGTCTGGTGTGGATGAACTTGACTGGCCTGCACAGAGTCCTGACCTAAACCCGATAGAACACATTTGAGATGAATTAGAACAGACACTGAGAGCCAGGCCTTCTCCACCAACATCAGCGTGTGACCTCACCAATGCACTTTTGGAAGAATGGTGGAAAATTGCTATAAACACACTTCGCAACCTTGTGGACAGCCTTCCCAGAAGAGTTGAAGCTGTAAAAGCTGCAAAGGGTGGAGCCACATCATATTGAACCCTATGGGTTAGGAATGGGATGGCACTTCAAATTCATATGTGAGTCAAGGCAAGTGGCCAAATACTTTTGGCAATATAGTGTATGTATATATACATATACACATACTATTGTTCAAATGCACAATTGCGAATACACTTTTTTCCTTTTTTTTTTCTTTCGACTGCCTCCCTCTTTCCTCCTTTTCCTTTCCATCCCTTTCTTGCTCCATTATATAGTAAATTAAAGATGTATAAATATATATGTATAAAGAAGTTAGTCATGTATAAGTATATAAACATGATCTATTGACTCACAGCACATCTCTGTACTTGTTTATAGTCTTATTTTAAAACATTTGTTTAAACAGGTGGATTGAACTGCACATCTTCAGTTCATTCCCACAGGTTTAGTCCTTTCACAGATACACCATGTTCTCTGGAGGTAGTTCTTGCCCGTGTTGTTTGAAACATATCTGCACTTCTGAAGACATTGTGGAAGTAGATTGTTGTGAGCTTTGAACACGACCAGTAGGGTCTGAAGATCAACTATGTCAAAGAATTTTAGGGTCTAAAGATGTATTAATAAATAGCCAGGCTCCCGCTACTCTGCTCTCATAATTACTCTTATGACTCTTTTCTGCAGGATGAAAGTTGGATATCATTTTTACCCAAAAAAAAAAAGGGTGGGGTTGGGGGGATGGGAACCGGTTCCCAGTGTATCAATTATTTGGAATCGCTTGCCATTTTGTCCAGTTGTTCCCTTATCGCTTCTTCCGGGTGGGGATGACATCATTAGGCAACGTGCGACACCGGGCGGAAAAAGCGCACCGAAGTTTGCCGACATTTCACAAAAAAATATTGCAACAGCGCTACTTTTAAAAATTCCAAGACTGCTATTTCATCAATAAGAGGACATACAAGCAATTTGCTGAAATATTTGAACATTGAATGTCGCGTTTTTTTTAACCGCACCGATCTCATCCCAGGCAGCAGCAGTCATCTGATGTAAATACTACAGGTACTAATACATCGCCTATATTGTTAGCGCTATTAGCTGTTAGATTGAAATGAATACCTTGTCATTCAGATGAGCACTAAGAGACATATTCTGACTGCTTTGGAGGCTCCAGTTCACGTCTGCGGCAGGGAAGACCAATGTCACCCAGCAGTGACTAAGTTTGTGGTCAAAAGCTTGCAATAATTAGCTCCTTCGGTAGGTGAATGTTCAATTATAGTCAGAGAAAAGTTGCATGTTTTCCTCCAACCACATTATTTTATACATGGAACTCCTGAAATCAGAATATTGTGTAAAAGTCCATTCATGTCAACAATTAACTTCAAATGTAAAATTAATATGTGATATTAACATGCAAAGTGAGATATGCGTAGCCTTTTTTTAATATCATTTTAAAGATAATAGCTTACAGTTTACAGTACGCCGCATTTTCTGCGATTTTCAAGGTTTCCATAAGCTGTAAGCAACAAACATCAACATTATTTTAACGATTGGGTCGCATTGTGATTCTCCCAAGATGCAGACGGACTCCGGACACAGCGTGAAGGTAGGAAATGATTTATTTAGTTTAACAATAAATCAGGCAGGAAAAAACAAAAGCGTGCTCATTGCACGGGAGGCAAAGCTAAGGGAGCTAGCGTGGGATCTAGCATACAAAAAGAGCGTGGCGTGGAAGCTAGCAAACAAAAGGAATCAACAAACTCATGTTAGACTCAAATCTTCATATTGAATGCTATCTCCCTGCCAGCAAAAATCTTTATGATGAACTCATGATGTCTCGTAAAATAATGGTGTCCCCAAAAGTTGACTTATATGTCACATGTTTTTGATTTTAAAAGTGAAGGTTTTGATGATTATATTCACAAGAAAAAATATTTAATGAATATGGCTAAAACTAGTTTTTTAAAATACATTTAAGAGCCTTAACTCCAACTACAAGTGTTCACAAAGTCCAAAGAAGAACAATTATGATGAACATCTTGAACATTTGTTATCTTTTTTAAAGAAAGATATTATGTATGTATTTAATATTTTTTTACTCATGGTATATTTATGTATTTATTCTTTATTTATTCACTGTTCTGTTACAAACAGAGAACAAGGAAAAGGAATAAAACTGCAATGATATGAAAGGGGGTAGGATTGAATAAGTGAGCTGCCAGTTATTGACTGTAAAATCTAGGGTTGTTGTTTTTAATGGTGTATTACTGTAAATTGAAAGATGGTACATGTGTTTTTACGGAAGAAAAACTGGCAGCTAAGTTGCCAGAATAAAAAATAACTTGTACAGTTTTTCCATGAACAATATCATATTGTAAAAACCAATGTCAATTTAACACAAACATTCTGGCAACTAAGCTCTAAGCTGCCAGCTTTTTCCGTAAACCACCCCCCCCCCCCAAAAAAAAAAACAGTTGTACCGTTTTTCCATTTACCGTAAAATGTGGTAAAAAAAAAAAAAAAGTAAATGTAAAGTTTTTACTGTAAAATTGACAGTCTACTTAAAACAATGTATACAATTAATAATGAAATCCAGAGGCAAATTGGATGTGGCCCTCAATGAAAACCAGTTTGACATCCCTGTTCTGGGTAGATGACAAATATTTTTTTTAAGTTTTAAAAATGTTACTAAATTTTGCATTCTTGTGTAATTTCCACTTGTCTTATTTTGTTAAATACTACAGATTGTCACTACTACAATCCAGTCTATTTCTGCAAGACCTGTACTTTTGTGTTTAAGAGCTACTATGGAACCGTACCCAACATTAAAGATGGTTCCCAATCTGATTGACGCTTTGGGGGGGTTGAAGGAATTAGTATCAGCCTAGGGAACAATTTCTGCATTTCTCTCAACATTGACGACTTCTTTCACCACAGCCGTGCTCATGTTAAGCTCATTAGTCACCCTGGATGCTGCCTTGCTTGCCGAGGCTCCTGACACTTTTCTAGTGCTTACTCTACACACGTAGCTTACACCTCCTTACGGCCATGAAAGCACATTCCTGCAAATGTACACGCTAACCACTACTCAGAGGCAACTAGAAGCAAAACACTGGGATATGACTTTCAGATGCTAAATGAGGCAACACATATTTGTTGACACATAGTTTGGCTGATCAGAACACACTACATTTAAAAGGGGCCAAATTATAACGTTTACCCGTAATTACCCTGTCAAGCAAGACACATGCTATGAAATCATATTGTGCCCTTTCACCGACATCCAATATTATTTCCCTTGATTGCAAAGTAACAATGACTTTGGGGACGGCGTGGCGCGGTTGGGAGAGTGGCCGTGCCAGCAACCTGAGGGTTCCTGGTTCAATCTCCACCTTCTACCATCCAAGTCACGTCCGTTGTGTCCGTGAGCAAGACACTTCACCCTTGCTCCTGATGAGTCCTGATTAGCGCCTTGCATGGCAGCTCCCTCCATCAGTGTGTGAATGTGTGTGTGAATGGGTGAATGTGGAAATAGTGTCAAAGCGCTTTGAGTATCTTAAAGGTAGAAAAGCGCTATACAAGTATAACCCATTATATACACAAACCATGCGAGGCTCACTGGACATGGTATAAAACATGCACACACATTTCAATCATGCTTTTTTTTTGCAGTTCTATCATTGATCACAATTTTTCATTTGCACTTTCTTTTCTCACTCCATGCAAACAATGAACTGCCAGAACATGATAGTTAATACTGTAGCGTGTCACGCCTACTGATCAGTGATCACTTCCTGCGTTGCTCGATTACCAGGGAGCGGGTGCCTTTGTTCATGTAACCAACCTTGCTTCCATACTTCCTGTTTCTTCCGACGAAGAAGAAAACAAATACTGAACGTTTTATGGAACGCAATTTCTATCGATATCGATGAAATACATTGATATCGTTTTATTGCCCATCCCTAGTTTGACATATATGCAAGTAGGTTTTGAGTTGATCACATGGGGGTCAGTCCGAGGGCGAGACCTGTAGTCAAGACCGGCATACATAAGAAACATTCCATTACGAGTTGAAAGCATCATGCTGTAACAAGAATTCAGTTGACGGGATACATGCTGCAGTGAGAACTAGCTTAGTTGTAAGCACTCTTGACACCCATTTCTATTTGGCCATCAGAGCTGTTCAAGGTGTCAGGGCTGTTCACAGGCACTGTGTGTTTCACCAGCCAAGATGGCTTCCACATTTTTTCTATCATGATTAATTATGGTTTCTGATGGTAGTACAGTGAGAAAGTGTAAATTATTCCCACATTTTCTTGTGCCCCGCGCACAGTCACTGTTGTGTAGGAAGATGCTATTGACGCCATCCATGGATGGCGACCAAAAGGCATCCACTGTACACGGGGTGGCAAACTCTAGTGATTATCAAGGGAGGTTTGTGTCAGCTGAACATAGTCCAGACTGCCAGTTGACAGGGTCGGATTTTCCAGTATGGAAGAGTCTCCTTTCTGTGGGCGAAGCTGGCTGTTGGGAGACTAGGAGAGAGGACTGCCCAAGGCTTGGAAGCTTGAAAGAGAATATTTCAAACAGACAAGCACCGTCTGTGTTCCGGTGTCACCAGCCCACCCGTCTGACAATCAGGGCCATGTCATCACTCGGGTTCTGACTAATTCAGGGAACGCTCTTACGGGATGCTGCAAACATAGATGTCAGTTGGGCCCACAATATGAATACAAACACAAATAATCCAGGGAACAGCAAAGCTTGAGGGGGAATGTAAAAACAATAATGTGGTTTGCTTTCAGTTCTTAACAAAATCCCCAACATTGTACATGCAGGACTGACAATCTGGAAGAACTGCTTCAAAAATGTCTAAAAAAATCATCTGTCAGATCATGTTGTTCGTATTTAGCGCTGTCAGAAAGGACATTCCGCAGAATGGCACTTAAAATCACAATGCAGAGAACTGTTATCAGACGAGGTACAGGTTTATGGTTCAAGGGCTCGTCCATTCATAGAGAACAAGCTCAGCCTTTCTGCCTGACACACTGATAAAGACGGCACAAATGAAGCTCCATCTTTGCCTCTCCCCAAGGGAATAATATATCACCCATCTGAATGTGGCACATATTGAATCGTTTCCAGCACTGATGATTCATTGGAATAAATCAGTCCCTCTTATTTTGCCAACTTGAACTGATACTGAAATAAGAAGGGGGAGAAAAATGTAATATGGTTAGATGTAAGGAAGGACAGGTGTTGGGAGGGTTCTATAGGAGGGGTAATCCTAATCCGCCTTTCAAGCAACAATTAATGATGATCTTGGCATGATGTTGCAATTCCTTTTAGACTGTCAACAACAACCTGCCTTTCACACATAGACCAAATCCAGTAGGATGCCTTGCTGCAGGCAGACAGGATCTTATCCCGGATTTGCATAAATGTACAGCAATAATCAAAAAAACACACCGGACAAACTCTGCGGTGACCCAAGATGTATTTCCTTTGGCGAGTTCAAATCAAACATTGCAGTAGTGATGGTGAAGACCTGATCTCAGGACCCAGCTACCAAAGCTGCACCTGTTGCCAAATGTCATATCGGATATAAACTTGTCCGACAAAAACTTTTATGTCTTTGAGAAAAACAAATATAAAACTACAGATGCAAGGGATCAGCCTATCGGCAAGTACAAATATAATCGGCATCTTGTGCAAATGAAAGGGGTTATATCCGCATTCAAGCTAGGAGACACATTCTAACACACACGCAGACACAAATCCTGTTCAGGGGAACGCAGCGCAGATACCCTCGCAGCCCTCCAAGGCACAATTAGGATTTCACGGGGGGAAGAAATCTACATTCCTGCACACATGAAAAAAGTCCTTTTTCCCTCCTAACAACAATATCAACTTTTCACTTAAGGAAAAAAACCTGAAGCACTACTCGATGGGATTTGGACAAAGAAAGAGAAAAAACGCTCTAATTTAAGCTGCAGTTGTTAAGGAAATATATTATGGTTGAAGAAAATCCAGTCCTAAGCCACCCTGTTCCAATCAATTTTTCCTATTGGCTGCGACATGAAAAGAAGCTGGCAGTTTGTTTGAAGTGCTTGTCTGCGTGTAGCTGCAATGATATTCATAGGACATAACACCTCTCAGATATACAGTACAGGCAAAGTAGTCCCAAGTACAATATTCCTAGTCATGCTATAAGTGTCCTGAACAGGCCTGGGCCGATATTCCGTAAGTCAATTAACCGGCGATCAATGAAAATTAAAGTCGCTAAATTTTCAAGCGTCGAAAAAAATGCCATGTGCATGCTTCAAGAGCATTAGCACTTTTCCTCGCTTTTAGCCGCTACGCCATAACAGAATGAAAAAAAGGGGGTGAATGATGTCTGTTGGACTCTGTGTGGAGTCACGCTAGCATGACACAGTGCAACTAGTTAGCATGTAGCAGCTAACCAAATTCCACCGCACCAATGTGGGAATATTTGAGTTGAAACCTTTGGAACAAGATGAGAGGGTCAACACAGAGAAGCCAGTTTGCCAAATGTGTACGCATACAACACACCTGCACGCCCACTTGAAAACACAACCGCCACACTCACTTGGCCTTTGGTGAACAAATCGGGTCAGTGTAAACAAAACAGTGCAGAAGTGCAAAATAGTGTGCGCTCACAGAAAGTGATGGTCAAAGACGTTCTGCCATTTCAATAATGTTTTTTAAAACTTCAAAGTGCTGTCATGTTGTCATGTTCCTTACTCGGAATTTGCATAGGAGCTGTTCGATACAGTATATATATATTTATATTTTTATTTATTTATTTTTTGTATTCATTATTAATATCAACTTGTCAGCTTCTTGTCATTACATAATGCCTTTATCTCTATTTTTACATTTAGATGGGAGGTATTTTTTTGTATTATTTAATTTAAGGTATGTTCATGTAGACGAGGTATGGGGACAGATTTGTTAAGAGTTTGAGCAGAAATATGTCATATAAGAATTAACTATACACAATAAAACCTTAACAAAATGCTCTGTCACATGAATGTTTTTTGAAGTAATACCTTTGTGACATGAAAAACACAAGTAATGTTAAAAAAACATGGTGTTTACTTTTTGATATCAAAATAAAACTCAAAGCCGTTTGGCTACTGAAGATAAAGTCTAACAAGGGAATAAGCGGTAGAAAATGGATGGATGGAAATAAGCTTTGTTCTTCTCTTGGTTCAGTACGACAGTTTGGCCAACACAATTAAAGAGGAGTGACACCTCTCACATCGAATACACAATCTTTACAGCCTACGTTCAGTCCGATGAGATGACAAAACATTTTAGCTAGTATTGATGTTATTTGATTATATTGATACAGTTTGCAGTTAAATAAAGGAGTGAACATCCCAGTAAACAAACTAAAGACTTTATAAACAAGTTGTGACAACGTTTACGACACATCAAATAGTTTTCTCCTTGGCTGTATACTTTGTGTGGGGACAGTCCACACCTGTCTCCATCTGAACACAGCAGTGCGCTTTTAAACGCATGCCGGGAAGCGAGGGAAAATGACGTTAAACCAAGCGCACAGAGGGGAAATCTCCCGAACAAAGTCTGTGTTGTTAGTCCGCCATGATTATCAAGCCAAGTGACGCTAGTGCGCATGCGCCTGACTTCCTGTTGCCTAAAATGCATGAATAAATTACGGTTTTTGGGTCATAAAAAAATTAGACGGTATTAATAACCGTCTGGAATTTTATCTCCAATTATCATTATACCGTTTACAGTTACATCCCTCGTCCATTAACAAGTAAAAAGTCAAGGGCGGTCACGGCATGTTCATGCCGTCCATGTTGGTCAATGTTTTAGGGCATTACGGCATGTGATGAGGGCAGTCGTGGCTTTTGCCGTAGTTGCCGTGGTTAAATTCGAGGCCTGGCTTTTCTATCAACTACATACTCAAAGCACTCACAGAGAAGTGAGAAGCCATCTGGTGGTAAGCTACATTTGTAGCCCCAGCTGCAGTGGGGTAGACTGATGAAAGCGTGGCTGCCGATTTGCGCCTACGGCCCCTCCGACGACCACCCATCATTCATTCACCAGTGTGAGCGGCACTGGGGGAGAGGGGGAAGTGTCTTTGCCCAAGGACACAACGACAGTGATTTGGATGGCAACCTCGGGTTTCTGGCACGGCTGCGGTGTGTAGATACACCTAATGGAAATAGAGTCGTGGTCAAAAGTGTACATACACTTGTAAAGAACATAATGTCATGGCTGTCTTGAGTTTCCAATCATTTCTACAACTCTTTTATTATTTTGTGATAGAGTGATTGGAGCACATACTTGTTGGTCACAAAAAACATTCATGAAGCTTGCTTCTTTTCTGAACTTATTATGGGTCTACTAAAAATGTGAGCAAATCTGCTGGGTCAAAAGTATACATACAGCAATGTTAATATTTGCTTACATGTCCCTTGGTAAGTTTCACTGCAATAAGGCACTTTTGGTAGCCATCCACAAGCTTCTGCTTGAATTTTTGACCACTCCTCTTGACAAAATTGGTGCAGTTCAGCTAAATGTTTTGGTTTTCTGACATGGACTTGTTTCTTCAGCATTGTCCACACGTTTATGTCAGGACTTTGGGAAGGCCATTCTAAAACCTTCAATGTAGTCTGATTTAACCATTCCTTTACCACTTTTGATGTGGGTTCGGGGTCATTGTCCTGTTGGAACACCCAACTGATGATTTTAGGTTGTCCTGAAGAATTTGGAGGTAATCCTCTTTTTTCATTGTCCCATTTACTCTCTGTAAAGCACCAGTTCCATTGGCAGTAAAACAGGCCCAGAGCATAATACTACTACCACCATGCTTGACGGTAGGCTTGGTGTTCCTGGGTTTAAAGGCCTCGTCTTTTCTCCTCCAAACATATTGCTGGGTATTGTGGCCAAACAGCTCCATTTTTGTTTCCTCTGATCACAGAACTTTCCTCCAGAAGGTCTTATCTTTGTCCATGCGAAAAAGGAGGACTACCTCCAAATTCTTCAGGACAAGCTAAAATCATCAGCCCGGAGGTTGGGTCTTGGGCGCAGTTGGGTGTTCCAACAGGACAATGACCCCAAACACACACGTCTAAAGTGGTAAAGGAGAGGCTAAATCAGGCTAGAATGAAGGTTTTAGAATGGCCTTCCCAAAGTCCTGACTTAAACGTGTGGACAATGCTGAAGAAACAAGTCCATGTCAGAAAAGCAACACATTTAGCTGAACTGCACCAATTTTGTCAAGAGGAGTGGTCAAAAATTTAAGCAGAAGCTTGCCAGAAGCTTGTGGATGACTACCAAAAGCGCCTTATTGCAGTGAAACTTGCCAAGGGACATGTAACCAAATCTTTACATTGCTGTATGTATACTTTTGACCCAGCAGATTTGCTCACATTTTCAGTAGACCCATAATAAACCGGCTGTAGGTGTGTCTAACCACCTATTGCAACACCAGGCCAGTGGGCCAAGTTCACTAACTACATCATTTGAACTGAGCATATAGGGCCAACATATTTCCTTTTGGAAATTGGTAAACGCACAAAAAAATCTACAAACAACAATAACTTTGATCCCGCATTATGGTTGAATTATGAAAGCGCAAATTGTCCGCTTGGATTTGTAGAGACATGAAGCTAAATACCAGGACGGTGTCAGACATCAGCTGCGATGAAGGTCTCCATGTGTAAACTTCACTTCTAATGATGCAATCCGCCAACACGTCAGCCCTGAGGCACAGCCACACAATCAGGACACTAGCCAGGACCTTTTAGCTGCCTGCTTGGTGAAAGCCTGTTTTAAGACCAACACATTGGAATTGTCACTGCAGAGATGCAGATTTGTGTCACGGCTGAAGAAAAGGTTAAAGACATCATCTGCAGCATCTGAGAAAGCCTTCATCTCGAGTACGGCTTTGAAATGGCATCCAGCTAAACCATCTTTAGGTCCCTCATTATCGATAGCTCTCCTGACTTTCCCACAAAGAAAGAAAGCAAGCATCTTGCCAACACCTACTCTGCTCTTTCATTTCAGCTCCAAAACCTCCACACCACAGTGTGGGCAGTTCTGGCAGAGTCATGCCCAAGAACACTGACTGAGTGCAACAATTGGACTAATGACTGAATAAAAACATATATTGTTATAATAAAAATGGCCACACAGGTTGACTTGTGCCCACCTGTCTTATTCAACAGCAGAAGGTGTCCACAAAGCCTTGAAGGTCTTAGTGCCGTGAGAGGCGGTGAGCTCGTGGTTTCAGCCACTTCCGGGCAAAGCAAATCACTTTAATATGTTAAGAAGATTAAGATGGATAAATGTCGAGATACATTTTTTTGGAAAAGCCACCTAAATCTCTTGTGTTTTATTTGGGGGAGGGGTGTTGTGTGAGTCAACACAAGCCCACCAAATTCCAAGGCGATTGGCTAGTGAAAATCGCGGCTTATTTGAGATTTTCCCATTTTAAGCTTCTTGAATCTAAGACCATCCCACCTTTTGCTTAATATTTTATAAACACCAACCTTTGGGATGAGAAAACTGCGCTCCAATCTACTGGTCACAGTCGTCTTATCCTGACACTGGAGCCTCATTTGTGTAGGTCAATGTTTGCCTCGCTAATCTGCTGCATGGCGGTAAACACTGAAAGGAAGTGCTGCAGGTTAAAGTTGGAAATATTCATTCCTCATTGAATCTTTTAAGTCGTTTTGGTTAATTGAATCAGGTCTTTTGCTAATGCAAGATAGGCGCTTGGGCTTCTTTCTCCCCCCTCAAGCAGACAGCCATGTGAGGGTCCGCCTGTCAGCTTGCTCTGCTACAAACTGAAGAGGTAGAAATGGAACAAATAATGTAAGGGGATTAACAACACATTTGCATATCATTTGCTCTGCTTCTAAACTATAGAATGAGGTGAAAGAGAAGGAATGCTTTTTTTTTTACCATCACCTGCCCTCAGATTATTCATTAAAGCAGGGGAGTCCAACATGTTGTCACTTCAAATTCAAAGCATGCAGGGGCCCATTTGATATTTGTCTTTTTCAAAACCATTACACTACGTACATTTTTTTAACCTTTAAGGATCCACTCAAATTTGGTCCCGGGAACATGGAAAAATAAGTCATATATCATATGAATTTTTTTGCAACACTTAGATCCACTTCAAATCTGTTGATATAAAGGTGTGATTTAAAAAAAAATGTTTTATGCCCTTTTTTTTTTCATAAAAACCCTTGTTGACAAAAAGGGCATAACGCAAACTTAAATAACATTTAATAGTTAGTTAATTAATAGTTAGTTGAAAGTAAAACATTTTTGACACTTTTATGTGTGGGGCCCTATTGGATCCCCAAAGATTTTAGGGGGTCTTTTAAATTTTAAAAAATAAAAAAATAACTAATTTCTCAAAAATTAATAACAACCCAATGTTGTTATAAATTCTTAACCCAGTTAAGATTCCAATTACTTCTCATCAAGTATTCCACTTTAATTTTTTTAAGGAAAATATAGCATATTTTAAAAACCAAAGTTCTGACAAAAAGATAGATAGATAGATGGATAGATAGATAGTACTTTATTGTTTCCTTCAGGAGAGTTCCCTCAGGAAAATTAAAATTCCAGCAGCAGTGTACAGAATTGAGATCGAATTTAAAAAAGTAAATAATGGGGGTATAGATGGAAACAAAATAGAAAAATATTACAATAGAATAAAAACAAAAAGCATCAATGAGAATACAAATATAACAGTAAAATAAGAATATAACAAGAGAAACTAGGCATTAGTGACCATGTTATGAAAATGTATTACACTGTTATTGGGCATAAAACATAATTTAAATATCAACAGATGAACCTGAAGTTGGTCTGGAGATTTCAGCGTTGAATTAGGGCTGGGCGATATGGTCTTTTATTAATATCTCAATATTTTTAGGCCATGTCACGATACACGATATATATCGCGATATTTTGCCTTAGCCTTGAATGAACACTTGATGCATATAATCACAGCAGTATGATGATTCTATGTGTCTACATTAAACATTCTAGTTCATACTTCATTAATATATGCTCATTTTAAACTTTCATGCAGAGAGGGAAATCACAACTAAGTCAATTGACCAAAACTGTATTTATTAAACAGTTATTAAGCAGTGGCACAAACATTCATGTCATTTCCAAAACAGAAAGTGCAAGATTGTCAGAGACATTTTATTTTTTATTTTTTTATTTTTTTTATAATGTCCTGCCCAGCTTCTCGGGCAAATCATATAGTAGATGTAGATGTCCATATCGGCTGTTCAGATTTACTTTACAAAAGAGAAGTGTAGGATACTTCTCTTGTTGCCTTATTTGTATTTTGACTTTATTACATGTATTTATATAATCATTTGGTGCAGCCGGGCCGGAGCAGGAGGGGATAGAAAGAGAGAAAAGGGAAGACAGGGGGGGGAATTGTGGGGACAAGAGGGGGATTAGACAAAGAGACAAAAACAACAACAGCAAACACAACAACAACAACAACAGAGCAACATCAGCAAATACGCCATGTACAAATATGATGGTAAAAGTAATAGCAAATAAGCAGTTAGCGAAAATAAAAAAATAATACAGAAATGACAATGAGCATTATTACACTAAAAATGGAGCAATATGAATACCAATAGAAATAGTGCTATTGATAATAAACAATACCAATACTTTACCTTTATTATCAACAATACAATTGTTCAAATGCAACAATACATATACGTAATGATAACTTCAGATACGAAAGAATGCAGAAAAATGGAGGGGAAGAAAGAGAAGCAACCTACATTAACCTTGTAGATTGTTATAGTAACAATAGGTTAAGCTTTGTCAGTGTGCCATGTGTTATACCCAGTTTACCCTAGGGCAACAACGTTAATATATGTTTGATGAAACGTGATTATGTGCATGAGTGTATGTGTGCATATGTACTTGTATATGTACATTATGTGTATATGTCTGTTTGTACAGTGAATGTATATGTACAGTATGTGTATATGTGTGTACAGTGAATGTATATGTGTAGTATGTGTATGTGTGTGTCTGTACAGTGAGTGTATATGTACAGTATGTGTATATGTATGTTTTTACAGTGAATGTATATGTACAGTCAGAGACATTTTAAAACAAGCTATTCTCCCTTCTCCCCTCAGGCAGGAGACTACGCTCCATCCAGACCCACACCTCCCGCCACCTGAACAGTTTTTTCCCCTCGGCCATCAGGCAAATGAACAAGAACTCCTAACAGCAGCTCCTTGAATTCCTTGAATCCCTTCTAAGTCTATCTGATAGCTCAGTCACAGCTCTTTTTATACCAAATATGTGTTATATGTGTTTTATGTCGCACGTTTGCACCAAGAAAAATTCCTAGTTTGTGAACCTGTTCTCAAACAATGGCAATAAAACTATTCTGATTCTGATTCTGATTCTGATAGTGCACTTTTGTGCATGATGTCACTAACATGACATATCAAAACAACACTTAATTAAAGTGCACTTTTTTTACAGAACGCCACTACAATAGTTTAAAACAAATAAAGTGAACTTTTGTGCATGATGTCACACAAAATATTTCAATAAGTGTCACATAAAAATGAGCTGCATATCAAATAGTATATGTCATACGGTGTTGATGTAGAAATGGTTGCTTCGGCATTTTGTGGGTGTGGCACCGAACGGAGATGTTGACATGCGGAGTTTGAAGCACTCTTCATTCTTTAGCGGGCGACTTTTCAAATGATGCTACAAATTAGCAGTGGTGCTACTTTTTGTAGCAACGCTTTTGCCGCATAATTGTTCAACATATTCCCGCTTGAAGCCAAACCACCGCCAGACGATGGACCCCGTGCTGTTTTTCTTAGGAATTAATTATTCCTCCATTTGTTACCAGATTCGCACCTTCTCTCTCTCGTATTACCACCCGCACCACTCCATTAGCATCACAGCTAACGTTACCATGTTGCTACCTCTCTGCTTCGCAGGAGTGTGTGACGTTGCACACGTGACGTACGTAAGAAGGTGCGCTTATTTTAAGTCTGTGAGAAGGAGAGACAAGATAGAGGGAGAAACGCATGCAGTTTAATGCCTGCAGCTAAAAGCAACTGCGTGAGAACGTACACTCGAATATCACGATATAGTCATTTTATATATCGCACAGAGACAAACCCGCGATATATCGAGTATATCGATATATCGCCCAGCCCTACATTGAATAAGAAAAAAAAACAATGCACAAGGACACAAATTACCTTTTTTCAAACATTTTTATGACTGAAACCCTTCTGGGTCCCCGAGACCAAAGTTGATGAGAGCCCTAAAGGTTAAAAACCCTCAAATCTAAACTCCAAACATCCCAGAACAAGCTAGTCAGATTACTTCTAGACCTCCACCCCAGATCCCACCTCACTCCTACCCATTTCTCCAAAGTGGGCTGGCTCAGGGTGGAGGACAGAGTAAAACAACTTGCACTGAGCCTAGTCTATAAAATTCGCTACACCTCCCTGATACCGAAGTAAATGTCAAACTACTTCCTTAACGTAAATGACCGCCATAACCACAACACCAGGGGGAGCTCCACTATCCACGTTAAACCCAGATTCCGATCTAACAAAGGTCTTAACTTATTCTCTTTCTATGCCACATTAATGTGGAATGCGCTCCCAACAGGTATAAAAGAAAGAGCATCTCTATCCTCCTTCAAAACCCCAATAAAAGTTCACCTCCAGGCAGCTACAACCCTAAACTAATACCCTCCCCGGATTGTTAATAATCAAATGTAAACAATCCAATGCAGATACTTTTTCTTATGCCTTCTGATCTCACTCTCTCTCTCTATGTCCACTACTTGCTGTCCATATCCTACCAAGTCAGACCTACACTGTTCCAATATCTATTTCTCTGTTCTCAATTGTTGATGACTGATGATAACAATCGAACCTAACCCCCCCCCACCCCCCTCCACACCCTGGATTGTAAATAATGTAAATAATTCAATGTGATTATCTTGTGTGATGACTGTATTATGTTGATAGTATATATCTGATAGTATATATCTGTATGATGAATCAATTTAAGTGGACCCCGACTTAAACAAGTTGAAAAACTTATTCGGGTGTTACCATTTAGTGGTCAATTGTACGGAATATGTACTTCACTGTGCAACCTACTAATAAAAGTCTCAATCAATCAATCAATAAAAATAAAAAACATCAAAATTGGCCCTGGCTTCGATTGTTCAGTGCTTGGACCCCCCTGCTCGGGATCAACTTCAGATTTATCCGTCGATAAGTTTTTATTATATTTGTGTTTGTTTTATGCCCTCTTTGTCTTAGAAAAATTATGGCAACCCCCAAAAATATGCAATATCTTCCCCCGATATGTCAAAGTGGAATATTTGATGTGAAAGTAAACATTAAACTTTTCTCCACAAAACTGAAAAAGTGGCTTAAGGAAAATGAGAAGTGTGAGCACTAGAACTGGGTGTAGTATGCACAAATGGAGCCAATTATTTTTTTATGTATTTTTATTTTGTACTTGTGTTCATCTTTTTGTATGTGTTTTACACTTTTCTTTTTTTAAAGCCTAACCAGGAACGAGGGTTGCAAATTAGCCTGTGGCTAGAAGTCTTATGTACTTTGTCATCGGTTACCTATGGGTAATAAATACAAATAATCTGAACCTTCAATAGGTCAATAATTCATAACAACATTGATTGTGATTCATTATTATTTTTGAGCAATGACAGTTTAGAGTTGCACGGCAGCTTTGTGTTATTAGAGTCAGCATTGCAACTTTTTCCCGTTACAAATTTTTGTAATAGTATGTTTAGAATGTTGGGCCGCTAAAATAATAACTTTCCCCCGGGCAGCACTTTGGACACCTCTGCATTAAAGCCTCAATGGACCTTATTGTTAGCAGCACCTACACTGTCAATAACTACAGCACATTTAAAAACATCATTCAAAACGAGACAAAGCAAGTTATGAGACTGAAAAAAGTCGAAAGAAAGCCTGAACATGGCATTGCATGTGCCAAATCAGTATCAACCTGTTTTTCCAGTCTCTCCATCCGGAGTTAAGACAATAAGACCACTGGGAGATGAAGGGGATGGCATTATGGAGCGTTAAGCATAATGAGCAGCCCTGAAGCTCTTCTTAAAGAAGGTGAATCAGAGGATTGGGACACAAGTGTAACTAAACCCTGGGCCGGACCACGAATGAGAAGCAACAAAACATTTTGGGCAAAATGCCACTAAGCCAAGCATCTGTGTCTTCTTAAAGTAAACTTCACATGATCACTTCACTTCAGGATTACTTGGTTCTAAGAGAAAAGAGGCTGTCAAGACGGAGAAAAATAAATTAACCCAGTTTTAAGCATAATCACCACAGTAATCCTTTGGAAAAGTTTTGAAGATGGGTTATTCTACAAACTTAAAGCAAGTTTAGATCAGGACTTTAAGATCGGCCTTGAGTATTTCAAAAAAGAAGAAGGTTTAATATGTCATAATGCTGAAAATCACAAAGGAAAAGGGAAGATTGATGTTGTACATCTCCTGACTAGAAATGTCTTACTGAGCTTTCTAGCCATACGACAATGATTCCCAGGTAAATGTTACATTCCCGTGTCTCTTATAAATAGACATTTTAATCTTGCATGTTTGCCTAAGTTTCAACAGCGGCAGTTGCATTTCCCATCTGTTTGAACAGAGCTTGCTGCCAATGTATATGAACTGAAAAGATAACTACCCAATATTATTCAGGAAGTTCACCTTTTTATTGCTTCAGTGAACTTTGTGGGCACATTTCAATACAATTTATGTATTTCATAACCATCACAGGTGGTCCCCTTCTGAAAATATCCTTCAATTAGAAGCCAAAGACTTGTTCTTTAAAACTTTAAGGTAACCCCCACAAATAGCAGCGATCCACATTCCTGTCAATTGTAGTCTCATGGCATTTAAGCGATGTTTGGATTGTGTTGGCAGACGTTTGGTCTCTCATCCAAGTAGGCTTCATCAGTTCTGCTAAGACTTGGATTGACCAAACGTCTTCTAAGACAACCAAACAGTTGCCATTGAGTAAATGCCCTGAAATATGTCATACTGTATATCAGTTTTACCCTCTACATCTACTTGCTGGAATAAATATTCAATTTTTTTTAACTTTCGCCTACATATTGTGCTCTGAGGTAATATTGCTGATCAATTTGACTTTATTATAATTATTGCAATTATTACATTTTCTTTTTCAGTATCAAATAGTTAAAGTCAGTCAAAAAATGTCAACAGTTTGAATAAGGTTTTAATTATATTTTATGTCAGGCAAATTGATGCACTTTAAATATTTTCTGTTACAGACTAAAAAACAATGTTAATAAAGTTATTCATTGTTGTAAGTTGATCTTTTTTTCTTTTATGTTTTCTTGAATGTTAATAAGGACACTGTTGTATGCAGCGGTGTACTTAGAACATTTTATACACAAATGATACTATTTATATTCACAGCAAAAAGGTGAAATGTTTGGGGGGGTGTGCTGATTTTTAAACACAAATAGCTATATTACAGAAAATACTCATGTAAAAGACTCTAGAACACAGGTGTCAAACTCAAGGCCCGGGGGCCAAATCTTTTTATGTAGTCTGCCATTACATTTTATCTTGGCCAGCTCCATCTTTTTAATGTGGCACGCCAAATCATTTTAAATTTGACAAACAAGTCAATGCCGTTTTAAAATCGTGTTTTTATCATCTTCGTCTTTTAGCAAAGGTAAAACCATTTTTATCTTTTAACCTTTTTGAACAAGTCGTGCATGCTTTTATTTCAAGTCGCCTGGACTACTGCAATGCACTTTATGCTGGCATTAGCCAAAAAGCTCTCTCCCGGTTGCAGTTAGTCCAGAACGCGGCAGCACGACTTTTAACAGGGGCCAGGAAACGCGAGCATATAACCCCAATTCTTCGGAGTTTGCACTGGCTATCTGTTCATTTTTGAATTGATTTTAAATCCTTGCTGTTTGTTTTTAAAGCTTTACATGGACTGGCACCTCAGTATATCTCGAACCTCATCCAAATTTACACTCCTGCACGCGCTCTGAGGTCCGAGAGCCAGCTCCAGCTCGTGGTGCCCAGGACGAGACTTAAAACCAGGGGAGACAGGGCCTTATCTGTGGTCGGCCCTAAGCTCTGGAACACTCTGCCCCTCCATGTTCAAACTGCTTCCACAGTGGAGTGTTTTATGTCTCGTCTTAAGACCCACTTTTATTCTTTGGCTTTTAACACTACGTGAGTTGTGTGGTCTCCTGTCCTCTGTTGTCCTCTGTGTTTTTTATAAATTTTGATGTCTATTTTACTGTTTTAATTTGTTTTACCCTTTAAAATCGTTTTTAATCATATTTATTTTTTATATTGTCCCTGTATTGGTTTTCTATTCATTTATTCTTTGTTTTTATTCAGTCATTGGTGTAGCATAATATTGTTTTTAATATTGTTTTTAATGTTGTTTTTAATATTGTTTTTAACATGGCTGTGCAGCACTTTGGAAACATTCTTGTTGTGTAAATATGCTATATAAATAAAGTGGATTGGATTGGATTGGAAGTGTCCTTAAGACCCACCTTTTTGATTTGGCTTTTACCTAATGTTCATTCATTTTATTGAAGTCATTTCTACTTTACTTTTTATCTTATTAGTTGTGCAAGATTTGATTTATTTCTATTTATTCATAATATATTTATTTTCTTTATTTATCTTCATATATCTTACTTGTATTTGATCCTTTATCTCTACCCATGGTTCTTACTATGTTACAGGTTTTATTCTTTTTACTTTCCAACGTTCCCCAGAGGGAGCCATCTACTTCGTGCTGTGGGGGCGTTTTGTCTCCTCTCTACTCAGCCATGCATTCATTTATTCATATAGTTGCATGCATGTGTGTGTGTGTGTGTGTGTGTGTGTGTGTGTGTGTGTGTGTGTGTGTGTGTGTGTGTGTGTGTGTGTGTGTGTGTGTGTGTGTGTGTGTGTGTGTGTGTGTGTGTGTGAGAGAGAGAGAGATTGATAATGGGGGATGTTGGGCATGGGGGTATTGTCTTTAACTTTGTAAAGCACTTTGCCTTGCCTTTCTCTTATGTATGAAAAACACTTTATAAATAAAGTTTGATTGATTTTACGTTGACAAATACAACATTTAAAACGGTCTGCCACATCTTTATAACGTGGCCCACCAGGTCATCATCATATAAAAGGGTGGCCCACCATGTCATCATCATTAAAAAGGGTAGCCCACCAGGTCATCATCATATAAAAGGGTGGCCCACCAGGTCATCATCATATAAAAGGTTCTAGAACACAGATGTCAAAGCAAGCTACATCTTTTACATGGCCTGCTAAATCATTTTAGGTGGCCCACCAGGTCATCATCATATAAAAGACTCTAGAACACAGTTGTTAAATTCTAGGCCCAGGGGCCAAATCTGGCCCGCTCATCATTTTATGTGGTCCGCCATTATATTTTATCGTGGCCCAGTACGTCATTCAATGTGGCCCGCCACATCATTTATGTGGCAGGATACATATTTTTAAGTGGTCCATCATTTAAAACGGTCCGCCTCATCATTTTATGTAGTCCGACATGTCATTAATGTGGCCAGATACATCTTTTTAAGGTGGCCCGCCACATCATTTAAAGTTAAAGTGCCAAGTGCGGTGAAATTATCCTCTGCATTTGACCCATCCCCACAGGGGAGCAGTGAGCAGCAGCGTTGGCCGCGCCCGGGAATCATTTGGAATCATTAAGTGGCCAGCAAGATCTTTTTAATGTAGCCCGCCACATCATTTATGTGGCCGGCTACATATTTTTGGTCCATCATTTAAAACAGTTTGCCACATCATTTTATGTAGTCAGACATGTCATTAATGTGGCCAGCTACATCTTTTTAATGTGGCCAGCTACAACTTTTTAATGTGGCCCGCCACGTCATTTATGTTGCCGGCTACATATTTTTGTCCCATCATTTAAAACAGTCCGCCACATCATTTTACGTAGTCTGACATGTCATTAATGTAGCCAGCAAAATCTTTTAAAGTGGCCCACCACATCTTTTAACGTGGCCCACCACATCTTTTAATGTGGCCCGCCACATCATTTATGTGGCCGGTTACATATTTTTGGCCCATCATTTAAAACAGTTTGCCACATCATTTTATGTATATGTCATGTCATTAAGTGGCCAGATAGATCTTTTTAAAGTGGCCCTCCACATCATTTATGTGGCCGGCTACATATATGTGGCCTATCATTTAATTTGGTTCGCAGCGTCATTTATGGCTATGGCTACATATTCTTAATGTGGCCCATCATTTGAAACGGTGCACCACATCTTTTGATGTAGTCCGACATGTCATTAATGTGGCCACTACATCTTTTTTAAAGTGGCCCGCCACATCATTTATGTGGCAGGCTACATAATTTTGGCCCATTATTTAAAACAGTCCGCCACATCATTTTACGTGGTCTGACATATCATTAATGTAGGCAGCAACATCTTTTAATGTGGCCCACCACCTCTTTTTAATATGGCCCGCCACATCATTTACGTGGCCAACTACATATTTTTAACATGCCCCATTATTTAAAATGGTCCGTCACATCCTTTTATGTAGTCTGACATGTCATTAATGTGGCCCGCCACATCATTTATGTGGCCGGCTACATATTTTTCATGTGGCCCATCATTTAAAACGGTCTGCCACATCATTTGATGTAGTCTGACATGTCATTAATGTGGCCAGCTACATCTTTTTAAAGTGGCCCGCCACATCATTTATGTGGCCGGCTACATATTTTTAATATGGCCCATTATTTAAAATGGTCCGTCACGTCATTTTATGTAGTCTGACATGTCATTAATGTGGCCAGCTACATCTTTTTAATGTGGCCTGCCACATCATTTATGTGGCCGCCTACATATTTTTCATGTGGCCCATCATTTAAAAGTGGCCCATCATTTAAAACGGTCTGCCACATCATTAGATGTAGTCCGACATATTATTAATGTGGCCAGCTACATCTTTTTAAAGTGGCCCGCCACATCATTTATGTGGCCAGCTAAAAAAATTTAATACGGCCCATTATTTAAAATGGTCAGTCACATCATTGTATGTAGTCTGACATGTCATTACATGGCCAGCTACGTATTTTTAATGTTGCCCACCATGTCATTTATGTGGCCGGCTACATATTTTTCATGTGGCCCATCATTTAAAAGAGGCCCATCATTTAAAACGGTCCGCCACATCATTTTATGTAGTCCGACATGTCATTAATGTGGCCAGCTACATCTTTTTAAAGTGGATTGCCAATTATTTTATAATGCGGCTTGCCAAATCATTTTATTTGGCCCACAAGAAGTAAGAAAGCACTTGTTGGTCAAAACGTATTTGTTCTTTCAACTTTGACAGAAAAATGTTCCAATAATTGTTTTTGTTACCATTTAAATATCTGCTCATCATCTTGCCTGACAATTTGAAAGCAAGTTATCCATCAATCTATAAAAAATATAATAATTAAAAACCTATTCATATACAGCCACTGTAAGAAGTGGCCGTGTGAGGGCAGCCATGACTGCGATGTGGCCCTCAATAAAAGTGATGTGAATGTTCAGTCTAATAAAACCTCTTCTATTCCCAACATGGGGCCTGTCAGTAGGTTTCCCTGGGAATGACAGGGTCTGACTGGAGAGGAACCCCACCCTCGCTTCTCCGCCGTGCCAAAGACGGGGGTGAGTGGGCAGCACGGAGACGTGGGCACTGCCAGGCTTAAAGCTGCCCTGTCGTCATCACATGCTCGCAGGAGAGAACGCCGAGATTCACCAAAACAAAACACACAGAAATAAGAGGGGGGGTTCTCATTTAAAACCCTCTACCAACGCCCCCACACGTTTTAGCAAAGCATAAAAATCATTGACAGTGGAAAGAGAAAGGCAGAAAGAAAGCTATTAGGAAGAGAAGAGGAAGCATCCATGAAGTTGGAATAGAAGCATCAGATGAGAGGAATGTGGAGCAAAAGGAAAGACAACATGTCTCACACAGGGCCTTTTGGTCGATGGTCCTGCCTTGTTTCAGCCTCATGCAAGCAGACACACACAGTTATTACTAGATCTTGTTTCAGCCTCATGCAAGCAGACACACACTAGGGCTGCAACTACCGATTAATTTGATAATCGATTAATATGTCGATTATTACTTCGATTAATCGATTAATGATCGGATAAAAGAGACAAACTACATCCTTTCCAGTATTTTATTGAAATAAAACAGCATACTGGCACCATACTTATTTTGATTATTGTTTCTCAGCTGTTTGTACATGTTGCAGTTTATAAATAAAGGTTTATAAAAAATTAAATTACAAAAATACAAAAAATACAAAAAAAATACAAATAAAAAAAATTGCCTCTGCGCATGCGCATAGCATAGATCCAACGAATAGATGACTAAATTAATCGCTAACTATTTTTATAATCAATTTTAACCGATTTAATCGATTAGTTGTTGCAGCCCTAACACACAGTTATTACTAGATCTTGTTTCAGCCTCATGCAAGCAGACACACACAGTTATTACTAGATCTTGTTTCAGCCTCATGCAAGCAGACACACACTAGGGCTGCAACTACCGATTAATTTGATAATCGATTAATATGTCGATTATTACTTCGATTAATCGATTAATGATCGGATAAAGGAGACAAACTACATCCTTTCCAGTATTTTATTGAAATAAAACAGCATACTGGCACCATACTTATTTTGATTATTGTTTCTCAGCTGTTTGTACATGTTGCAGTTTATAAATAAAGGTTTATAAAAAATTAAATTACAAAAATACAAAAAATACAAAAAAAATACAAATAAAAAAAATTGCCTCTGCGCATGCGCATAGCATAGATCCAACGAATAGATGACTAAATTAATCGCTAACTATTTTTATAATCAATTTTAACCGATTTAATTGATTAGTTGTTGCAGCCCTAACACACACAGTTATTACTAGATCTTGCTTCAGCCTCATGCAAGCAGACACACACTGTTATTACTAGATCTTGTTTCAGCCTCATGCAAGCAGACACACAGTTATTACTAGATCTCACCTTGAAATAACAACTCTTGGGAAATGTGGGACTGATAATGAGGGAATTTTTTCCAAGATGCAACTTTTTCATCAAATTTGAACAATAGGATATTGAGACCAATTTGTTGGATTTAAAGATTCCTTTTTTATAAATGTTAACCTGCTGGTATGAAATTGTAAATGGCTATTTGGTGGGTAGATTTTGAAATTAATTGCAATGTACTGTATTTTGTATATTACATGAGGATGTATATTTAAACTGTCTATAAGCTGTGCGCTTCTAGGGATGACCTTTTTGCAGAACCGACTCTGATATCAACAAAAGAAACAATAATGTCATACTAAATTATGTCTGTCTGTAAACAAATAAATAAATAATTGTAGAAGGACTCTCATGAGTGGCCTAGAAGGTAAGATCTTATACACCTGTCATCAGAGGAGGGTTGTAAAATGCTACTTTTTGTATACATTGTACTTGTCAGAGTAGTTTTGATGCAACATATTTTTTACTTCTACCCGAGTACTTTTGTGAACTTTTACTGTTACATTGACTTTCATTGCATATCGCTCCACTTATTTGCATCATCGTTATATTTATTAATTTACCATCTATTGATTACTTCTTGCAAATATGTACTTTTGGCTCATTAGAGAGACTTCTTCCACATGTTTAACTAATACAACGTCAGCACTCGTGACATTTGACTCCATTTAACCAATCAAACGGAGCCTGGCAGTCACATGACCGCCATAACCTATACACTGTAAAAAGTAGCATGTGGACATACCTCTTCAATGTTTGCTTACAAACGAGGAAAAAAATAACATTTATATAATGCGCTGTCATCTGTGTCAGTAGAAATATTCACATTTCAGCCTACAAAAATTCCACTTCCAATTGGAGTAAACATGTTGTAGATTTATTGTTTAATGTTTTAGCTGCGCATGTGCCAACAATAGCATCATAACATAAAAACAATAACATTGTAAGCGACTGAAATGTGCATCTCTTATAGTACATGCAGTAATACTGTCTCTAACTACTTCTACTAAATGAATCCAAAGTTACTCAGCACTTGAGTGTTCTTTTCATGGAATACTTAGTGGGTCTGGGTTAGTTTTTGCCCCATCCCTCACTTAAAGCGTGAGTGAAAAATGTGTAAAAATGCACTACTGACCCGATAAGTCCGAAAAGAGAAAGAGGTCGCACAGTGTTATCTGCCCGCAGATGCTCCCTGGTGGTTGTTTGAGCACATTGCAGCTAGTCTTAATGCTTCAGTTACATGCAGGATTCTCACAGGAATGAGGCAAAAATACAACCTTACCTACTATACTCTTACTCCTAATTATTTGGATGACTACGTTCTACTATTACTTGAGTCGTGTCACTCTAAAGCTGTCCTTCTCACGTTGTTGTTTATTTATTAAGTTTATTTTTCAGTATCAAATGGTTCAAGGTCGGTCAAAAAATGTTTATAGTAGGGCTGGGCGATATATCGAATATACTCGATATAATGCGGGTTTGTCTCTGTGCGATGTAGAAAATGACTATATTGTGATATTTGAGTATACGTTCTCCCGCAGTTGCTTTTAGCTGCGGGCATTACACTTCAGGCTTTTCTCACTCTTTCTTGTCTCTCCTTCTCACAGAGACATAAAACAAGCGCACCTTCCTACATACGTCACATAGTGTCGCCCGTGCAACGCAGTGGCGTGCGGTGAGGTTAATGTCTGGTGAGGCACGACTGCATCATCACAGTCAAATTTACAAACATATGAACCTGCAGTGCAGGTGTACCTAATGTTGTGTCCCTGCGGTCGTTCGCGGCTCCTGCAGCGCGAGCATTGTTGTTTTTGCACTTTTTGGCTTCTTGTTAAGTGACTTTTTTTGGGTGGATTCGGTCTTGCACGTGGAGGGTTTGGGTGTGGGCTTTGGTTGGTGTGGCCGCGGTGCACCCGTCGGGCAGTGCATTCTGCGGCGGAGATGCTTGGCACCAGGAGGCGGGGTTATGATATGAGCCTCACACAGTGTGTCTTCGCAGCAGATTTATGATCGCTCAGCACTAAAAATACGTTACACACATACAGTTGTTGACAAAATACACTGTACATGATATACCTCAGCTAACTAAACTATGGAAATGTATAATATAATTCATATAGCAATACGGTCTCACTGCACAGCAGGTCAGCAGTTAGCCGAGTCGCAATCCATGGTGAGGCACAACTGTCTCTTCTCAGTATTTGAACGGCAAATGTGAAAATAAAAATAAAAATAATCTAAAACTGGTGAAGTTAAATGGAAAATAACTTTAGTATAATCACTGGATACATATAACAATTTAATTATTTATTTTTTCTTTTTCTTTCCATGATGGCAGGTGAGGCCCCGCCTCCCCTGCCTCTAGTGACCGCATGCCACTGGTGCAACGTCATACGCCCTCGCCGAGCAGAGAGGTAGCGGCATGGGTAACGTTAGCTGTGGTGCTAACGGAGCCGTGCGAGTGGTAATACGAGAGAGAGAAGGTGCGAATCTAGGAACAAATGGAGGAAGAATTAATTCCCAAGAAAAACGGCACAGGGTCCATCGTCTGGCGGTGGTTTGGCTTCAAGCGGAAAGATGTTGAACAGACAACCGTAATATGTCAAGTATGCAGCAAAAGCGTTGCTACAAAAAGTAGCAGCACTACTAATTTCTAGCATCATTTGAAAAGTCACCCGCTAGAGAATGAAGAGTGCTTGAAACTCCGCATGTCAACATCTCCGTTCGGTGCCACACCCACAAAATGCCGAAGCAACCATTTCCAGATCAAAACCGTATGAAAAAAATAGTCAACAACAGAAGGAGATAACGTCCGCAGTAAACTACCACATAGCGAAGGACATACACTATTTGATTTCCTATTATGCAGCTCATTTTTATTTGACACTTATTGAAATATCTTGTGTGACATCATGCACAAAAGTGCACTTTATTTGTTTTAAACTATTGTAGTGGTGTTCTGTACAAAAAGTGCACTTTAATTTAGTGTTGTTTTGATATGTCATCTTAGTGACATCATGCACAAAAGTGCACTAATAGCTTGTTTTAAAATGTCTCTGACAATCTTGCACTTTCTGTTTTGAAATGACATGAATGTTTGTGCCACTGCTTAAAAACAGTTTAATAAATACAGTTTTGGTAAATTGACTTAGTTGTGATTTCTCTCTCTGCATGATCTCTGCATGAAAGTTTAAAATGATCATATATTAATGCAGTATGAACAAGAATGTTTTAATGTAGACACATAGAATCATCATACTGCTGTGATTATATGCATCAAGTGTTCATTCAAGGCTAAGGCAAAATATCCAGATGTATAACGTGTATCGTGACATGGCCTAAAAATATCCAGATATTAATAAAAGGCCATATCGCCCAGCCCTAGTTTATAGTTTAAAAAAGGATTCAATATATATATATTTTTTTTTCTCGTCAAATTGATGCCCTTTAAATAATTTCTGTTACAGATACACTAGAAATAATGTTAATAAAGTTCTTCTTTGTTGATCTATATTTATTTTTTGTTTTCTTTAATGTTAATAAGGATACAATGTTGTGCAGAGGTGTATTTATAACAATTTTCTAGACAAATGATAGAATTAGTTTTCTTCTTCCTTGGGGGACGTCAGGGAAAATACTTGAGAAGCGCTGCTCTATAGTAACACTACTTTTACTTAAGCACAATGTAGTTACTATTGGTAATCTTTTAACTTTTTCTCTCTACATTGTGCTTTTTTGCAATTGTTTTTTTATTTGATGTAAAAGAAAAGGAGCAAATGGCCCCCTGGCCGCAGGTCGTGTTTACAGAGCGATTGGCCATCAGCCTCCATTACAATTACTCAGCAGGCATGCAGTAATGAAGTGGGTGTTGCAGTGGGTGGATTGGAGCCTGAGCCGCCCCTATTCTGTAGCGCTGCCACGGCTTTTAAAGACTGAGTGGCAGAGAATAGCGACGCACCGGCATTGTGACAGAACGCGTGGATGGGCTGACTGGCAGACCGACAACACCGGCAACAATCTCAGCCTCGCCACGCCGCCAATTTGCTGGGGTGTCAGAAAAAATGGGAGAATTCCATTTCAAAAAACGCCGAAAGTAAAGTTTGTATTGATTGAATCTTACCAGTAATCGCTTTTGTTGTGGGACACAAGACTCTGGCCATAACAGTGAATCAGGCCAGACAGCATTATGGGAAATACCGCCATATATCAAATGGAGTTTGGCCAATAGATCATGTTCAATCTAAACTGCTTAGCTGTTCAGTTCTTAGAGTAGCTCCTAAAACACATTTTAATTACACTTTTGTCTTTTTTCTCCAAACTCTCAGTAGGCAAGGGGTATTAAATAAACTGTTTTAAGCGCCACATCTCCAGAAAGCTAAGAACCGGGGGTCCAGACTTCTTCCTATTATTATTTTGTATTTTCCAAAGAACCAACCTCCACTACAGTAGACATCACTTTCTTTATTTTATCAGAGTTACAGGAGCACTCTGCTGTTTTTAAGAACATTCTGCAAAAACGTAACAGTAGGGCTGTGAATATTTCGCCGCCACCCGATTCAAAATCAATACCTTTTAATAACATTGGGTGGCAGTTTTATGGTTAACTACATTCCTCCATTAAATAAATAAACAACTTTCTATATTACTTCAAAGAAAACTGGTGTTGTTGAATAAAATCCTCCCCAAACATTGAATAAAGTCAAATACAAATAAGACAAAAAGAGAAGGCTCCGTGTACCTTCCGTTTATTCTATTTCCAATTCTTAAATGCAAATTAAAAAACACATTTCGGGCCATTTTTTCCATTTTCATTTCTGAAACAAAAGCTGGACAACAATTTAATGAGACTTTTTTAAAACAACAATAGGACTCCTGCTGAACAAAGATGTTACCGTTATGCTAAAAACATGCTAAACGGAAAGGAAAAGCTAAAATACTGCTTCCAGTTCCATTTGTCATCACACAGATAAACAGGCATTTTTGCATTTTGGATGAACATATATTAGATTTTTGTGTTTATCTGGAAAAATAAAAATCCATAAAAGGAAAACCGCACAAAATCCAATTTTATTGCAATATTTTAAAGAAAATCAACCCGTTTTTGTTTGTTTTAAAATCTGCCATACTGTATATAATAAAAATCGAAAAACGGCCCTATTTTGTTTTTTGCTTTGCGTTTAAAAATTGGAAATAGAATGAACAGAAAGTACACGGACCGAGAAGCACCCAACCCTTCTCTTTTTTAA